>NC_047517.1:10972100-11288350 GCF_902827115.2 Pseudochaenichthys georgianus | reverse complement strand
CAGGCACACAACGTCCAAAGCTTTTTGCTGTAATGGCTGGCACTATTATGAGCATTAGCCCAATTCCCTTACAAATTCAGCACTCTGTGGTGAGACGGGTCAGAAACACACACACACACACACACAAATCCATCCCCCCCTGTTTCAGGTCCGGTTGGGTGCTGCGAGTGTTTGTAGGTTGGCTATTGAGGAAAGGCAAGAGGGCAAAAGGGACGTGCTGGCATAATGCATTTACTAATAACTATTTATTATTGTTGGTTCCCCAGAGGGAGCACTTTATGGAAATGGCTGCATATGAAGGGCAGAGGTGCGAGAAGGCCACTGGGAAAATTAGCTTTTCAGATTCCCCCACAATGTCCTACCAGCGTCATACCTTGTCCTCCTGTGGTGTGTGAGAGCTCCGATCACATACATTTGTTTGTTTATGTTGATGCAGATGTACTCAATAAAGCTTGGTTATAAAAACAAGAAACTTATTTTTGAGTCCAGGGTTAGTTTTGGCAACTTGTGCATGAACGCTATCGGCCAAATAAGCCACTTTACACCCTCAATCCGATCATATATCTCCAGTTCACACTTTAGAAGACACTTATTAACAAACACACACATGCAACACACACTCTCATACTTTGGCAAGGTGTGATCTTGCACATATTTGCATACATTAATTAAGTGCTTTGCTTCTAATAACACAATATGACAACAGTGCTGCATTAATGAATTGGCTGTTCCAGTGACGCACATCACATCTTTACATTCAAAGCTCTCATTCTAAGACTTTGCATATTTTAACACGGAATTGACCCGACAGGAACATTCACAACACATAAAGCAGGAGTGATTAATGAAATACATTGTTACCACTAAGGTCTTAATCTGTTCCTTAATTTGAGCCCCACAATAGTTTAACTCTCTCTGTCCATACCACAGTTGCACTAGAACATACCAACAAATACCAAACTGTGACATTTCAAGAGTTGGAAGGAGTTCTTATTAATCTTAAACAAGATCAATTGCAGCAATAATCTGATACAAGTAAAAGTATTGCATTCAAAATGTTACTCAAGTAAAAGTACAAAAGTAGGGCCTATAGGTATTAAAAATATACCCAAGTAACAGTATTCAATATGCAGAATAATATTTTGTTATGAATGCGACACATTAATGTTCAGCTGCTGACAGTATAGCTTATTTTGAACTGATACATTTATTTGTTTTTACTCAACATACTGCTGGGTGGATGTCAGTTTATTCCTGGGCAGCGATGACTTGGGGCTTAACTGGCAAGCAAGAAGAAAATTAAATAAGTAATACCAAACATCAACTTTTATTTGGTGCCACAGTGACCTTTGACTTTTTAAAACCAATTATGTATGTGTTCATCCTGATGTATTACAGCCAGTGAGGTATTTTTTATTTAACTTATTTACATAAACCTTTACATAGTATTTCCACTGGCATTTTGTCTTCTGTTGTTTTGATTGTGTGTATGTGTGTGAGTTATTTTAGTGTGTCTCAATTTGTGTTCTTCTGTACTTAATTGTGTTATTTCGAGAGCATGAGTGCGTTCCTATGCAAATTATGGCAACACGCACTATGGGTATACAGAAGGTGTAACTCATAACTAGGGTTGGGTATCGTTTGAATTTCCACGATTCTGATTCCGATTCCGATTCTACTTTTCGATTCCGGTTCTTAACGGTTCTCAATTCCGATTCTTTGAGGGGCAGGGTAAAAAAATGATACATGCTTCTTCCACCAATAAAATTACATTTATTCGAGAAACTTTTACACAGGTTAGTTTAAAGTAATATTCACATTAATCAGTCTGTTTATATTCACTGCTATGTAACTGTAACCTGAGAACCACTGAAGCTACAACAGTGCAACAGTCCAACTTGTAAAGGAACCCCCCCCCCATTTAAAAACAGTTCTTGTTGAGAAAAACAAGCATACTGTATCTGCCTTCTCAGGCATACCGGGAAGAAATGTTTGAACATTTTAAAGTAAAATGCTTGAATCTGGTGCACTTTAAGCAGAATTACTAGAGACTAGATCTAGGGGGTACAACTCTAAACACCCATATGAAAAAGATCGGTTTACATTTTAATAATTAAATAAGTATGTGAACATAACGAATAATCTACCATAGCCAATAACAAATACATGTAACGTATTTTATTTTTGTTGTTCATTCATATCTTATTTTACTATTATTTATGCATATTTTTGTATCTCTCCAGTTTAAAACGATATGTCTGGTTTACTGTTCTTTAGTATACATTGTAATGATTTAAAACCTGTTTTATCCCAATAATTATAAAGGAGTGCCTTGGAAATATGTGTTTACATAAATTGTGATCAAAACATTTGAGACCCACTGAGATAACTTAGACTAAAGTGAACTATCGAAACACTCAGAGTCCTTTACCTCACTGAGCTGTAGTTATCAGCCTCTCAGTCTGAATGGAGAGGACTCTCCCTCCACATTATTGTAGAAACATCTTCTTCTAATATCCGTTAGAGCAGCTAGCACCAGGTGCTAATAACAACAGCGCTGGTACCGGTGCACCCTCGCTCGCTCCCACGCTCACTCACACTTGTGAGCTGCGGGTGCCAGATAAGCCAACATCCCCCATTTTCATCACTTACAGCGCCCATCGTACAGGGCAAATGAAAAGTATAACCGGGGTGAAAAGGGTGTTACATTTACTTAATTATGAATGTTGTTACATCAAGGCCGAAAATTAGGATGAGCACCAACGGTCAAAACATATTTTTTCCCTCCCAGAGCTGTCAGCGCAGCGCCTCCCAGATCTGGCGCCCTAGGCGAACATCTATAACGCCAGTGCGACGGGCCGGCCCTGGTCTCAGGTTACGCTGTAGGATGTGTAGGTACAACGCTACATTTCCCGCCCCGCCGCATCAATACAGTAGGCTACGGAGAGCGGCGAGAAACATTTCCTCAGGCATCGAAAAGCGGAACCGAAATTCACATTTCTAAATGATGCCGTTGGAATCGAAATGTTGGAACCGGTTCTCGGTACCCTACCCTACTCATAACAGTCAAAAAGTCCGCCATCTTGTCTACGTAACGGAAGTCACAAGGCAGCGGTTTCTCTGGTAAATGCAGAACTATAAAAATAAAAGTTAAATGTAGTTTTTTTTCCACTATTTGAGTAATGTAACACTGGTGTGAAAATAAGCCAATGTTAATTGTATTGGGTTAATTAAGCTGTAATGACTTCGTACCGCATACGATCTGTAGCTAGCTAGCTAGCTAGCTAACAGCAGCTATTGTCACTACTGGTGAGGGCATAGCAGCAATTTGCGATTTTTAAATTGTTTTCATTATTTAACACAACTATACTGTAGTGTGTAAAGGAAGCCATCATTGTATAGGGATATTTGAGTCATCTGAATGATTCTGAATTGAAGAAGATTGTTGCTAGCCAGCGAGCTAGCTAACAGCAGCTACCGTCACTTCTGGTGACTGCGAAGTGTACCATTTGAGACAACGCTATGCAGTCAACATTCACAAAATACGCAAATGTTCACACTGCACAACATGCAGTGTACTAAGGGAAGTGTCCTGATTGAGACGCAGCACGGCTTTGTGTTCTCGGTGCAGCTTCCTGATGATTGATTGAGGGCACCTGTGTGAAGATGGGTCAATATAGATTGCTTGTTACACACTTAACTCCCTGACAAGAGACGCAGCTGATTAACCCAGCTTCCCCAAATGTCTTTCTTTTTGGTGTCTATATACGCTGGGATCCGGAGTCATGGATGATCCTGCGGTCCTGTGTCCTGGATCGCGAGCGCTGGATCTTGAGTCGTGGCTGTGGTCCTGGATCATAGGTCCTGGATGGATATCCTCGTGGATTCATCTTCCTATTATACACACATGCCTTTCCAAACATTTGGACTACCTATGTTGCAAATGTATTATCTTTTCAATTTACACACGGCATCTATTGCACGTCTGTCCGTCCTGGGAGAGGGATCCCTCCTCTGTTGCTCTCCCTGAGGTTTCTCCCATTTTTCCCTTTAAACTGGGTTTTCTTTGGAAGTTTTTCCTTGTACGATGTGAGGGTCTAAGGACAGAGGGTGTCGTATTGTCATACTGATATTCTGTACACACTGTGAAGACCACTGAGACAAATGTAACATTTGTGATATTGGGCTATATAAATAAACATTGATTGATTGATTATGCTCCCTTATTTTATCACTTGTATCAATAGGTGTTGTATAATGTTGCATCTAGACTAGTGTTGTGTCCCTTTTTTTATGTTGCAGCGTTATTCAGAGGACAGTTAACCAGCACAAATAAAAATAAAATAACTGTAGTTGTATGATGTGTGAAGCCATCTACAGATTATGACACATTGGGCCTGTTCTTAAATTAAACATGAGTCACCATGTCTTGCAAATAGCATTACACAATCATACATTAAGAACGCAGAATATGGAAGGATTCTCCATTGCAGAAATAACCTTCAAAAAAATAAGACTCATACCTCTGACAACACAGATGGATATAAAAGCAGCAGGGAAGATATACGAGCACATCCTGGCTCAGAGGGTTCATTATGTAATCTTTTTGATTTAAGGAACCAGTGAGGAGCGCTAAATGATGTTTGGAATAATGAGGGGGAAACATTTTGAAAACTACACATCTGTGAACTGCTACAAAATGCTGAGCAAAGTTTTATTTTTGTTGTTATTTACACACCAAAACTATATTCCACTGCTGGCTGTGGTTTGGTGGACTATTTTAAAGAAGAAATTAGAAAGAATCACAACTCCAAACGAGGATGATTAAATCAAAAAATGTAAGTGGGAAACATCAAATATGTTTTTCTGGAATAATTTCATTACTATAGAATAGAAGACAGCTTTCTATTGAATTGAAACCAGAACAGAAAGCTATCAAAGGTAATTTTAGCTAACATATCTTGAAATAAGCTTAGCTTAGCAGGATTGTAGATTTGTCAAACCTGATCATTTTTGCAGAGTGTGTGCTTGTGTACAGTACTTTGCAATGACACGGTTGGGTAAGCCGTTTGACCTCGCAGCAAAGCACCGGGAGAGGAGAAGTAGAAGTCCAAACTCTGCTGGTTTTGGCTGAAGATGTGTTTGTCTGCTGTGTTTGTCTTAAGCCCGTCTGCAGAAGTTTTTCTGCGGTCGGTGAGAATGCGCGTGAAGCCCGAGCCAGCAGTCTCGACCGAGCTGGACCACATCATGAGGAAACCCCAGACGCATGGTTGAATAAAT
Source organism: Pseudochaenichthys georgianus (assembly GCF_902827115.2). Taxonomy (NCBI): domain Eukaryota; kingdom Metazoa; phylum Chordata; class Actinopteri; order Perciformes; family Channichthyidae; genus Pseudochaenichthys; species Pseudochaenichthys georgianus. The sequence continues at coordinate 11,283,070 of NC_047517.1, read as the reverse complement.
CATAACAGTGTCTCACTCACTGTCTGTCTTCATGAGTATGTATGAAACATAAAGAAATATATAGAAACACATTTGAACAGACAATCAGTTGCCAGTTAAAAACACACACTTGCAGTCTAACCTTAACCGTCATGCCATAACTACCACTTTATGAAGGTTAGATATAAGTTCTGTTTCATTTCAAATATATACAGTATATATATATATATATATTCTTGACCCATCTTACCCCCTTTTGGTGGCACTTATCTATATATTTTCCTAATTGTGTCTTAACCTGTTAAGCCCCTGTCACACTGTCCCGAAATTGACACCCGATGGACACACGATAAAGGAAATGTTCAAATTCGGCTGTGATCGTAGCATTCTGCAGTCTGCAGAAGGGAGCAATTTCCATTGACCCCCATGTTAAAATGCCCAACTTTACAGCAGAAATAAACATGTTTACATCGTGGTTCAAAAAACCATATTCTCTGTATAGTTAGATCCCCCCTTCATGAATATGGATTGGGGGGGTGCATTTTTTCTCAACTCATCTGTTTAATTAATATTAAGCCTTAAAGCTTTTGCATAAATTAGGGCGTGGTCACTTTGATGGACATGTACATGCCTCACTAACAGCAACTTGTCCACTCTGCTAGGCTACAACCATAGAGGCTAGGCTACAACGTTAGTTAGTTGTAGTTACTGTACTTGACCCTTTAGCCGTGTTCGTGGTGATTGTGCCTTTTAGGGAATATTGTTACAAATACCAGACAATTAAAATGTTGTGCTGTGCGCTTGAATGTACTAACAGAACTTCCAAGAAGTCTAAAATGATAATATTATGCATGTTAACCCAGTTCGCAGGTGTTTGTGTGCTTGGTAGCTTAGCTTGCTACTTATTAGCCAGCTAAGGACGTAACACTTTATACATACATATACATTTTAGTTTATGATTCAGCCTTGGGTAAGACTTTTATAGTCTATGGCTATGACGCCCATAATGCTAAACGGGAGCAAATGTTAATAGGGGACCCAATTATCCCAGTGGTGGCCGCCGGAGCTAACGGAGCCTTAGGGGGCTAGCCCACTGCAGCTCCGTTAGGTCTGGGCGGTGGAGTCCGTCTTTTCTTAACGTGTGAATGACAAGCATTAAGAATAACAAAATATAGCTAATTCTCTTGCATATTGTCTCATTTGATTATGAATGTAACGTTTATATAGGGGAACTACACTGTTAGCAGTATACTTGGTATGCATGTATTGCATGTTAGCTTAGCTTCTTAGCCTGAGCTAGCTCTGTTTACTTCCAGTTCAAAGGCAGCAGGTCCCGCCTCGGCTCCGCCTCTTTGCCCTTATTTGGAGCAGGCGGGATTAGACTCTGACGTCACAGTCAAGCCGTTAGTGGCCGACTCCGCCTACTAAGGGCTTCTCTGCAACTCGGCAGAATCCTATGGGTGACGTCACGGACACTACGTCTATTTCTATATACAGTCTATGGTCATACCACACGAGCGTTCTTCTGGTGCCGATCTCCAAACCCATCTGCAGAAAACAAGTGTGCACAATAAAAACTGTGAAATGTTGGACAGAGGAAAGCATTGCCACCTTACAGGCATGTTTGGCCTGCACGGATTGGCATGTGTTTTATCAACACACTCTCACTCCATAATCGTTCAGGAGCGACATTTGGTCTGGGTCCTAGGCTCCTTCAGCTTCATAAAGGGACGCAAATAGCTTTCAACTGATTGCAATGTATTCCCATCTGCGCCGGGATTTGACGCTCATGGAAGCACGGCATTCGTTTGTGTCGGCTGCCCTTAAAGGCAATGTGAGCCACCAGATTATCCTTGTTGATTGTTAATTACACAACATTGATTGGTTTAAATTCTGTGCAAAGCTTTTGTATTTTTCCCCTTCGATTCGGAGAAACAAATATTTTTTCGGAGTAAAGGATGGCAGAAGACACTACACTACCCAGAATCCCCAGCTATCGTTTAGGACTACACCATGTGCTCTGTTTGACAAACCCGTTTTTTTTCACCATTCATTCCAATGGATGTCACGTGATCTTCAAATTTCTCCCTGCAGAAAAAAAAAACATGGCTGAACTTCATTTTATTCTCGGTGGAAAATGCCTATTTTAAAGTTAGTTTGGCCATTAAAATGCGTTTCGATGTCATTTGATGCGAGAAATATGAGTTGTTATTTCAGATTATGTGTGCAGTGGATGTACATGATCTTTAGTTTGCTAGTTATTACGAAGATTACTTCAGGAAATTGCGTCCATAGAACGTTTTCATTGTTACCAAGGTGGTTGCTAGGGACGCTGCTATCGATATTATTTCTGTTATGTTGTGTAACTGTTTAATGGTGTTATCTTTATTGCTACCCCCTTCCCCGTCAATGTATAGTGTTGGTCCACAGCACAAACGTATTAGTTTAACAAAATCCGCATCTAAAGATACGTTATTTTCCCCTGTGCAATTCCAGTCTCACATCTCACATCACATCGTCAACAACAAATACCGGAAAAAGACCGAAAACATTTTTAAAAAATAGGGCTGTCAGTCGATTAAAATATTTAATCGCAATTAATCGCATGATTGTCCATAGTTAATCGCGATTAATCGCAAATTAATCGCACATTTTTTATCTGTTCTAAATGTACCTTAGAGGAATATTTTTCAAGTTTTTAATACTCTTATCAACATATGAGTGGACAAATATGCTTTATGCAAATGTTTATTATCATTTGAACAATGATAAATATTCTCATGAATATTAAACACAACAACCTCTGAACATTAAAAATATTCGCCTCAATTCAACCTGGAACCTCTCTCATACAATAGTACAATACAAAGTGTGTGTGTGTGTGTGTGTGTGTGTGTGTGTGTGTGTGTGTGTGTGTGTGTGCCTGCGTGTGCGTGTGTGTGTGTGTATGTGTGATGGATCATTGGAGCCAGCGCCATAGCTATGTGCAACTCAAGGCATATGCTCGAACGGGAGCTGCCTGGAGGCTGCGATCAAGTTGTGCACACTATCTGTGCTGAGTGTGCTGACTTTTCGTACAATGTCCCACTGTCTGGCTACCTGCATAAAGTCAAGTGCTCGGCGCAGTTGTCGGCGAAATGTCGCTCCTCTGTTTTCATTTAAACAGCTCCTTATATCCAACCTGATCTCACCAGAATGCGTGACTCCACCACGACTTCTTAACACCACAATGCGTGGTGGAGTCACGAACTTTGTTACATTTACGTGTCGGCACCACGCAAACAACCCCAATGTAAAGTGAATGAGGCTCCTTTGTCGTGGTGCACACACGCATTTCTACAACGTCCCGCAGTGAGCTTTTATTCTATAAAACGTTTTTTTAAATCTACTTTATAGCTTGTAGTAACTCACGGGAGGCTTCTTTTATTTTATTTGTATTCATAATAATTTAAATTTTTCGTCAGAATGTAAAAATTACATTAGTTACGAATTTGTGTTCAAAGGCATTTTAAACAGTCGTTAAAAAGCAACACAATCTTCCTGCATTGCAATTACTCTAAACGTGTAATAACGTGCTTTAACCAGTAGGTGGTTTGGGTTAAAAAGCTGTCAAGTTTACAGTGTTAACAAAATAAAATATACTGCTGTTTCCGGTTTAGTTTACGACGAATTTTATTCGGATATATTTAGTAATTGTTTTGATATTTGTAACACAAAAGCGATGGAAAAACCCCACAGCAACACAGAAAAGATGGTCTTAACATGACCCAGTGGTCTAGTAGTTAATAAAAAACAATAATATCAAAACAAAATATGACTACTAACTTTATTGTGAAATTAAAACAGAACGGTAAAAGAATAGTTTCCGGTCTATTCTGAGCCTGATCTCTGTAGATAAATAAAGAACTACGACAGATGTGTAATATTTAATGCAGCCAAACCATTTATTACAATGCATTCATGTGATGACTTTCAAAGAGTAAAGCAAGCACTGCTGAATAAAGTATGATTTTCTCTTTTACGAAACCTTTTTTTGATATGGAATGCAGTTGGAGGTCAACCAATCAAAGAACTTGAAGACTGATCACAGGGTTTTTCAAGCTAAGCACATGGTGTAGTCCAAACGATAGCTGGGGATTCTGGGTAGTGTAGTGTCTTCTGCCATCCTTTACTCAGAAAAAATATTTGTTTCTCCGAATCGAAGGGGAAAAATACAAAAGTATTGCACACAATTTAAACCAATCAATGTTGTGTAATTAACAAGGATAATCTGGTGTTTTTTAGTCGATGAGTAGTGCAGATATCACTGTAAAATCAATCGACAGTAAGGGGAATACTTACTTCCGGTGTACAATTCTCCGTTATCCAATGGGAATGGACGCTCACATTGCCTTTAAGGGCAGCCGACACAAACGAATGCCGTGCTTCCATGAGCGTCAAATCCCGACGCAGATGGGAATACATTGCAATCAGTTGAAAGCTATTTGCGTCCCTTTATGACGCTGAAGGAGTCTAGGAGCGTCACAATTGGACGCCACGGACACTGACCAAACGTCGCTCCTGGACGCTTAGGGAGTGAGAGTGTGTTGGTAGTTCTGGGGACGGGGTGGGGGAGGGGGGGACGCGGTGGACCCGTTCAAATCCAGTATTGGACAGTCTGCCCTGGTTCCATCCCATTTCAAGTGCTGTTCGACGCTCGGTGTAACCCTCGGAGCACACTCTCCAATCACAAAGCTTGAGGACTATCAGGGGGTTTGTCAAGCGAAGCGGAGAGAATACTTACTTCCCGGTATAATATTCTCTAAAGCAAATGAGCTGCTCAGACCCTCGGTCCTGACGGACTCCAACTTGTGTTTATTAATCAAACAATTAAATAAACACAAGGATAATTATGTGTTATTGTTGAGTAAATGGAGAATTGCACAGGGGAAAATAACGTAGGCTACCTATGCCACCATTTTAGATGTGTAAAATTCTCCGTTATCCAATGGGAATGGACGCTCACATTGCCTTTAAGGGCAGCCGACACAAATGAATGCCGTGCTTCCATGAGCGTCAAATCCTGCTGCAGATGGGAATACATTGCAATCAGTTGAAAGCTATTTGCGTCCTTTTATGAAGCTGAAGGAGCCTAGGAGCGTCACAACTGCACGCCACGGGACCCTGACCAAACGTCGCTCCTGGACGATTATGGAGTGGTTTTATAGCTCATGTTCTGATCTCAATGAACTGGCGTCAACTGTCTCATCCTACATATCATTTTGTGTGGAGTCTAACACTCCTTGAAAAGACATTACCGTCTTCCCTAATAATAAGCCGTGGGTCACGAAGGAACTAAAGAGTGTTATAAATAGAAAGAAACTTATCTTTTATGCTGGAAACAGTCACGACAAAAAATAAATGAACAGAGAATTAAGAAATGAAATAAGAAAAGCTAAAATAGCTTATAGGGATAAGGTGGAACTCAAATACAGCAGTTGAGATCTTCGGGAAGCCTGGAGGGAATCAAATCAATGTCCTCCATCTCCCAGAGTAACAACAATGACAGGGGTAGGAATACCATTAACATTGAGGGAACAAATTAGGAAGACCTCCCCAATGCTTTTAACATTTTGTATTCTTAAAGTCTCTCTCCCCTATCTCAGACATAGTCATTGAACAGAATGATGTTAGGAATCTCTTAAAACGAGTCAATATTAAGAAGGCCCCAGGTCCAGACCATATTTGTGGGCGTAGACTCCAGTAGGCCTACTTGCTTCATACATTATATTATGTCCCTTTTTCTATCCTCATGAACCTATGAATGCTTAATTTGTAGACTTGTGTGTCTGTGTAAGTGCCTTCACTTTTGTATTGTCTAAAAGACCAGTGAGATACTTACCTGATGATTCTTGGCAAGCTGTCCTTAACTGAAAAAGCCAAAGATTGGATGGTGAAACAGAATTAAGATAAAGACAACAAGTCCGAAGGAAGACGTGCCTTAGCATGAGGAGGAAAAGGGCAACCAGGCAGGTAGGCAGGCAGCCGGCCTTAACAGTAATTAATGAACAAGTTTCTCATGATTAACTTTTATTAAGCGATACTCCTGAGTCCTCCAGCCGGCAGGTAATAGGAGAGGCCTGGGGAGAGGGAGAGAGGGATGGAGTGAGGGAAGGACGAAGGAGGGAGACACTCGACCCCATTATTTCTCCTCAGCCGCTCATAAAAACAGCATCCCGTAAACTCATAAAATCCTTTCCCACTGTAACTGGGCCCTTAAGCTGTGGCCTGGTGAATTAGAAGGGCACGCAACGCACGGCTAAGGAATGTTAAGGTCTGCATGTTCACGTTATTTCACATGTGCCTGACATGAGGTGATGATTTTATCAACAGTGATGATTTTATTAAAGTACTGTGGAGAAAGATAAATACTGTACCTGACTGATTGATAACCAGTGTTGGGTGTAACGCGTAACAAAAGTAACGGAGTTACAGTAATGTATTACTTTTTGCTGAAACAACGTAATGTAACGCATTACTAATGAAATGTGGGTAATATATTACCCGTTACAATTCTCAGTAACGCAGTTACAACTATGGATGGGTATCGTTTGAAATGTATCGATTCCGATTCCGGTTCTGCTTACCGATTCCGGTTCTTATCGATTCCCTGTTTAGATTCCAAAATTGTAAAAGAAAGAGGTCAAACATTTAGATAACACAAATATCTTTATTCTTTTAAGCTTTAACTGACATTTTTACAAATAACAAATATACATGAAATACAAATGTATTGCACAATAGCTGTGCTTTATTTTAACTGAGCTATGCCTGTGGCAAGCTATTAACAGGCATTACACTGTGCCTTGTCTTTTTCTTTTTTAGTGTAGTGGAGCATCACTTCAGAGCGTTTACCGCGATCCATCTTTGGTGTTATGAAGTGACTGAGCTCATGAACTGTCTACGGGAGGGCGGGGGAGCCTCGCTGCGGGGCAACTGTGGACCTCTGTCGCCTGTCAGCGCAACTTACATGATGTCGTTTAAAAAAATTAAAACGGCATCATGTAAGAGCCATGGTCAGCTGGAACTCTTTACCGGTCCACATCATTCAGGAAAATGTTCAAGTACATTTCAAAAGGTTGCTAAAAAATTATTTATGTATTATAAAGTAAATTTGAACTGTGTCTGTGGCAATGTATGCATTTATTATTATTTACACTTATTTGTATTTACTTTTGTTTGGCCTTAGGATGGCGATAATTGGATGACCATTTTAGTTTTCACTTCATACAGCACTGTAAATTGCATGAAATTATGAGCTGTTTTGTTTTGTTTTAATTGTGTTGTCGGCCTATGTATGTTTATGTATGTTTTGTGTGTGCGAGGACCCCAGGAAGAATAGCCAATGCTCATGCTAGTGCTAATGGGGATCCTAATAAAGACATTATAAAGACATAAAGGGCGGTGCCGGCCGTCAACGGCCCACTGACGACCGGCCGTTCTGTGATTCTCCAGAACACACAGATGGCCGCCCTTACCCTGTATTCCACCGGGTCACCGCGGCGCAGTAGAATACAGGGTCTACCCCGTTTAGGAACCGTTAAGCAGGACCGAAATTGTGTATTTTCTTATCGGTTCTCATCTGGGGCCGAGTTTCGGTTCCCAACCCTAGTTACAACACATTTCAACCCGAAATGAAATGGTGTTTGGTTTTTTAAGAATTCACTAACATCGCGAGACATTCCGACACCAGAGAAAAATTGTGCGGTAGATTAGTAAGCCTGTTGTTTACCCTTCAGCCTCATCAAGATCCCTCCACTTTGCGTCGGGTTCCCTGATCAGCCTAAAGAAAAACATGTTTTCCAAAAGAACTACGCATCTCTTGAATGACAATATGACTGCACTGCACCTCCAAGGTGTGCAATACATTACTGCGCAATCTATGCCTGTGAGCGTGGTGCGCGAGCCGAGATGATGTGTGTGTGCATAGTTGAACCTTTTCATATTTAGGTTTGTAGCTGCTGCGTGTGTGTTAGTGTGTTTGAGTGTGTGTGTGTGCGTGCGTGCGCGTTAGTTTTCAAGACCCTCATAGAGCTCAGTTTATAACTCGACCAAGCTGTGTAATAAAAGTTGTTAGTAGCTTTAATGGCCTACACAGTTGTTATGCTATACCATATTGCCCTTCACTGACTAGATGTATAATGAGCTGCACTAAACTACATTTTAGCATTTAAAATACCTAGCCATTCTGTTGCGGTTATTTTGGTAAAGTAACTCAAAAGTAATATAAAAGTAGTGTAACTCATTACATTTCAGAGACAGTAATATTGTAATGTAACTTATTACTTCAAAAAGACAGTAATAAGTCATATGTACTGTAACTGTCTTCACTCTCTGTTGTTTATTTTGTTGCACGTTGTATTTTTGGTTCCTACCTTTTATGTGCAACATTAATAGGGGCGGAACTAATTTGTGGTGTTTTGTGTTACACCTGTTTGTTTAATCGACGCACTTGATAGTCGCAACTGCAGAGCAACGCAGAATGTAAAGAAAATCTAAGGAAACTAAGGGGAAAATGCAGTTAAAGATATCAGCCCCTCTAGATGACTAGCAGCCTACGAGGTACGTTTTTGTGCTGGTTGTTTGTCCGTATACGGCTCTGGTGTGGGATATGTGTGCCGTTTATTGTTTTATTAAGCTGCATTAACAGTGATGACATATTACATATTTATTTGTTGTTTACCTTTTATATATGTTTTGTCTTACAACCCAGTTCTCACGGTTGGAATAGGTTCCACAAGAATAAACCCCGTATTTAATCAAGACCTCAGCCTTGTGTCATTTACTGGAGGGAGCTACATGTACTGTATTACATTTTGGAAGTAACTTGCCCAACACTGTTGATATCACAAAATAGGGAAATACTATGTTCCAAACACAAAACAAAAAAAGTGTGCTTTGTGTGAGACCCCGAGTAATATTGGGTCAAGCATTAGAATGTTAATGGGAATGATAACACACTACAAGTACGGGAAAACCCAAAAAGAATAATAGGGCTTTTAGAGATTGGCTCTCACGTACAGGCAATCATTATTTTTTCAAGATATAAATAAAGATTAGATTAATTTAATAACAGGATATTAATTAAAGATCCATGCAGGAAAAAAGACAGATGTAGCTATGCAAACTCCCAACTTATTGTACAGATCTCAGATATAGGTGTTATAATTCCATAGAAATCACAGAAAAAAAGTCCCTGGAGCAATTTTAGAAAATCATGAAGGTGTTTGAAAACTCCACTGACCTGGCAATATCTGATTTCAGCTGGGAATTATTCATTCCTAAATATAAAACCCGGCTGGGTAGTGTTATGCTGTGTTCGTTATTCTCGCGTCCAGGTAAGAAGCTTAAAAAGGAGACTAAATGGAGTCTCTGAGAAGGTTCAAAATTGGTACTTTAATTAATAAAAAGCGCGGTAATGTTACAAACAGGATATTGTTCAGTCAGGAGAGAAAGTCTGCAGCTTCCTCTCCCTGTGATGGCCGTGCAGAAGAGAGCTTACAAGCATTCGTCCTTCCCGCTTTGGCTGTTCGCTCCTCCTCTCTGGGAGCTGTAGTGACGTAGGGGACTTCCCCCCTCGTTCTCCTGTGTCCGATATCACGTTAAACAGAGGATTTCGACATTTTACATTCATTGCTTACTTCCACATGCCTTTTCTCCTCCTTATCTCTTTCATAACTTTATATGTAATACATGTTAACGGCGTCAATAGCCACTTTAATGATACTAATGGGCGGTAGTCCCGGATGTTGTCATGAAGGATTTTCAGAATAAAAGCTTGGTATTGAGAACTTCCGTTTTTTCCAGAATAAAATAGCATTTAAACTGACGGTATGTTTAAGGTACATTATGCCATAAAACATTGATTTTAATTTCTAACAGTAGATATTCCCATGTCCAACAAAACTCTACCAGCACAAAGGCTATGTGGAATATATGGAGAATCACACCAAATCCAAACTGAGCTCATATTTCCTCATCCAATAAACAGAAATCCAGGCTGCTAACACCTAGTGAGGTCTGTGTCTCAGGCATTTGAAAGCCTACTCAGTCTCCATGTAAGAGCATCTCATAAGGCAGGCTTCCTCCTGTTCATAAAGAAGCATTAGCCATCAGACACGAGGGCTCACGTCTCATCCCTGCCGCTTCCGAAGTGCCGTGTCTCTTAGCATGACAACTCAGGTTTCAATGCTCTTCTATTAGCTGCTTGGTGTTATGGAAGAGGAAGAGGAGCTGTGTGTACGGTGATGGAGGCAGCTGAGGAAGTCCAACTGCCAAAGACAATGATGATGAACTTCTACAGCTACAGCCAAGGATTATGGCAGCACCAGTCGATCTGTGGAGAACATGATTTGCTTAAGCTCTGGGTAACATTTGCCCTTCTATCAACTTCTAATATTTACAGACGACTGATCTTTACGGAAGACAGTCCAAGATATCTTCCGGTTGTTATTGGTTGTTTTGTTGTCAAAACAAGCGGTGCACAAATTGTAACTACTTTCAAATAACAGTCAACGCTTTTGGTTAGTTCCTGAAAAATAGATGTGTTAAAATGTGGATTTTAACAGTTAAACAGTGGATTTGAGCAAGCAAAACACCCGGCATTGGTACAATGCAATATGCGATACAATACGGTACCTTTATTGTTCCTTTAAGGACACTTGCTCTGGATTCTGTCCTGCAGTTCCACAAAAGAGAAATTATCATACACATTACATATTATACAATGAAATATATTATTAGTTTAACGCATGGCTTAGTATGGAGTCAGATTTGGGACAATATTCTAGCGCGTAAAACAAGCTACTCAGGAGCGGAAAATGTGCTTTTACATGCGCATAAAATGACTCTCGCGCGCAGATTAAACCCCTGCAAGCGGCTATGCGCTCGCTCGCGAGAGAGACAGCCCTCTTGCTCCCTCGCGGGAGTGTCAGCCAGCCTCACTCGCTCGCGGAGTCTGTCTACGCGCGCGTGAAAAGTTTCTGACACTTTGGGGCGGAGCCACTGGACTTTGATTGACAGCTGCCAGGAACCCCGGAGTTGCCAGGTTTGATAAATGCCTGAACTACCAAGAGCCGAGGCGTGACAGCTGCAAGATCAGTTGGACGAGATTGAATGGTAAAGTTGTCCATAAAAAAACTATTATATTCGTAAAGTGTACAGCTAATATATATATCAATTCATTTGATATAAAAAAATTACATTAATTCTAGGAGTGCAATACTTTTACAAACACTATAGTAATAATATGCATTCATTATGACAATATCATACTATTACTATAGGAGTGTTCTATTTAAGCAATAGCTCATAGCTTATAAAACGGTTACCAAGTGTGGCAATATGAAAAAAAAATACACACTCTAATTTAAATAGTTTTTATTAGTAAATAATGATGTTCCAAATAAAATATTCCCTCCGTTGCCTTCTGCGCGAAACATAGTGCGAGGTGGTTGCTATGCAACAACACTAACAGCTAGCGAACATATTAGACAGAGAGCGTTGATTCATTATTTGGCTATTTATTTACATTCATTTGTATGTTGCACCCACTGAAAACCTGTCCAGCATCAGTAGCATGGCTTACGTGGTTACTTGTTGAGGTTGTTCTAGGCTGTTGCTTGGCGTGGTGAGAATATTGCTCCACTTTCTCCGGTCCCCGAGATTTGGCTTCCAGTAGCTCTGGAAAGAGCTTTCGCACCTGTGGCCACTAACGGTCATACTTTCTCTGCTTTGTTTCAAGACCCGCATCAGAAAGCTTTTGAATGGTGGTACTTTTCCAGTTGGTCTACCTGCTCTTCACGTAGCTCTGCATGTCGTCGTTTAGGTGCTTTTTTTTCTGGAGATAGGCACTGCTCAATCCACTCCTCCATAGTAAGACCCCCCGGAGGTCGAAGTTAATCTTAAATGTTTCCATTTTATGCTTTGTAAGTTTGTTTCGTAACAGAAGAAATGTAAATATATTTATAAAACTGACAAGTCAAATCAAGCAATCTGATTGGCCGATAGTATTTTTGCGGACCTCTTTGATTACAGATTTGAAAACATCGTTGCTTGCTTTAAAAGTAGCTCAATTCATGATGTCAGACCTTGGAAAGTATCTAGATATCCCTGCCCTTATGCCAAAGGAACTGCACACTGAATATGTTTTGCCGTTTGATGTGTATGTCTGGACCGCTGCGTAAAAAGGAGGGTTTCTGCCCCGTTACTTCTCCGCTGCTTTCTTGTTCCAGTATGAAAAGCAAACTGCAGGCAGTTTGCTTTTCAGCCTAACGGTATACTGTTTTTCTCAGACGCGGAGGGATACTGACTTGTTGTGAAAAGTAACTTACAATTCTACCCGTGGTATACGCTCAGTATATCACGGCTAAGAACCAATCAGATTGCTTGATTTGACTTGTCCGTTTTATAAAGTGTGTTCAAAAAACAAATACAGAAACACTATATATTATACTATAGTAGTACTATTTAAAATAATATAGTCTTAATACGGAAACACCAACAAAAACACTATAGTAATACTTTTACAAACACTATAGTAATAATATGCATTCACTATGACAATATCATGCTATTAGGAGTGTTCTATAGTGTGTTTAAAAAACAACTACAGAAACACTATATATTATACTATTTAAAATAATATAGGAATACTACAAAGATCTAGATACAGAGTATTACTATTGAAATATTATAGGGCTACTATAGCTAATAAAATGGCACTACAGAAAAACCTATAGTAATGCAATAGCTGCTGAAAAATACTACAGAACACTATACACTTACTATAGGACACTATACAACTCTTATAGTATACTATAGTACTAGTTCATTTATAGTTCATTTCGTAAGGGAGGTGCATACAGCAGACAGTATAGTAGCAGTTTTCGACAGATACAGCCCACTCAAAAATATATTGTTTTATATAAAATTAATATATATATTAGCTGTACACTTTACGAATATAATAGTTTTTTATGGACAACTTTACCATTCAATCTCGTCCAACTGATCTTGCAGCTGTCACGCCTCGGCTCTTGGTAATTCAGGCATTTATCAAACCTGGCAACTCCGGGCTTCCTTGCAGCTGTCAATCAAAGTCCAGTGGCTCCGCCCCAAAGTGCCAGAAACTTTTCACGCGCGCGTAGACAGACTCCGCGAGCGAGTGAGGCTGACACTCCCGCGAGGGAGCAAGAGGGCTGTCTCTCTCACGAGCGAGCGCAGAGCCGCTCGCGGGGGTTTAATCTGCGCAAGGGTCATTTCATGCGCGTGTAAAAGCACATTTTCCGCTCGTGAGTAGCTTGTTTTGCGCGCTAGAATATTGACCCACATCTGACTCCATACTTAGGTACATATACACAGTTTGCAAATTCAAATATACACAGAAACAGCACTGCTCTTTCATTTAAAAAGTGTGATATACTGCACATATTTTATTTTTTGTTAGTTATTTATTTATTTTGTGTTATTTCTCATATTCTTATTGTACTAATATTCAGACCACAACATTTGCAAAACAAGTGAGAATCAATCTGAAAGTTACACCGCTGTATTTACCTGGACATATTTTGTCCGTCACATTGTTACAACTCTACATATCATTGTTTAATGTTTGCCTTTTCTCTCTCCTGTCCCCTCTGTGCTTCTCCCGCACATTGCATATACACAATGCGAACAATAAATTGCAGGATAAGAGGGACATAAGTTACTGTGTGTGTGTGTGTGTGTGTGTGTGTGTGTGTGTGTGTGTGTGTGTGTGTGTGTGTGTGTGTGTGTGTGTGTGTGTGCGCTTAAGAGAGACAGGTGTGTAGTGATGCTGAGGGCACACAAAGGAAACAGGAAAAGATATTAAGTATGTGTGTACATATGTGTATGTACAGAAACGGCAAGAAAAAACTAAAGATTTTGTGTACATTGGTTTGGTTTTGTGTGTCTGAGAATGTGCTTGCATGCATGTGTGTGCATACGTTTGTATATGTATAAAGAAACTCTTGGCCAATTGAACACATCGTGCCTACAAAATATTGCAGCTATTCAAATAAAATCCTATTTATCTTTGTTAGACACAATGAAAAGTGTCTAGAATCCCATGCTGTCTGTATCTATGTCCACCATGCCCAGCATAACAAGTTAAACTGTTATTTATGAATATAATCAGCAAATCGGCTATAGCTGCTACCTGCCTGTGTAAGAATTTGACAATAGCTCTGAATTTACAGCCATATATTCAGGATATCAGTGTATGAAGTGAAGACACACAATAGGGCCGGTGGCTGGGCTGATGTATCAGCTTCCAGCCTTCTGTGGGTCAGGTTGACACCTCTGGAAATTGAAAACGGCAAGGGCCTTGTTCATCGACGAATTGTCCGACAGTGCGGGATGGGCACAAACACACATATGCGTCCAGACATTTCCCATTCATGGGATACATATTCCCATGAAGCCCCTGCACCAGATATATTTTAAAACATGAATGAAATCTAAATGAAATCTTAACATGCTAGTGCGGCCCTACATATCCCTTGTGCCTTGTGTGGATTGCAAGCGCTCAGTGGAGGGTTCGCAGCAGGGCAACCCCCGTAATGTAGGAGCTGTTTGCAATTTAATGTGACAGACTGCAAACTTTTCATACTTTCAGTTTGCAGCTTGTTGTTATACAAGTACAGCTACATTTTCACTGCATTGGGAAAACACCACCATCAGTTTATAAGGTGCATTGACAATGAATAGGTTGGAATATTACATTACATTACATTGCATTTAGCTGACGCTTTTATCCAAAGCAACTTACCATAAGTGCGTTCGACCTACAAAATACAAACTTGAAGAAAACAGAATCATATAAGTACATCAGGTTTCATAGAGCCAAAACATTTCAAGTGATACTCAACTGGCTTTAGATAAGCCAGTCCTTTATTAGTATATAAGTGCTTTGTTAGTAATTATATCGCTCGAAGTGGAGTCGAAAGAGATGAGTTTTCAGTCTGCGCCGGAAGGTGTGTAAGCTTTCTGCTGTCCTGATGTCAATGGGGAGCTCATTCCACCATTTTGGAGCCAGGATAGCAAACCCACCTGTTTTTGCTGATGGGAACTTGGGTCCCCCTCGCAGTGCGGGTGCAGCGAGCCGTTTGGCTGATGCAGAGCGGAGTGCACGTGCTGGGGTGTATGGTTTAACCATGTCTTGGATGTAGGAAGGGCCAGATCCATTCGCAGCATGGTACGCAAGTACCATTGTCTTGAAGTAGATTCTAGCAGTTACCGGAAGCCAGTGAAGGGAGCGGAGGAGCGGCGTGGTGTGGGAGAATTTAGGAAGGTTGAAGACCAGACGAGCCGCTGCATTCTGGATGAGCGGCAGAGGTCGGATGGCACATGCAGGTAGACCAGCCAGGAGTAAGAAGTCCATTTCTAATCAGGTGGCCGAAAACCCTTTAGATTTCCTCCATCAGTAAACACCATGGAATACTTTCTTAGAATTTGTGGAGGGCAGGACAAGTCAGATTCAAAATGCAGAACAGGCCCCAGTAAAAAAAAGAAAAAGAGAACAATAACAAGGAAACGCTAAGTACAAAAGAAGGAAAGAGATTCAAAGACACAGAAAGGGGGAGGACAGAGAAATCAGAAGCAACACATTCTCACTCCCAATCCGTCACACGTTGACGGACGGTCAGGGCCCCTCCCCGTCACTCTATTACGGACAGGGTACCCCTTGAGAGTCAGTTTTCAACAGGCAGGGCGTCCCATAGACCTTCATAGACCTCCCATAGTGTTGATAATAGACGCCATGAGAACACTCCCCGACGGTCGGTTGTTATTGTCAATATTAATATAATAATTATTTATTTTTTAATAGTCACACTCGATTTCGCCGATTTTCTTGTTGCCCCAGCTGGTCGACACCTCTTTTATCAGAAACAAAGGCTACATTAATGTATTAAATCAAAGTTAATCCATGTGTGTGGTTGTGGAATTAATGGACGTGCCGTTGTCCGTTACAAACTATTCAACTCCAACCCTAATTATATTTTAAAACATTTTAGAAGGCCTCACAAAATACTTTAATGCAAATAAAAATGTAAATGTGAAGGGATGTGTGTAATGTGGTGATTGACATTATTCACCCACGGATCTATGGGTTGGGGTATTGTTCCGCACATTTTAGTTATCCGGACTTCCTGTTGATGTGAAATCCGAAAACATTTAAAAAAAAAAAAAAATAATACTTTATTCCGAGTTTGCTTGCTTTTCTCTTAGGAGGTCATCACATAACGGCATTGTAATACACGGTTCAGCTGCATTAAATATTACATATCTGCCGTAGTTTGCTATTTATAGAGCCCTGATGAGAAGACTTCTAGACAAATAGGAAGAACTGCTGCCAAAACTGAATATGTGACGTGAATCATAAATATATCAGCAATTAAACAAAATCTTCAATTTCTCTTCACAATATAAGTCTCCTTGCAGTATCAATGCTAATTCGGCTGACTTTTATATTTGATCCAATTGGTTGTTATGACCGGTCCGTTGGCCACAACAGAAAAACCAGGAGAGACGCTCAAAGTTTCCAACAATCACGGCACTTTATTTGGCAACACCAAAAACAGGAAAGGATGGACGAGGTGAAAGGATCACGGTGGGAGTCCCTCCGCAGCTGGCTTGGAGAGAGTCATGACGGCCCTGTGACTCCGGGCAGCTGGGCTTAAATAGCACCTCCGGCCAGGTGTCCCCGATCACACTGATTGGCCTCTTCAGCTCCACCCCATCGCAGGACCTGCAACATTCACACACTGACAGGCCCCAGGCTCTGGGGCCGTCACACGGTATATTGGTATATTTACACCATAACGGTGCACAGCTGATAGAAAGGGACACCTGGTGGTTAAAGCACGTTATTAAAATATATTATTTTTATTATTAGATATTAATAGGAGACACAGACAGACAAACTAATAAGGCTTTATTTAAACATTAAAGAATACTTTAGGTTAACTATGTGTATTAAACTAAAATGGAGCATTTTCTGTCAATTCAGATTTTATTTTGGCTTTTTTAAACAGTAGTATGTGCTCATGTGTTTCAGTGTTGGTGTATAGGCTGCTGCCTGAATATGCTGCATGAAAGGCAGGTTTTCTATACAATCTCTGAGCAGAGGACACATTTCTGATCCTAAATATTCTTTTAGTTGTCATTAGTCATTCTGTTGGCTTACATAATACACTTCAGTAAATAACATCTCGATTTATATTTATTTGTTCTTGTATTTATTTGTATTGCATTCAATATTGACCTAATCCAATAGCAACAGAAAGTAATCAGGTTACATTTTTTTACATATTGCAAGTCATTGAATTCGTTTTACTTAACTCTCGTAGCCCTGCTCATACATAGTCATGTCAGGCTATCTGTAAATTCCCTTAATTCATCAGATACATGTACAATTTGAAATATGCCCAAAATAACCAGGAGGAGTTTTTCATGTGCCGGCAGCATGTTGTTGGTGTCAGGGATGCTGGCGGTGATCCAGGGGCACGGCAGGATCTCCGGTCCACAGACGGCCTCCCAGAAGTAGGCCAATAAATCAACGGCTCTGACCTTTGCTGGCACCGGGGACCTCAGAGCCTCCAAACGCTGGAGACGAGAGCAAGATTGAGACTTTCAGAAGGAGTGATGAACTGCAGATGGCTGAAATCCACACACACGCACACACACACACACGTCACCTGGGTCACTCCCCTCTGTATCTAGCGATCTGTCTCTTCCTGGGTCTAGTGCTGGGTAGTGTGTTTGGTAAGGGATGTTTTGTGGGCATATATGGATTGAGTATTTGTGATGATTTAATAGACATATTAACCAATATATTAAAGGGTGGCCATTTTATTTTCATTATGATTTAGTTGTTTTGGATCCTTATTATTGACCTCTTTAAAAAAAAATATCTCTGGAAGAAAAACATGTGTAAAGCCTCCTTGTCCCACTATTTACCATAGGACACGGTGTACACTTTAAACTTATGGCTCTCCTTTGATTTATTATTATAAATATTTTTAATAATAATTATTATTATACATTTATTTGAGTTATTTTTATTTTCTTTATTTCAGACAAGAGATTGCATTCATTGTTGAAAAGGGGGATACAGAGGGGAAGACATTGCCTAATAGTTCTGCAAGTGGGATTTGAACCTACGTTCTTTACATCAGAGACCAAGACCAAGCTCTCAGTACGGGCTCCCACTATCGCTGATAGAGGTTTACTACTGGATCCGGACCAACCCCCACCTTTAGAGTTGGCACTTCTGAAAAGGAGTTGCTGATCGTTTGAGAACTCCACTCACTTTGACACCATTTACTGTTTGTTACGATTTATTGACAATTGGCAGTTTGAATAACTGCAGCTACATCAATATCGGTTAAGTAGAAGACGTTTAACTGTGATGGACTTATTTCTTAACCACATTGTTGTGGTTAAGAAATATGATCATCAATGAGATTGACATAAGCTTTATCAATTTTACTTTTATTAATATGATCAATGTGTTTGTTCAATTACATTTTTGATTGACTGAAACATAAAATGACAATAAAAGAAACCAAACAGGCCAGAAAACCAAGAAGCATCAAAAAGGCTGATAAGAATGACTTCACAATTTAGGAAATAATACTATAAGAGTGTCATTCAAGCTTCTGAACCAACAGTACACAGTTATATCTATCTAACCCCACCTCCTCCCCCCTCTTTGATGGTGATGGAGGGTCTCCATATGCAGAGTGCCGTGGCCCGGCGGATGCACACTGTCAGGCGGGCGCGCTCTGCCCAGCGTGGAGCCTTGCAGGGCAGGATGAAGGTGGACCAGAAAGCCCACCACCTGGCTGGGGGCCACATTAACCCTTGTGTGTCTGCGTCCCTGTAATGGGGAGAGGGGCTGTTGCTCCGCTGTTCCTACATACGTTAGCTGTCTAAACCCTCCCTCCCTTCTTCCGGCACACACACATCAGACCCCCCGTGGAGCTTCAGAGTGTAGATATTTATTCTGCCAGTAAAATAGGAGGAACAACAAAGGGCCCAGGCAATCAGTAGAGGCTGGAGAACACAAAGTGGACTGGCAGGAATATAGAGGCCATTTAAATACACTCTGTATGGTTTGCATGTAAAGTGCTTTCCCTATGTTTTCAAAGTAAGAGCATGTAAATATAGGCTACCTCACAGTGCTAAAAGCATTTTCAGTGTCCTCTTTTTGCCTCCGAAGCTTGCATGATTTTTGTGAGAAAGAAAAAAAGAAGCAAAAGATTAAGCAGAAAAAAACAATATAATACCAACATATTGAGCTCCTTTAGCGTCATTCCTACCTTCTGTGATGCTAAGGCTCATATGTTCAGGCTAATGCTTACAGTAATGCTTAATCGCAGACTGTGGATTTAAATGCATGCGTATTGATAGACAATACTATGTGGTGAAAAGGAGCTAATTAAAATGTGGGATGGGAGATTTAAAAACATCTTTCTTTAATAGGGAATGTTGTCTCTCTGTGCTCATATAGATCAGTGAATTCATGTTTCTCACAGCGCAACAACGATATTCTTCCTCTTTCCAATACACTTTTTAAGAAATTATATCTTTGCAGGGCATACCAAACAAAACGAAATGCAGGTACAACTATAACACATTAGATGAAAATCAACAAATTCAAAGAGATAAAAAACAAATGAAGAACATTTATAACGGAATAAATCCAAAGATAACCCATTCGTTTTACATTGACACTACATCGTTTTACTTAGTTAGCAATTTTATTTTCAAACCATTTTGGTATATATTTGTCTTCTTTTAAGATGTATCTTTGGCCACCAGAGCCTTTATTGAAGAGAAATAATTGAAAGTGGGAGACAGAGGGGAGGAAATACGACAAATGGTTGCAGTCCGGATTCAAACCCCAGTTCTCCTTCTATCTAGAGTCTTAAATAGGGTATTACATATCTCTGATAAATCTCTTATTCAAGATATGACAAAATACATTCTCACTTGGAAACATCTAAATAAATAGGAAAAAGGTCAACCATATTTAGCCCTTTTGAGGCAAGAAATAACACTTAAAGTGTATTTAAAAGAAGACATGAAATTATCCAATAATACACTTTAAACACACTCCTTTGGGCCTACATGGTGGGGGACTTTTTATAGTGTTAGGGTTAGTTCCCAAAATGAAAAAATTGTATACATCTATTCCATCTGTTTTATGTTTGCATCACTCTATAATGTAAATCAACATTCATAATTCCTATCATATCAGAAGAGGATAGTAGACAAATGTGAGATCATTGTCCTAAAATGCATTTTTAACAACACCCGGTATAACTTTCTCTGGGTCTGTGATAACCAGTCATTTTCATTTCCCTCTACTATCAAATTAGCCATGTGTGTGGCACGTTCTATTCATAATTTCAAGTTTAAGACATTGTACCGCGTTTAAAAAGATTAAAAAAAACGTGTCTTGCTGGTAATTACCCCGAGCGGAGTGACGTGAACGGTTTCCCCCAGATGACAGCTTGTATTTACAGGAAATTCAATACGACATGAACACGGCATCACTGTTGGCAGCACTGTCTATCCTCCGCTCATTAGCCCTAACCTCCATTCCTAATCAATGCATACGTGCGGGCTGTGATGGATGAATAAATAGGGTAAAAACCCACTATGAGCTATTTTAGATAGCATTTTTTTTTAATAAGTTACCCAATATGATGCTAATAACCCAACTTTAATTAGTTTTTCGACATGCACCAGAAATGTAAAGTGTAAAATATATGAAGTGAACAGTTTGGTCAAGTAGATTTACTCTACTGCTACTTTGAACTTCTACTCCACAACTCAGCTGTAAATATTGTACTTTTCCTCCACTACATTTATTTAATACCTTTAATTACTTCACAGATTTGGATGAATGATGTGAAATATAATCAACTCTTAAATCAGACTTTAGTTCCACCTGGACTAAATTCACAAGCTACCCTGCAGTATACAAAGTCATTCAAACTAGCTGCACCTTTACCAGCTTTGAGAACACTTTCATGATCAATCATTATAAAACACATCATATATATTATTCTGAAATGGGCCAATCTGCACTTTAGCTGCTTTCACACCAAGTACTTTGCCGTACTTAGTGCACAGCACTTAATGCCCCCATGGAACTAAGTACAGATCGTGTTCACACCGGAATAAGTTCCCTGAGGGAGGATTACGCAAATTAAGCCGCTGACGACACTTCTTCTTCTGCTTTGGGTTTACTGGCAGGCCGCAAACCACTTCACGGCGTATACTGCCACCCGAAGTTCCCGGCCGGAAGTCCCCGGAGTAAATCGCCAGAACGCCGACACCTCCTCATCACTCCTCCGCTCCCATGTTTTTTTTTGTGTTGCCATAAGTTATTCTCTCTCCGTTGGTGCGCGGGGCTAATGCTAATGCTAATAATGCTAATGCCAGCAAATACAATGGCGGCTTCACAAAACTTTTCAGAGTTTTACGGGGCGTGGTTTGCAATTCTCCCAGCCAATCAAAATTGGTACGTTTTTCTCCCCAGGATAGTACCACCTCTCTAGCAGCCACTAACAATGGGGGTAAAAGGTCTCGGACTTTTGGACTTTTGGACTTTTACTTGTAACAGAGTATTCCTATACTCTTGTACTTCTACTTTTACTCAAGTACAAGCTATGAGTACTCCTTCCACCGCTGGAAGTGACCTTTTGTTCACATCTAGCAGATCTGTCAAGATGAAAAAAAAAGAAATCCGAAATGATGTTAATGCCACATGGAGGATTTGGAGCAGTGACTCACGAGTGTCTGCCCAACGACGGTATCAACCAGCTGTCGCCATGGCGCCAACCTTTACCGTGGCCCAGGGTGAGCGGCCCTTCAGCGTCAACGTAAACTTGACCCCTGACATTTCCATGGCTCAGCTCCACTGCAGGCTCTATGGGGGGAGTAAAAGAGTCATGGGGGGGGGGTGGCAATTATGAGCAATGGATGTGACATGTGTGTGTTTGTGTGTGTTGAGTGACAACTACAGTATAGAAGTGACAGTATCAATATTGCAATGATGATAAGGATTGTGATTGTAATGATTATGTACATACATACAGCGCATGTAAACCCGGTTGGCTGTAATATTGGTGATGATGGTTTTGGATCACAGTATTTGATCTAAATGGTAATGAGTGAAATGTTGATTATGTTGAAAGTGATTGTTATGAAGTCTGTGATGATGACAGTTGATTAGATGATTAGCATTCATTTAGACGGGTGGTGATGGCGAGGGTGACTGCGATAATAAGAACCATGGTAAGATAGAAGAGGAAGATGAGAAGAAAGAGAAGCATTTAAATGATACTATTGGTAATAAACCTACAGTAACCCTAATACAAACAAAAATAAGAGTAAAGATGCTCGCGAGTGAGAGTGAGGATTTCAAACTGCAATGATAATGAAGATGATAATTATTTAATGATTAGGAACATGAGCATTTGTCTTTTAATAAATAATAACAATTCTGATGATGATGGTTGGAATGTTGATGTTTTCAATCATTCTGATGATGATGATGATGATGATGATGATGGTATGTATTTAAGATACTATTTAAGATATTTTCATTGATCGATGGACATCAGATTGATTTTAATTATTCTGATGGTGATAATGAGAGTGATCATAGAAATAATAATTCAAAAAAAATGTACGAGTAATGCTGATGAAGTCATATTAATTATATATACTGAACACTTTAATGAAGATAATAAATATAAAAGTAATGCTCTTGTTTTAGTGATGAATGCTTTATTTATCCCAAGTTGTGAAATCGATTGTCAAAGCAGCATTGTTAAAAATAGAAAGGAATAATATAAAATAAATAATAATAATAAATCAATTGAAAAATAGAATAATCAGCAAATGTATCCACAGTAGTAAAGACATATCAAAAGAGTATCTAAAGAATACAAATGTTACGTATTATAGACCGATCCACTAAAGAATCACAAACATATAAGGTAAGGTTCTATGAAACATAACCAAAGTAAGGCAAGGCAAGGCAAGTTTATTTATATAGCACTTTTCAACGCAAGGCAATTCAAAGTGCTTTACAAAAAAAAAAATGAAAGACATTAAGCATTAAAAAAGAAAAGCTAATAAAATAAACATTAAGGAAAAATACATGGATAAAAGTTACAGTGCAGTCTAAAATATGAATAGTTCAATTAAACATTACAAGAAAAAGTACATGGATAAAAGTTACAGTGCAGTTTAAGATATAAATAGTTCATAGTAGTAGTGCAAAGTTGCTTTTGTGTGAATTAATTAAAAAATAATTAGAATTCAAATTAGACCCTGTGCAAATGGTGATGATGTAAAACAATCCAAGTTGATACAAAATTATGAAAAAAGTTTTATTTTTTAATTGGCAAACAAGGTTTGGATTAAAAAAAAAAGATTCTCTCCAAGTCAGATGTTGATTTCATTTGTTTGTTTGTTTTCCGTTCATTTGTGTCTTTACACTTTTCCTTCCCGTAAATACCCTTGTTGTGAGTGTCTGGCAAGTGGTGATCTTTAAAGTCTTCTTAACACATAATTCACTGTGGTTCTTGCTATGTTGTTTTGATTTGCATATTTGCAGGCGTCTGTGTGTTGATGCACATATTGGGGGAGCTTCTGGCCAATCAGAAATGGGTAAAAGATTACTTAATGGGGGTCTTTTACACATGTTACATTATGACTCTTCATCCACATCTTAAATGAGAATATGACCTTCTGCACCAGAATGCAATGGGGCCCAATGAAAGGGCCTTTTTTTATGTACAATAACGTCAGGCTTTCTTGGAAACAAATGCAACACTGTGCCGCTCTATTTCACTTTCAATTCAGTTGAATTTAGAGGGATATTACAGGAAATAAAAGTTTGTAGTTGTATTTAGGAATGATTGCTGTTTAGTGACTACATTTTAAGGAGATATAGAGCAGTTGTTGCTATTACTGACTGGCCAGACCCTCGATGTGGACACAGCACCCCCGGCCTGGTAGTTAGTATTTGCTTTATGTATTAGTTTAGCAGTTGTGCACGAAGAGGAGCACTGCACGAGGAGGAAAAAAAAAATGGTGCAACTATTCTGATTTTACGGTTTGGATTTGCAAATCTTAAAATAGAAACACTTTTTACATATAACAAGGCAGTGACAGACCGTGAAGAAAAGAGGAGACCAACATGTCACAAGTCTTCCTCAGATGAAGAGCTAAAGGGTGGAGGTGAGAAGGCAGGGAGAGAGAGAAAAAGTTGGCATACAAGCAGGGAAGGAAGTCAGAAAGGACAGGGAGAGAAAAGAACATGGGTTGAGACAGTCAGAGAGGGAGAAAATGGAAGCGATAGCGGGCAAAGGAATGTAGATAAAAGCTGTATTACATTAAATTAATGGTGGTCTTCACAAGAAGTACATGAATCACAGTCTTCCCCTCAGTGTGAGAGGACGAGCGAGACAGAGGCAGACAAAGGAGAGCAGCGCTGCCACCTCTAACTACACCTTCAAAGGTCTCTGCATTTAACCAAACTGCAGAACACCTGTGACAGAAGAAGAGGAGGGAGTGAGAAATGGTGAGATGTCATAGCGATGCAGAGAAGAGGAGAATAAATTGCTGGTAAAATGTGTACCATTGTATTTCGTTCTGTACGTACACTTCGTAGATGTTCTGCCAGTCTTTGATTCGTAATACACTTCAAACTCTTCACATCAACATCATTCAAATCATGATTATAACAAGGGGTATCCAACTTTGGACAACAAAAATCCTATAAATGATAAAAACAAAGATCGCTCTAGCTAGCCAAAGTAATTTTTTCACTGAAATTATATGCTTATTTAATTAGCATCGTTCAGTTATCCCTACGAAAAGTAATGCTTTACGACAACTGTGTAGAAAGGCGGTTGAAAGTAAGGTTGAATCTAAAAACAAAAGGCTTTTTCCGTGTCCCATGTGAAAGTTAACATTTACTTATTAGTTACGTATCTCCATGAAAATAGGTAACACCACTTTGTACTCCAATTTTCATAAACCTTAGCAAGTACATTTGCTCGTATTGCTGGAAACCCTTATTTGTAAGATGCCTGAAAAGATCTATGGTTTACACATTTTGTTCTACGACAAAAAACGTCAGCAAATACCGCACTGTTGAATGTTTAAAGTGTCATAAAACAGCAGTTGCTAACAAGTTACTTAATTAGACTACTTAACATTATCATACTGAACTTTAGCCCCCTTTAGATAAGCACTGATAAAGTCATGTGACGTGATGTTGTTCGTATAGCCAAAACATTAGCTGGCGGTTGCATTTGTGCTTTAAAAATGGTGTGGTGTTAACATGTTGAGAATATCCTGCTGAACAAAAACTGTTTAAATAATAAAGTATCCTAAACATGTTGGCCAAATATTTTTCGCAATATTCCGAAATCTAATGGAAAAACCTATTGCTTTTTCTCAAGGAAACCGTGCGATGCTAACTACCTGGTCGGAAATCAAAAATAAAATCTTCCCTGAAACACTCTATATATACCTCTAATATTAACTAGCCAACATAACAGGAAATACTGTACCTTTAGGGTTTTGACAAAGTTCATTTCTTGATTAAATCACATAATGTATACAAACACACACGCACACACACAATAAATACTGGCTGCTTGAGGGGACTCATGTGAAGCATAAATACTACATTTATGAAAACTCAGCACAGTGATAACATGCAGGTCTACATAACAACACTTACATTCTAAACCTCCTCAAACTGCTGTGTTGAGTCTTAAATACATTTTGTGTGTTTTCCCCCCTCCCCTATATTCTTCCTTGTTCTCTCGACTCTGTTCCGGCCTGTTCTTCAGTGAATAAATCTCAGTAATTTGAAAGTGACAAGGACGAGATTTATGAAAGTATAAGTGCCCGTTTCTGGTGGAATTTATAGTGCAGAGCAAGGGATATGCAGATTAGAGTGCAAAGGGTGTTGCAGGTACAGGCAGATGTGTTTGCATATGTGTGTGAGTGTGTGTGTGGTATGACAAAAAGGCCTACAAGACTTTTTAATCCTTCATGTGTTATTTGACATGGCCTGTGGTGTCCAAGCTGCGGTGTGGATGTTAGAGGAATGGGCTTGTGTGATCTGCTTTTTGCACTCTAAGACATTCATGCTCCGTAGATTGAATGACAAATGGGGTCCAATAAGAGGACCACCAGCAAGGAGCGGTCCAACTATTAACCTATAGCCAACAACGCACCAAATCCTATTGTGGTTTTCAATGACAAAGACCGGACTTCTTATGACTTAGACCTGTCTAGCTGGCTTTGTAGTTCAGGCCTCTATTGAGGTACAACTTGGGAATTACATTTAGGTCTCAATATCTTTTATGGATTAAAGGCACGTTATGCTCATTTTCAGCTTGATATTTGTATTGATGCCTCTACTTTGACATGTTTCCATACTTTAATGTTCAAAAAGCTGTTTATTTTTCTCATACTGCCTGTGCTGCAGCACCTCTGTTCACCCTCTGTCTGAAACCAGAGCCCAGTCTGCACTGATTGGTTAGCTGGCTGGCTGTTTTGTGATTGGCCAACCCCTTACGGCTCCAACACACGGTGGCGTGCATTGAAGCTTGCCGGCGGGCGTGTCTGACGCTCGACCAACAACATTAATCTCCCGACCCAGACACATAAGCAGCGGTTTGATTGGCTAGGGCTTGTACTGGCATACTGTATGATTCGATTGGCTGACGCTTCTGTTGAAGCTTCAAAAGTAGAACATTGCTCTACTTTTGAAGCGAGCTTTACTCCCACAATGCAGTTCGGCGTTGCGTGACGTCACCCCATTCAAAGTGAATGGGCAGAAGCGTTGAAGCTTCAACGCACGCCGCCGTGTGTAGGGGCCGTTAGAGTTGTCCTGCCCTTTAACCTATCATGCATAATGTGATGGAACGCTAGCTAATAGAAGCGCAAGTGTTACATAATGATGTCATTATGTTATGGAAGTAAACAAAGGAGTCCAATGGAGGTGTTCCAGGCAGGGGGGGGGGGGAGAATGTTGGGATTTTAGCCTTTGCAGACCATTTACATGCAAAAATAGGGTCTCTTTAATACAGTTCATTCCAATGTGCCAGAATGTGAAAAGCGTTAAATACATTTAGGAATTATTATTTTAAACCTCTGTCAGATGTGTTTTTACTCAAACAGATGGACAGTGTATTTTAGGAAAAGCCCCACACTGAGAACAAGGCACGGCTTGTTGCATTTAGATCAAACAGATGATTACACATCGTGTATTTAATATTCACCCCGTGTTCCAACAGTCGTTAACATTTCAAATAAAAAGTGACAGCCTTGACCCACATCTAACGAGTCCTAAAATGAATATTTGATGACAATAATTGGAATACATTTCAATTGTTTCACCTGTTTGACGTGATCAGTGGTACTTATGCCATCAATAAATTATTAAGACATTGATTTAAATGACTGTAAATAAATCATTTTGTACACAGGCTTTAGCTGCAGCATAAAAAAAAGAGAATTACAGTTTTTAGAATTGTTGATAATGGTTGGATAATGAGGTAATACAAATGTGATCTTAATTAAAACAATTTCCGCTGCAGCATCTCTTTTCACCCTGTCTGAAACCAGAGTCCAGTCTGCTCTGATTGGTTAGCTGTCTGGCTCTGTTGTGATTGGTCAACCACTCAGAGATGTGTCGGAAATGTCCCACTCCTTAGCATATCACGTGTGTTGGAGCGCTGGGCAATAGGAGCGAGAGTGTTACATAGTGAAGTCAACTTTTACACGTAAGCCTTTCCAGACCATTTACATGCACAAAAAAACACAATAGCCTACAGGAAAGGGAAAACACCCAAAGCATAATATTGTTAGAATCACTGTCAAGGATTGCGGAAAAGGTAGGACCCAAAAGCAGACAACAAAAGCGAGCTTTATTAAACAAAAGCTGATCAACAAAAACATGGCAAGGATATACATGAGTAACACGAGGAAGAAAACATACCAAAAACGATCGTGACCAACATGAAGGGAGACAGGAGCAACAAACAATGAACCGACAGGGGAACACAGGAAGAGACAAGACTAAATACAGCAGTTGTTCTCCCTTTGGAGAAAAAAAAAAGTCGGGCCCCCGCAACACAAGTCAGGCTCAGTGGCGGCGCCAGAAATTTATTTTGGGGGTGCTGTGGGGTAGCTTGACATTTCATAGAGGGTGCTCAAACATTTAGGGTTTCCCATTAATGTACCGGGCGCTACAGTGGAATTTTCTACTGCAACAATCCCCACGCAAATACACAGTGTGACAGTTACAATGAAGGCTCGATAATCAGCTCACGGCATATAGGTGTAAGCAGGGGTAAAGTGATATTTGTATAGGTGGTGTGTGGACCTCACATAGGGGGGTCCGGGGGCAAGCACCCCCGGGAAGATTTATTTAAAAATATTGAAGTTAAAAGCATCAATCTGGTGCACTTTGAGAGCAAAATTAAGAGATATATGGATACCTCTCTCAACATCCATATGAAACAGAACTGTAAACAGATTAACTTTTTCTTTATAGATATTTTACAAATCACCTTTTTAAACTTTATTCTTGTTTTAGTATCATATAGTATTTCATACCTGTTTTTCATTTATTCTCTTATTTTTTTATAACTATAATGATCATAAAAACGTGTGCCTCGGAAATAACATTACATTAATGGTGACCAAAACATTTGAGACCCACTGAGATAACACTGAGAGAGTCCTTTAGCTCACTGAGTCTCTCAGTCTGACAGGAGAGGACTCTCCTCCACTTTGTTGTTGAAAGAACTCTGTATATCCATTAGCGTAGCTCGCTAGCACCAGAAGCTAACAACTACGATCTCCGGTACGCTCTCTCTCTCTCTCGCTCGCGCACACAAAATGGCTTGTTCCACACACACACAGAGCCGAGCTTTAATGAAACACAGAGACCCAGACGTAATATTACTGTACTGCATCATATTATTTTCGAATCAATACTTTTTCAAATTATGATTTATTTATTTTTATAACAGTTTTTCCTCCTGGTCTCTCGTGCCCCCCCTGGCATGCCTCTGCGCCCCCCACTTTGAGAACCGAACTGAAATACAGGGAGGGGTAATCACGAGACGAGAAA
Organism: Pseudochaenichthys georgianus; assembly: GCF_902827115.2. NCBI lineage: Eukaryota > Metazoa > Chordata > Actinopteri > Perciformes > Channichthyidae > Pseudochaenichthys > Pseudochaenichthys georgianus. The sequence continues at coordinate 11,253,837 of NC_047517.1, read as the reverse complement.
CAGCCAGGCAGAAACACAAGGGCAACAGTTGAACACAATTAGACAATCAGACACACCAGGGAAACTAACGACAGGGAGGAAAACACAGGGAGAAGGACCAGACAAGAAACAAGGAGGAAAACATGAAACAGGGAGAACAGAACAGCAATATCTGTGTGTGTTCCCTCCTACCTGTTCCCTCCTACCTGTTTTCTTGATTGTGTTCACCTGGTGCCCCTGTGTTTTCTCCTCCCTCCTCACCTGTCTCTTGTTTCCTTGATTAGTCCTGTGTGTATTTAAGTTCTATTTGTTCTGTCTGTCATTGTTGGTTCGTCATTTGTCTGTGACTGTGTTCACCGGGGAGTGTTCTGTTTATCTGTGTATCCTTGAAATAAAGGTATGTTCAGTGTTATCTGCATGTGGGTCCTGCTTGCTTTTCTCACCCGTAACATTATTAACCCAAAGGCCTGAATAGTAAGGCATTTTCTTTTACCCAAAAGTCCAAATAAAAAGGCATTCTGTTGGCTAGCTTACTTTGTTAACGTCTTCCTCTAACAGCCAGCTTCCCTGCCTCTGTGGTGAAAACAGTGGCATTGAAGATTCCTACAGAGAACATTGGGTGAGAACAAGGCTGTGCTATTGCACGTAAATTAGGCTTACCAAACTATTAACACTTTTACAAGAAACAAAAAGAATACAATATGCATGGCAAGGAGGAACTCCCTCACATTTGTCAATGAGTATATTGTGAACCCAGATGTGTTTTGTGGCCCCCAGGTCCGCTAGTGTTAATGCACAGAGCACCACTCCTTTATCCACACATTACAGTCAATCATCTGTAAATCTGCCCGATAAAATAAACTCAATAGAGTTGCTTGAGTGTCACAGAGTACACAGAGCCGCACTCACAGACGTCACATTAGGGCCTGTCTTCAAACATAATAACCGTGCCTTTTATTTGAGTCATTAAACACACAAACTTCCAATGTCATTTAAAACTGCCTCTAATCACATTCATCTGTTTAAACAGAGGCGTGTAGAGACAGAGTGCGAGGGGATGAAAGAAATGCAGAGTAAAAGAGAGACTGTGGTGAGAGGGCTAATGAAAGAGTTGGCAGTGTTTACTCAAGCTGTGGAAAGTAGGCACGAGCACAGAGAAACAAAGATGGGAGGGGGATAGGAGCTGGTACTTAACATGTTGTATACCATATATACTCAAATAAAAGCCTTGGTCTTTATTTTCTTTACCTGCACAGGTCTTTCTTAGAAACATGCTCATATACTGAAGCTTACTGCATTTAATCGAATTGAAGTAAGTGCACTGGTCTTCTAATGCTTTTCTTTGCTGTTGAGGCTTATTCATGTTTCTGTTTTCTTTTAATGAATCCAGGATAGTGTACATGTTTGCTGTGTTAAAGCGGAACTGAGCAGATTTTTACACTTTAATATTAGTTAACCCATAACGGGGAGTATAAGTATAATTGTTAGCTAAATCAACCACCCAGCATGATCACTGAACTAGTCTTTATTTGAATCATCAAGGCCTAGAAGTTGTAAAATGTGTTATATTCTCTCCATTCATTTGACTTACCCGTGAGTGGCTGTGACACTGCGGATTGGAGGCGGGGCTCAAGGAAAACGCAAGTGCGCAAGTCAGGCCATTTTGGCAACTTGCGTAGTCTGAACAGGGCCCAGTCTCCGATACTGTATCAAGTTCTCTTTGTACATCCATGTACAGCACTTTTCCGGTCTGTGCAACCCCTCATATTGCTTTTTACATAAACAGGTCAGCATTAACACACATTCATACACACAAGGTGCCACCTCCTCAGGAAACGCTAAGATTCACTAAAAGTAAGGCTTTTGTATCTTGCCTGATGACAAATTGACATGTAGACTGCAGGGCCGACATGCAGACTGGTCGTTACGGCCACCGCCTTCTATCTGCCCATTAACCTTTCAGTAAGTGTTTGCAGCTGTCTGTTATATGTATATGAGCTGTGCCGTTGCCAAGACGCCATTGGATGCCAGCTGTCCCTCCCCCGGTAGGCGTGACGGAAGATCTGGATTGGAGCATGCCGGGCCCGACTCTCCAATCCCCGCACACACCTTCCGAGGACAGCTACAAGAATGTGTGCACCTCAGTCTGTCGAGAGAGGTCTGAATCTGTGGCAGACGTCTCTCGGTACTCTTTCTGTCAACCCTGTCTCCTAAAAATTACGTTCCCACAGAACTAAACTGCATTCTGAATTACGTTTAGCTAGAAACGTATTTACTCCCACGTTACGTTCGTTATGAACGTATCTCAAATACGTTTATTTTCTACATATCTTCTAGAAACATATTTTCTCCCACGTTACGTTCCTTATGAACGTATCTTAAATACGTTTATTTTCTACATATCTTTGCCATTTATTGTCTTGCTTATAATAATGATAATAGTCATTTATAAATATAATTTTAAAGCACACATTTGAAATCGACAATCGGGCTCGATATATGGTTAAATTAAAATCAGTAGGCGAGGCTGTAATTTCAACAGCTGTTACTCTCATGAGCGAGGCAGAACATAATAGTTTTATCATGACAAAAAGCTGCTGTGTCGTTTATTGCACCTCAAACATTAAAACAAATCCAGAGTTACGTGTTTCTGTACTTCCTCTAAGAAGAAAGGACAGTAACAGAAGAGCTCTGTGGCTTCAGGCTTGATCGCCGTTCAAATGACAGCGTTGGTTTCCCCAAAAGTGGGCGGAGCTGTAAAGTGAAGCAGATTTTACTCTCATCTATTATTCAAAACCATTCTATTTATTCTAACGTAAATTACATGCCAGTGTTTTATCTTTTTATTTATTTGTTTTTATTTTAAATCATATAATGTCGGACTTTTTTGTCGTCTTTGAGGAAAATAAATGGGGTTTTGAGCCTCAAAATACTGAAATCTGTATTTTTTTAAATCTCTTCCTTCTAATTTGTTATTCTTTTCTAAATAACACACTGTTATTTACTCAACAATAACACACAATTATCCTTGTTTTTATTTATTCGTTTAATTCTATAATCTTGGGCTTTTTAGCATGCATTTTAGCCGTAAATAAAGTCACCAGAAACAGACGGGACATTTCGAGATTTAGGATGGCCGAAGACACTACACTACCCATAATCCCCAGCTATCGTTTGGGACTACAGTCCCGTTGACAAACGTTGTGATGTTGCGCCAAGGTTACGCCGAGCGTCAAGCTCTTTGAAATGGAACGAAACCTATTCAAAACTGGACTCGAACGCCCCCCGAAAACTACACATGCTGGCTATTATAGTGTTTTTCGCAACATGTTCTCTATGGCACGTCTCTACTGGGAATTGTAGTTTTAAAAGACGTTTTTCCCAAATTTAGAAGTTGACAGTATTAAACTGTGTACAGCCCTGGAGGTTTAGGCGATAGGAAACACATTGGTGTGTACACATTTAAAACATGTAATTACTAAATGGGTGAAAATCGCTTGTATCCATAATGGGCAGCATTAATATATACCCACACGACAGCTCATTATTACTTTGTAATTCTACTCCACTACAATTCAGAGGTTAACCTGGTATTTTTACTTCACTACATTTAGTTTAGTTACTTTGCAGATTCTGATTAATGATGTGGAATATAAACAACCCTTAAAGCAGACTTTAGTTACACCTGAGTAAAATTCAGGGAAGGTGATTGTCAAGTGCCAACAATCAGGAGAGATATTTGATAGTTGGTGCTTGAGAAGACTAAACATTTATCTGCAGATCTTTATAAAGTATATTCATTACTCGTTATTCTCTACTAATAGTTAATTAAAAACTGTATAATGGCTATTTTGCACATCCATTTCAAGATTTTCTAAGGTGTATTGATCTTATACACAACTTGGGTCGCAGGTTCCTCAACAGCGCATTACAATACAGCTATCAATATGTGTGTACCTCCACCATTAAACTGTCATATTCTGCACATTTCTTATACTATCTACTACATACATAAGAGTATAATTAATGTGTATAATATCAGTTAAAATAAGTGCTTCAACATAGTTAACATTGCAGGAAAGCAATATTTTAGACGTTAAGTACTTTGTCAGGCTTAATATGCATCTGTAGATAGATACCGCCAAAGCTTTTTTCTTGTTTAAAAGAAGACCTTAACCTAAAGTATTCTTTAATGTGTTAATAAAGGTTAATTCGTTTTTCTGTTTTGCACATCCTCCTATTAATATCTGTGTACATCCGGCACTAAACTGTTTTATTGTAGAGATCACTTAGTATCTTCTTGACTTTTTATATTCTATATAATATTTCTATCATTGACCTTCTACTTTCCCCCTATGAAAGTATGTACTCTTAATATTGTTTTAATCAAATAACATTATTCAACAAAAATAATTCAATAACATGCTTTAACCACTAGGTTGTGCACACAAGGTACACACAGCATACTAATAATAACTTTGTATTATTAGTGTAGACACTTATGTATGTATAACATCTGAAGATGTGTAGTGTTATTCATGTTTTTACATAATTGTACAGGATATTGCTATACTATTTCTCATGCTTTACTTCTACACATTAATATCTGATTTGTAAAACATCACAGACAGAAAGGCATATCCGTCATTTAATGGTAAGCTATTGAAATTGTGATTCCATAGATGTGTCTCCCATCACCTAAATCCCCTGACTATTCTCTCAACTCAGTATTTACATTCTGATATTCAAAGAAAATCAGTAATATCTTTAAAAAGTCCTTTTCTATCAGCTGTGCACCGTTATGGTGTAAATATAACCTATATACCAATTGGATAAAATATAAAAGTCAACCGAATTACTATTGATACTGCAAGGAGACGTATTTTGTGAAAAGAAATTAAAGATGTTGTTTAATTGTTGATATATTTATGATCCACGTCGAGTATTCAGTTTTGGCAGCAGTTCTCCTGTTGTCCAGAAGTCTTCTCATCAGGGCTCTATAAATAAATAACTACGGCAGATGTGTAATATTTAAGCCGAATCGTGTATTACAATGCCGTTATGTGATGACTTCCAAAGAGAAAAGCAAGAACACTCTGAATTAGGTATTATTTTATTTTTCGTTGTCGGATATCATATCTTATTAACACCATATCCCAGCGTGCATTGTGGCTATAACATCCAATCAACAAGCTTCAAGCTGAGGATCTTGGGTAATCAGTTTGGTGGGTTTGTGGTGTGTATCGCTCGAAATGTCCCGTCTGTTTCCGGTGACTTTATTTACGGCTAAAAAGCCCAAGATTATAGAATTAAATGAAAAATAAAATCAAGGATAATTGTGTGTTATTGTTGAGTAAATAACAGTGTGTTATTTAGAAAAGAATAACAAATTAGAAGGAAAAGATTTAAAAAAATACAGATTTCAGTATTTTGAGGCTCTAGAAAATAAACGTATTTAAGATACGTTCATAACAAACGTAACGTGGAAGAAAATATGCTTCTAGAAGATATGTAGAAAATAAACGTATTTGAAATACGTTCATAACAAACGTAACGTGGGAGAAAATACGTTTCTAGCTAAACGTAATTGAGAATGCAGTTTAGTTCTGTGGGAACGTAATTTTTAGGAGACAGGGTTGTCTCTGTACATGCGGTGCTAGTTTCTGTTAACAGTGGTTAACTAGGTTGTATGTATATTTGTGCTTGTTCTTATAACTCTGTTTATCTTGTAATACAAACGTTAACTGTGGTTAACTTGTGGGTGTGTTTTGGTGACTGCCTATTTTTGTTAGCCTTATTCTTTTTATCCCACTTTAGAAGTGAGGTTTTCTTTAGGTTATTTTGTTTGTCTAAAACTTGCAAACTCTTATTTAAAGAGTCTCCCTTAGTTCCTTTGTTTACTTATTTAAACCAGTGCCTTTGTGGCCTTTTTGTTTTGAATATGGCGGTTTGTTGCCAACTTTATTGTGCGCATTCATTAAAACAACTTCCTATTTACCAATTTTAACTGGTTATATGTTACCTTCCACTTTCCACGAGCCGGGACGTAACACTGGTTTTAAGCTATTGTCATAAAACTCTTTGTCTCTCAATGACTGTAGCTAAACAGCGAATGAAAAATGATATCAAACACACATCACTTTTATTGAACAATATGCTGAATTCATTTTATAGTATTCATTTAAATGTGGCTTTGCTTCTTCTATAGCTTTCTTGACTTGTATTATGCATGCATATTGTTTCCTGTTTATACTCCAATAATACAATTAATAAGTCCTCAGGTGCTAAAGCATATACAGTATTTTCTACCGCACTTAAAGTTAATTGCATTTTGCATTGTGCAAGCATTTACCACTAAATTAAATTAGTTTATGATTTGCTGTGCAACCTTCAGTCCGTTTGCATCTGTGCAGGAGTTTTTTTTCTCACAAGGAAGTAAAGGAGAGAGCAGTTTGGGGCATATTGTAATTACTCGCTGCATTAAAATCGCTGTATGTTATGGATCACAGGGGGAATGGAGAGGTTATAAACGGCTGATGGTCTTCTCCTTCAGTGGTCATTACTCCATGTGACAGAAACTCTACACAATACAGCTTAGACAAAGGGCAGCGGGAACGGAAAAAGTTTGTTTGGTTATTGGTCGAAAAATTGAGGGTTTGGATCCGGCTTGCCCCTCCATGTCCCCCTTTGAAAACGGTCACATTAAAGACAAACTCGCCATAAAAAATATAGAACAAATATATATACAAATAATATGTCAATTACATCCGTTTGTATTAAAATACCTGATATCCCACTGGATATTTCACAGCTAACTTTATAGGTATTGTATGGTCAATTCATGTGTTAACCCTTGTGTTGTGTTTGCGGGTCAATTTTGACCCATGATTTATCTCAGTCCAAAACACTCAAAAATAATGTCTACCATCCAATATTGTTTTAACTACATCATAACTAACTTATTATGCATTCATAACCATACAATCCTGTTGTAACTTTATTTTATGTCCCCCAAAAAATATTACACCACATATCTAAGTAAAACGTGTGATTCAATTCACTCATTATATTCCCTATAGTGAAGATGGTGGATCATTACGTTATCTGACTATAATAGACTAATATTACAATACAATCTCCCCAAAAAAAGTTTTAAATTATTGTTACAGTGGATGAAGGGGGTGGTGTGTCTAAAGTCAAAGATTGGGCCAAATTTGACCTCGAGTCACCCACAACAATTCTTCTGGGTCTTCCCAGACCTGAACACCAAATGATACACTTTTTTTTAGAGACCTTCAGACTTGGCTACAATTATAAAGGCAAAAATCCCTCTGTTCCTTCCAGAGGGAGTTTCTCTCCTCAATTGGACTCCTTTGTTTATATCAATAACATAATCACTATGTAACACTTGCACTTCTATTGGCTAGCGCTCACATTGTACACATTGTATGTGATAGGCTAAAGGGCGGGACTGAGGGCCCTTTTAAGGGAAGGACAGTATTTGAAAAGTGATGATTGTGTTTGTATGATTAATTAATAATGCGGAAATTAATAATAATTAATAAACTTTCCATTATTCTAATTTACAACAAAAAATCATTCCAAATTAAACCAAATCTTGCTTTGAATTGAAGGGTCACAGATAATTCTGTTACTGACGAGACATTTGATACGCACAATTAGATCCAGGAAAATATACTGAACAGCAGTACTACTGGAGCCAAGGGAATGGAATATCAGTTCACTGGAGCTGAAAAGAGGGATGTTTGTTTATGTACTTTCTTTCTGTCTTTCTTTTTTCTTTTCCCTTGCCAGCTCTCCTCTGTGTCTAGAGCTGGCCATTTGAGGAGAGTGATGACAAGGACGCCACGCGCTGACCTTGACATTCAACATGCTAAATGGCTTCTTCTACAGCCAGTCCGCAAACACAAAGACAGCCAGGGAGACAGTCATCACCGAGCTGGACGATGGCTCAGTCAGTGTGTGTGTGTGTGTGTGTGTGTGTGTGTGTGTGTGTGTGTGTGTGTGTGTGTGTGTGTGTGTGTGTGTGTGTGTGTGTGTGTGTGTGTGTGTGTGTGTGTGTGTGTGTGTGTGTGTGTGTGTGTGTGTGTGTGTGTCAGAGTACGATGGACAGTGACACGGATGCTATAAAGCAGGAGGAGGAAGGACTCTAGCAGGAGGTTTTAATACTGCCATGGGGAGAGTTTTAATAGGATCTTTTACTTTATTGCTATGCAGAGGTTATGCACACAGTCATTCCACTTTTCTGGACGTTTGGTGTGCACAGTGCAGTAAAAATTCCCTAGACAATGCAATTATAACCACTGTGAAATGAGAAGGCCCAATCAATATCAATTTAAGTGAACTCTCAATTTAAATATTTGCATGGTTTTACCTGGGTGAATACAACATTCCCATGCTATCTGTTATAAGGAGTAAACTAAGGCCTTTGGGAGGGAACATTTCAGATTTTGTTCAATGGAATTTGATGGTTTTGGCGATAGCTTAGATAACGTCTTCAGGTCCCCATCAGATTGCAGGGTAAAGCAAGGAAAGTTTGCATATTAAAGCGTACTCTTGAATAGATTTTTTGTTGGATCTTACTCTTTACAGTCAAATGTTATTTATATAGCCCAATATTCCAAATTACACATGTGTCTTGTGGGCCTTACAGGTGTAAGAAATAAAATCAATGTTGATATGGTGTAATTTAAATTAAATACAATGTTGTAATTTAAAACTGTTTTATTCTGAGAAACCGGAAGTTCAGACACTTTTAACTCTTATTCTGAAAATGTTCCGGTTAGCATTAGCATGTGGCTAACCGTGAATTGAAGGTGAAATGACATGTGGTATTGTACACTAAACACACTGTCTTTAACACTAATTTATTGACGCTGCAATACTGTTATTAGGGAGTTTTTAAATAACCACAGACATTAGAATGCTGTAATTAACACCAGATCTCGGACCCGCCCCCGTCAACGCCGGCCAATAGGAGAAGACTACAGTTGATAACCTGTGATGGACAGGGAGAATTTATCTCTTTTTCACCCTCTGCTGCCCCAACGCGAATGGGACCAACAGCTGGGAGGGGGGGGGAGCCATCAACTCGCAAATGTCATTGTATATCGCTGCATCATTTGTTTAATTAAATGCTGTTAACTTGAAAAAAAAAGGTGTACATAATATGACACCCTCTGTCCTTAGACCCTCACACAGTGGACACGGAAAAACTTCAGAAGAAACCCCACAATTAACGGAAAACATTTGCAAATGTTGTGTAGGCCTATAGGTTTTAAAAATATATTACAAAATAATAACACAGAAAATTCAAATTAAATTAAATGATAATGTCGTCATAAAAAGGATGGAACCAGGAGGAAGTCCACAATCTTTCAGATGTATTAAAAAAATTAAATAACATTCACTGACTGACCATTTCAAAACATTCAAAAATATCCTGTTAGCCATTAAGCTAACGGAGTTCCCCTGAATGACTAGTAGTGAAATTACACTAAAAGGATATCACTGTAATGTTATACTTTCAGTGAACATTTTAAGTTTATCTAAATGAAACTTCGGTTTAGCGTTCACTAAAGTTGACTCCTCATTTTAACCAGCTAACACCTAACTCTTCTTACATGGCTGACCCAGGGATCATGAGAAGAGTTGCCTCTCGAACAACAAAGTGGGCCATTGTCGACGGCACTGGCTCACTGTACCTTGTCCCTAATGAGAGAAGACGGTGTCGGGTGAAAAAAGCGCTAACCTTTATGCTTGTTTACACTCTCCGCTGACAGGACCTGAAGACGGGCCGGAACGAGGGATAAGAAGAGGCGGAAGATGGAAACAAGGAGGTGACCTCTCCAAAGTTTACCCAGCAGCCCCTCCCTTGCTCCCCCCTCGAGAGTCGGTTCGGGCCTTAATGAGGGACCCGGTGGAATTGTTGGGACGTCGTCTCAAAGAGCGCTGGGATGTTGAGACTGGCCAGGCGAGGGGAAAGAGTGTGTGTTTGTGTGTGTCTGGCTTTTGTGTCCGCTACTTGAACAGCTTTTGGAAGGTAACAGCACCCTGGGAGACACAGTGGAGGATGTTTTTGAATCTTATCCTTTCTTAGATGTTTGCAGAGGCTTGTTTTGATGTATCGAAACGGCCTCATCTCACACTACCCACCATTCAGTGAGAAAATATGTTTTCATTCAAGTCATTCTACTGCTTTTTCTCTGAAAGGAATCCCTTTAGAGCTCAGATTCTCAACTTTTAGGAAGGCATATACAGTACTACCGTTTTTGCCCACCCACCCACATGCAACACCATTGCCTTTTAATTGCAGAAAACCGTTAGCCACAAAGTTAAAATGATTATACCTCAGCCTAGGAATGAAATCCCCTAATAATATACGTACATAACTTTACATTACTTGCCCCCGTCTCTTTAACCAATGAAGTTTAATGTCTCCAACAGACAACATGACTGAGAGTTCTGAAGGTCCCAGTCAAGGATTTGTCTAGCTCTTGTGTAACATGTCTGACCCTTTCTGATTAAACATAAAGCCATCCATCTTGCTTCACTGGCTCTGTTCTTTTTTAAATAATTTGTACAGTTGCTGACCATATTGATGTATTTAGAGCTCATGTTTTTCTGACTCCCTGGAAAAAGTAAGTAAGTATTGAAGACTTTGTAGTATCTTAAAGTATCTTAAAGTCAGTTTACTGCACAATAATTCTTCGTAATGCTTCGTGCAAGTGACAATTGTTGTTGTCTTCTCTGCGAAAGTTTTTTTCGCCGTTCTTTTGCCATTTTGAGATTTCAATTTCTAGCGGAAAGCTAACCAGGAAGTGTTTTAGCACACCACGTGACGCATCTGCACGAATCACGTTGTCAGACATTGACACCAGCCAATGACATTTAGAATGCTAACTTTTGGTGAATTTAGGAGAAATCTACAGACGCAAATAGACAAACTATAGTAAAATAAACACTTAAATGTGTATTTTGTACGTTTTCCTTCCAAAAGCCTGAAAGAAAACATGTTATAGAATCAAAATAGAACAACATCTCAAAATTGACCAGTACTTGAAAAACAATGTTTTTGCCTGCCGTGTCTCGCCTTTTTAAGCTGTCTGTGGCACTTTTTCCTGCTGTAACTACGCAAATGTCCCCTCCGTGGGACTAATAAAGGTATTCTGATTCTGATTGTATTTAAACAGGTATGAAGGTTAGTGTCAGTTAGAAGTGCTGCAGGATTAAACTTGAGAAATACATCTGGCCCCCTCAATGCTTCACGGAGGGTTAAACAATTGCTGTAATGCCATGGTCTGCTTGTGCTTCTGTGTGTGTATGTGTGTGGAGAGCCTTCAGCAGCTAAATATGACTCATGGTTTTATTAGGCTTTCTGTATGCTTCATCTGAAACTGTGAACCCAGCTGAACTCTACATTTCCTTAATTGCATCAATCCTTGTAACTGGGTAATTGCAGAATTGCTCTAGTCTGAATGTATCTGAAGGCAGTGGCGTAACAAGGTTGTGATTAACACATTTATAGCATATATATGTGCACAGGTAACTTGCAGTTTAGTCATACAAAGTATATTGAAACTAAGTAAACATACCTTGCAAGTGTGTCAATTAAAATATTAGCTGTTCACTGCAGATTAGTTCCATCTATATTACGCTCCACCTTTATAGGTAGGAATCAAAGTGCAGGGCAGAAAATAAACAGGAACATGTAAGGCTGTGATGCACAAAGTGGATGGACAAATTATTTTTCACTAAAGGAATCAGCCTTGGACTTGTCTGCGCTCTGTAAATGCTTTTCTAGTTTTATATGATTTAGGAACAATGGGAAAACAGAGAATATTTAAATTGTTCCATTTGCGTTTGGGTCATACTTGATCATTTTAGTTGTTGAATGTTGTTGCTGCTGTTTAGGTTGTACATTGCAAGTGAATTTATGATTTGTTTTGCTGCATTGCTTGTTGTATTATGATAATTACTAAAAGCTGTACCTCTGTAATCAACCACTAACAACCAGCCAATGAATAAACAATATTAAGGACAATTTATGTCATATTAAGTCCATTTTAGGTTTAAAAAAGAAAATAATAAGTTATGGGGTCAGGGAGAGGTCAATATTTTAAGAACTCCCAGAACTTTCCAAAACCTGTCCCCGAAAACATGACCATAATGTTGAATGATATTGACACTAGTGTTACAGCAACAACGTTAAACATAAACTTACATTAGCCATTAGCCTAATTTGCTTCAAAGTGTCACGATCACAGGTACAGATCAGAACCCAATAGCACGACTCAGATACAACCAGTGTATAGCAATGTTCAGTTTATTCAGGTCAGGGACAGGCAGGGTCAAAACCAGGAAATCCGTCAGACAGGTAACCAAAACCAGACAGGGAGCAGGCAGTAGTGATGTTACGTATTGTGCCGAGGCTTCGGAGCGTGTGTCGAGTAATCCCCAAAGCTTTTTGTGAAGCATGTATCGAGGCTTGTATCGTTTTGGGCCAGTGACGTCATCGATGACAAACGAAGCCTCGCTGCCTGTCGACACCACGTGACTGCTTCAGGAAGCCATTCAGATCGGTTGAACCGTTGAACCCATGGATGGTTGAACCACAGTGCTGATATTACCCATGCCATGGATGTATAATAAGAACCATATTACCCCTCCTGTACCCGGGCCAGGTGACACGATGGAATTAAGAGAGCTCAGACCCTCACCTATATAGAGGTCGGAACATGTCATAAGTATAAATAGATACAAGTATAAATAAATGTAGGAATAAAAACATGAATAAATATGTTGCAGTGTTTTCAGGGAGCTTTAGTGTGTGTGCTGCGGCTCAGCTGGAAAGCTGTTGACTCATGACCGCAGGGTCCCTGGTTCAACGACTGAACAATACGTATTTTTTGTTGTTTAGAAAAGCTACAGCTAAATGAGATAATGTAGTTAATAAATGTATTCTGTGATATGGTTTAGCCTTTCTCAGGCTACAACAAGGTTAAGTTTATGAATATTATTAAGGAATGTAAATCCCTCTTTGCAATGTTTACCAGCCTCCTTAGGCTTTTCAATCACAATCATTCAACTGGAATAAAAACAATATTGTTAACATGAAAATATGATTTAATGTTCGTTGTTTAGCGTTATTCTAAGGCTTTACTCATTGGGAACTCAGTATGAGAGAGCACACTGTTGAGATGTCCAATCTGCCTGTTTTACACACTTTGACCAACAGGGGGGTTTGTGTTCAAATGAAGCCCATGATGAAGCCTCATGAGATGAACCCTTTTGCGAACCAATTGGCTGGAAAGCTTCAAAGCTTCATAAGGCTTCATCTCGCCATCACTAGCAGGCAGGAACTCGAGATCCGTAAACAGGCAGGCAGGGATAAAAAACCGGCAGGACAAAAATCTAGGCTAGAGCACAACACTCACTGGAGAGCTCGGCGGAAACGACAAGACAATCTGGCAAAGGACAAGTGATAGTGAGGTGGTATAAATACTGTGGAGTGATGAGGGAATGAGTAACAGGTGAGGGGAAGGGCTGAGGAGACCAGGTGAGGGAGTGAGCTGATTACAAGGGCCTGGAGGAAGGCGGGATCTGAAATGACAGGAGAGTTTAGATGAGCCACCAAACAAACAATAATAGAAGTGTCTAACTTGTGACACAAAGTGCCAATTCACGATGGCATTTTAACATTTAAACCGAGTACTCTCACCATTGATGCTACAATGTTTATATCCTATAAATTGTTTTACGTGTTTGAAAAGTGTGTATATCCAGACTCATGCCTAGAGGTCACAATGGTTTCCTGACCTTGAGATGCAACTGCTACGTGTGTGTTTCAATGTGATTTTGTATGCATGTTTATGCTTGTGTGCTCCATCAATGGCAGCATCTGTGTCTTAGTGTCTGCCTTCCAGCATCGAGGTCCATCAGGCTGTGCTCACGTGCAATTCAGATGAGCTCTGCAAATCCAGCATGAAAACAAATGTATGACTTGGACCACAATGCTCTCTCTCTCTCTCACATACACACACACACACACACACGCACGCACGCACGCACGCACGCACACACACACACACACAGACAGACAGACAGACAGACAGACAGACAGACAGACAGACAGACACACACTCTCCCTCTCTCTGATGGCTGCCCTGATAACACATGGCCCTGGTTGTATATGTGTGTCTGCGCATGTGTATGAGAGGTCGTCTAGCTCACAACTCATACTTGGTCTTACAAACAATATCAGAATCTCTCATGTACACCACCAGACTCTTTCACACACAGTATCATACCGTCTTTAACGTACTGTCATTCCTTCCTTCATTCACTATCATACTATCATACATAAATAACTATTCTCTCTCACACACAAAAACAAAATCTCTTAAACACACCATCATACTCTCGTACACACACCACTATTGTCTTTCACATACAACTATAATCTAATAGAACATTATAATAGTGTATGTGAAAGAGGATAGTAGTATGTGTGTAATCGGTAAACAATGTATGTAAGACAGAATAATAACCTATGTAAGAGGGAATAGTATGTCATGTTAATAATAATAGTTGTATATGTAAAACGGAATAGCAGTGAATGAAAGACCGAATAATAGCTTATATAAGAGGTTATAATAGTTCATGTGAATGACTATAGGTATGTGTATAAAACAGAATGATAGGGTGTGTGCATAAGAATAGTTGTGTGTGTGAGAGACTATGGCTGCAGTCGAATAGTCCAAAGATCAGCTCCTAAATTCTAACCCTATCGTCTATTCCTTGACCTCTGAGTGAAACGTCACGGGGTTAAGGGATAGTGGATAGGAGAATTCAAAAGGACTTAGGAGAAGAGACTGCGGTACTTTAGAGAATCCGAATGCACTTTCACTATCCGACGTGTTTATGATGCGCCAGCGGAAGTCATGAATGTGCGTCTGCTGCTTTGGGGAAACTATGGAAACTACAGTTTTCTATACAGCGGACTATAACATGGATGTATAATAAGAACGAGGGACTCATCTAGAGACTCTGCACCGTGCTCTGATGCTGCTGCTTTATGCTTTATGAACGTGGACAACAGAGAAACATATTCTTCATGACCAAAGTTGGAATTGAAATAAAAAAGGAAAGTGAAACTTATGCTCGTCACCCTCTCCCTCCGTTCCACATTAATACAAATGATCCAAATACGTATGATTGTATGAACTATGAAAAGATCTTAAAATCAATACAAATGTATTTATTACAAACGTTAGTCCTTAACATCTATCACTGTGTATATCGCCATTCAAACATCTTTTAAAAGTTGAACAAACTCCACACAGCTCAGTAAAGACTGTGAAATGTTAACTTTATTTGATCATTTCAGTAAAAACTAACGTTCATATTTCTCTTTGATTATAATACTGATGAACGTTCAAAACAAAGCACTTTGGCAACTTACCACCTATGTTTTAAAATGCTTAATAAGCACCGTAACTTTCATGATATCATTTCTCCATCATAATCGGTTGTTTCCGTGAACGGCCGACTGTTGAGTGACGGCAAATGCTGCGGCTGCAAGGCATTGTGGGGCAGCATTTTCGCTTCTCCTGTCGGTTAAGGAGGTCCAGTGGTTCCTAAGCTAAAGGAGGTTATACATTTCCTATCATTCTCATCATTCTAGAGAATTCGAACGGCACTTATCATTGCTGCCACTGAGGGACTTCCGGGTAATTTCACTCCTTTAGGAAGGTTCCTAAGCTAAATGGACTATTCGACTTCAGCCTATGATTGAAAAGGAATTGAGTATGATTGAAACGGAAGTTGAACTAAATTCTCAGTTCCTGATTGGCTCTACGTTTTTTGTTTGACGGACTCCGCCCACACCCACATAGCGCCATTGTGAGATGAAAAAATGGTGGAAAGGGAGGGACTTAATGAAGCCATAGGCCTCTTAACTAATATTTTAGATAGGCCTTCTCCAAATGTTGTCACATCGCTGTCAGGAATGATGGATCAAAGACGACAGTCGACGTCGTCCACAGTAGGCAATTCTAGTGCGAGCGTTGACGAGGAATTGCAGCAGGCCTTCAGACGCGGATCAGGTGCATCAGGGAGTGGCGGTGGAGCCTCATTAGGAGCCAACCTGATGGAAAGGAGTTTGAAACCTCCTTTCCGATATCAAAATCAGCAGTATTTTGGGGGATGGACTTCAAAGTCAAGGACAAGGTACGTTTATTTTTTAAATGTCAACCGTGGTCATTTTAATATGTATGTTGTTGATTGAAGCCTACGTTTCTTACTGCTTGAAGCTAACGCTTCTTAGCCTACTATAGCGGGGCAGTCAAATGTTAGAAACGAGACAGGGTTCCCGCGGGGTCTTAAAACGTCTTACATTTAATCATCAGAATTTAAGCCCTTTAAATATGATTTTAAAAATCAAGAAAGGTCTTCAATATGATTTGAATAGGTATTTAAACGGATTTGGAAGGTACTTCTGTGTTGCAGTTCCCCCCAAATTATGTATATGGAAATAAATCAACATGGAACCAATAACTTGCAGCAATAACTTTGCATCCCCTTGCCCCTTATTGGAGAGCACCCAGCTAGTAACTAGCAAACAAGCTTTAGCTAGCGCTCTGGCTAGCGTCAGTCAGAGCCGGAAGTATCTTCACATCTTTTTACAAACATTATGGGGAAGTGTAAGTTTAACCGAATATGGTTGGAGAAAGGGGAATTTAGTGCTTGGTTGAAACTAGTGGAGGGAACGTGTTAGAAGCCCGCTGCACCTTATGCTAGTGTGTAAAGGCTTTTGGAATCACACACGCAGTCAGCGACACATAAGACCCAGGTAAGGAATAAACAACAAACGCCTGCCATATCCTCTGTGTTCGCCAATGCTTCGCGAGCATCACGCGTGTCCAGTGTAATGTTACCCAGTAATTCAGCTCCCGCAACAACATCGGGGATAACCTTGGGTCTGCGTCAACCCTAAAAGCGGAGGTGCTGTGGAGTGTGGACGCTAAATACCGTAGCCAAACACCAATCATACAATTATATTGAACGTGAATACGTTTACTTATTTATTCTTTCATTGCAATTTTCCTTCATACTTTCTTGCCGTGAAATAGGTATTAAATTATATTCAGAGTGGTCTTGCATTTGAGTTTTTGAAACCTCCAGGAACCCTTATTCAGACCATAAGCTTCATTTCGATACATAACCGTTGGGGACAAGGCCGGACTGGGACAATAAGTCAGGCCGGGAATTATACACCCAGCCAGGCCACTACCAGTTTTTTGTGCCATTTAGCTGGATTTATTTGTCAATTTTTACAGCGTTGCTGCCCATAATGATAGCGCTCTAAATCTACTACCCCAAAATAAACATATGGACATGGGTTACTATTTAAAAAAAATTGCAAATCTATTTAGGAACCTATGTGAACATATTTTAAGCGGGGGTGGACCTCAAATCCTATAGGGGGGTCCGGGGGCATGCTCCCCCGGTAAGATTTTTAATGTTGGACTTAAATGCATCAATCTGGTGCATTTTGAGGGGGAAATAAAGAGACTACACCCATATGAAACATAACTGTATACATTTAAATAATCATAAACTCATAATAACATGGCCATAACCAATAACATCCCATATCCAATATGAAAAAACATTGAAACTTGTTTATTTATTTGTTTTTGGTTCATTTATAGTTGTGAGTGTGTATGTGCTCCTGAATCAGCCTCACCTGTCTCCCTCTCCTCCCCCTGCTCCTCTTTGAGGCAGCAGCAAAGACTAGTTTTAGCTCTCAACAAGTTTTAATTGTTTATCTTACCTTTTTTCACCTAGTTAACGTTTTTTTTTATTATTCATGCATATTTTACTAATCACTCCCCCCTCAAATGGAAATATGTGTTTACATAAATGGTGACCAAACCGTTTGAGACCCACAGAGTAAACACTAAACTAAACACTCAGAGTCCTTTACCTCACCTGAGCTGTAGTTATCAGCCTCTCAGTCTGACAGGAGAGGACTCTCCTCCACATCTTGTTGTTGAAACAGCTCCTTATATCCGTTAGCGCAGCTAGCTAGCACCAGATGCTAACAACAACAACAATACACGTAACCGGTGTGCGCGGTTTATCTCACTCGCTCGCGCCACATACAACACACACCCTCCCGAGCTTGAATGACACACAGAGACCAATCGAGTATGATCTGTATGAAAGTGGCCATGTCGGCAGGCCACATCATGTAGACAGCCAGTCACCCTCTGTGAGGCAGAGTCAGACCCACATTTGCGCAGCGTTGCATTCACAATACATACGTATACAAAAAAAAATCCTCAGGCCAGCAGGCCACTTAACAGGCCAGGCCATCGGGAAACCTCCCGGTCCTCCCGATGGCCAGTCCGGGCCTGGTTGGGGATAACGGTATGCCCTTGTAACTGCGACTGGTACTCTTACTACTAATGATAATACACTCTCAGGCCCTGCTGTATTGTTTCTCACATACAGTTTTTACTTAATTGTTACAGATTTAATTTCAGTTTCAGTTTCTCAGTTCTCTTTTAGTATTTTGTTTAATCTAATATTGCAAGTGTTTTTATTGTTTGGGTGTGGGGGGGGGGGGGTTGTTGTTTTTGTTGTTTAGTTTGCATATTGCTACTGGATGTCAACATTTTCCTCAGGATCTACAGAGTATCTATCTATTCTATCTAATATATCTATCTAACAATAATGATGCTTTCTTTTTTAGGACCACTGGCACTGTCCAAAATCACCCCACCTTCACCAAGGATGTAATTATGTTACCTCATCCAGAATGGGATGCAGTTTGTAAGCACACAACAAAGAGAAGGCTTCATCAAAAAGGCTTTATTTGAAATGCCTTCGAGATGAAGAAAATCTGGGACTGCAGGACAGTCATTGCTGAGCTAAGGGAAGCATTCAAGGACAACATTCCAGAGGGAGTCAGGTATTGTCTGAATATTTAGGCTATGGCTGGTATTGTTCATGAGTTGATTGCTTCAGTATTTTGCTCTTTTTTTTCAGTATTGAACTTTTGATGCCATGTGGAAACAAACTTGTTTCACCAAAGCTGCGTGAGGGACAGGAACTGAATGGCTTTCTAATTCACAATGTGTTCAAGTCAAAGGCAGTGTACATCAGGCCATCAAGCATGCTTCAAAATACGGTAACTAGGGATGCACGATAATTATCGGTCCGATTTTAGGAATTATCACGTCATCCCGATAAACCCGATACCAGTATTAATAGCCCCGACAATATACAATATATTTGTTGGATAAAAAAAAGAAAAAAATACTGCGGTGTGGGTGGATTGGGATGAGGGGCGCTTGTTTTTCACTCGGCTCCTCCCGTTTTGCCAGTACTGTGCTATTAGTGGTTTAGGAAGAGGGGAGTTCTTCACAAATCCAGCGCTCCCTAATACTTCGAACCTGATCAGTCACCTGAAACATCGCCATCGCTACGATGGTGTGTTAAAAGCGTACAAAGACAATAATACAATACAAAGTGTGTGTGTGTGTGTGTGTGTGTGTGTGTGTGTGTGTGCGTGCGCGCGTTGGAGCTATGTGCAACTCAAGGCATATGCTCAAACCGGAGCTGCCTGGACGCTGCAATCATGTTGCGCACTATCCGTGCTGAGTGTGCTGACTTTTCGTACAATGTCCCACTGTCTGGCTGCCTGCATAAAGTCAAGTGCTCGGCGCAGTTGTGGCGAAATGTCGCTCCTCTGTTTTCATTTAAACCGCTCCTTATATCCGTTAGCGCAGCTAGCTAGCACCAGATGCTAACAACAACAATGCACGTAAGGTCTCTCGCTCGCTCGGGCCACACATACACACACCCTCCCGGTCTTCCAGATGGCCAGTCGGTGCCTGCCGGTGAGCGTGGAAGTGTGGTCTGCCACAAGCGGGCGGCAGGAGCGGGGCTGTCAGCATCAGCTTGTAGATGGTATTTTAAACTCGATGCGCTCTGAAACTACGGGGCGGCCGAGGAAAAAAAGTACACATGCGTTAATCACGTTAAAATAATTAGTGGCGTAAAAATGTTTTTATTATCGGTATCGGTCTTGAGAAGCAGGAAGATATCGGTATCGGTTTCAAAAAACCAATATCGTGCATCCCTAACGGTAACCAATTTCAAACGATATGAAGCGATACTTATTTTTTTGTAATTTGTTTGTAGCACAGAGGTTTCTTGTTTTTCCAATTAACTTAACCCCTTATATTATGTTTTTTAATTATTTGTTCACATTTTTGTTTGTATGTTTTGTTTTAGTTGGACAGCTCAGATTCAGAGGATGGTATGATGGCAGACACACAATCCACATCCAGTGAACAG
This sequence comes from Pseudochaenichthys georgianus, assembly GCF_902827115.2. Taxonomy (NCBI): domain Eukaryota; kingdom Metazoa; phylum Chordata; class Actinopteri; order Perciformes; family Channichthyidae; genus Pseudochaenichthys; species Pseudochaenichthys georgianus. The sequence continues at coordinate 11,233,467 of NC_047517.1, read as the reverse complement.
CACATTTCCACTCAGGCTACCCCTGACTGTGTGACAAGGGCTAGAGGAAACCAAATTGCATCAGCACCACTGGTTTCTAGTTATCCTTTCACAAGTAGTGGCAGAGCAAACCGAGCCGGGGCAGAGCAGCAATCTTCAAGTGGAAGAATAACCACAGAAACCCAGGCCAGTGCAGTTGAGCAAGAATCCAGTGGCAGCATGGCCAGAGTGACCCAGCGCAGTGCAGTTGATGACGATACTACCTACCTCTCGATCATGGGTTCCATCTCTGACCATTCATCTGATGATGAGGAGTTAAACCAAGCGATTATGGCCAGTCTTCAGAGTCATATGTAAGTGAGTGGGTGATACAAATAGTGCAGTAATTAAAGTTAAACAGGAACAGGGTGAGCATGAAGTGAATCTGATAGGACTTTTTACAATATTGACTTCATATAGGCACACTAGCCATTTTCCACTTGTAAAATCCTTTAGGTGTGCAATGGGGGTTTTGTTGTTGAAAAGTATGCTCTTATCCCTATCCTAAAACATTTTTTTCTTTCTACAGGGAAATCGCAAACACCAAGTCTCCACAGGAAGTGCTCCTCGATCTTGCATCCAAAATGGACACAAACCAAAGATGCAAGTTTAATATAAATAGGTCGGCAGTTCTGGATGGTGCTGTTTGTGGCTTCAAACGACTTTCCTGCATCCCAGATGTTCGTCAAGTTTTCCGATGACTTGGGAATAGATGAAGAGGCTGTGGACCTCGGTGGCCCAAGGAGAGAGTTTTTAAGACTCCTTATGGAAGCATTGGCACTGTCACCAATGTTTGAAGGAAGGGACAGCAAATTGAACTTGGCTCTATAGTCTACACAGTAGAGCCAAGTTCAATTTGACATATGGTAAGTGTGATATATTTGGCCGATGTGTATTAATTTATTGGGACTCCTTGTGATCACAGCCCTTTAGTCAAATCTTTTTCCCATTCTTTTAATACTGTGTTTTTTCATAAATCTAATTTTTCTCCAGCTTTAAGAGAAGATCGGTATTTCATTGCTGGACAGGCCATTGCGGTTAGCCTTGTACATGGGGGTCCTCCACCAGGATTCCTTGCACCAACACTATATTCATGTCTTGTTGGTGGGCACTCCTCAATTAAGCCTGACTTGGAGGACATTGTTGATGCCGACCTTTATGAAAAGGTTAAAAAGGTAAATGCATTGTAAATATATTGGAATATGGAATATTGGTCTAAACTCCTGAAAGAAATAATTGGTCTTCCTTCTATATACATGATTTTAAACTATAACTAAACTATTTTTAATGAAAAGTACAGGTTTAGGTTCATTGTGTCACCAACAGAAAATATGTACTGCTCTGGTAAAACAGCAAGATATTTGCGGTGATATATCTGGTTTCTTAGATTCATGCCTCTTTTGTAGTATTTGCTGTTGATAAGAACTTAATCCGCAGTAAAGGCACTACTTCTGCCGTTGCAGTTGAGTCGAGCCAACCCTAAGCTGTTTGACTTGACCCATGCTTTGTGGTTCCTCCCCAGACTGCACTCAGCTACGCTTGTCTACTTTCCATGCAAGCAGCAGCTCATCTCAAACTTTCTTTTTTGTTTTGTTTTGAGGTGTCAGAATGTTCTTCTGTGAATGACCTCTTACACACCACAGAACCACTGCAAGATTTTCTTGCAAATGCAGGGTGTCTCAGGCCGTTGAAATCCATAGAAGACAGAGACCTGTTGGTCCAAGACATTACCGTGTTCCAGGTGGTCCACAGAGTTGCAGGAGCATTTGAAAGGTTTGTGCAACACTATTTCCTATAAACCAAATTAGTGATATCATTTAGGTGCTAACAAAAAAGCTAAAGCTGACTATATTTTAAACCTTTTTTTCAAACAAAGATACAAGAAGAAAAATGTTTGAACATGTATATTTGTATTGGAAAGAGATTGTTCCTTATAAAATAGGGCTGTGTAAGAATAAAATAAACACAATCAAATCAGTTAATGTGGTCAGAAACATATTACTCCCTGTAAATGAAGCTCTGAAGTATGTATTTTTGTACAAATTACATGTACTTCATTTCCCCAATTGTTTGGCAAGTCTGAGCATATTAATTAAAGATTTTCACAAACATCAAACTTTGTTTTTGCCCTCTTAGATTTCATACTGATCTCTGATGGACATTTTTTATTTTCTGCAATGGTGATGGAAGTTATCTCTTTAGTTCTTTACTATTAGCCAACACAATTGTTCACACAAATTCTTCTCTTGACCCTCATTTGTATACTGTAGATGTAAGGAGGGGCTAAAGGTCCTTGGTGTTCTGGATGCAATTAAAATGCATCCAGAAAGTTTCCGGCCTTTGATGTGCCACGAACCATCGGCTCTCACTGCTGGCGTAACGGACCATCTTTTCCATATCCTGCTGTGTCTGAAGTGGGAAGCAACACAAAGAAGGACAGAGGAGGTTGTGGTCCACTTTTGGAGGGATTACCTGCAGGATGTGGAAGGTTAATACTGTTGCTAGATGTAGTACTGTCTCCAATGATGTTGATCACTTCGTGTGCAAAGACTTGCTACAACATAATGCCACATTGACATTACTCTTTTCATTGTCTGCCTTTTTCCTTAATCTTGGTTTGTTTCAATTTCATTTTTCTTCCTTTCTTTCTGTCTTAAAATATCCTCTTACTTGTCACATGTTTGGTTTCTTTGTCTTTCATTCTTTACTAATATATTTTTTCTGTATGGTATTTTGTACTTGCTGGTATGGTTTAAAATTGTAATTATTGTTTTGCTTGCTTTACTGTGTTTTAGATCAAGAGGGACCACCAAAGTTAGGGACAATCCTTGCCTTTGCAATAGGTGCAAGTGTCATCCCTCCAGTTGGCTTCTCTCCTCAGCCATCAATTGATTTCCTGCATGGGCATCCCTCCAGCCCCAAACAGCGTCTGCCCATGGCGAACACTTGCATAAACTGCCTCAAGTTGCCGCTGCTTGAGACTTATGATGATTTTAAAGAGTGCATGGACTTTGCACTAGGTAACACACAGGGTTTTGGAAGAGAGTAATGGGAACACTATGTTCGTTCCATCTACCTCGTTCAGGAGGTTTCAGCCAGGTTCTTGAAGCAATGTGAACAACAATTTAATTTTTTTATTTTAGCGAAGTGCAAAAAAATATTATTCTTTAAAAGTCACTTTTATTATTTATCAACCATTGCCATTGCTTTATTAGTGCTGATTGAGTAACTGGGCACATAATTAAGGTATTATGGCCCAGTGGTGCAAATCACATAAATATATAACTGTTACTTTCAGTGTGTTTAAAAAAAAAAAAGTGTTTACGGTTCACTAAGAACATTCACCAGAACAAAAAAAAAATGATATGCCGTGATTACCATCATCACTCAACGGGTCAAATAGTTCTTCAATTCTGTTCATCATGGTTTCATTAACATTAAAGTCATTTACCGGAACCACAATGTTGTTGTCTGTCACTAATGGTAAGGGGATGTGTTCATTGACTCCAACTGTCTCGTTTCCTTCAACAATGTCATCAATTGCCAAGTTTCCAGCTCCAGCACTGTTTAGAACTCCTCTCTGCCACAGTTGGAGAGGAGTTTGTCCACCCATTGTAGATAATCCATGGTGGTTCCACTGATTTTGGAATTCAGCAGCTGACCTTTGAACTCTTGGCAGGTAGATGTAGTGCAGACAAAACAAATGGAGGTCATTCGTAGAATCCAATATGCCCTCATTTTCCATGAAGGTAAAAAGGTTACTAAAGTGGAACGAGACAACTCTGTTAAGCTCTGCTCACAGCCGTTCTATCCTCTGGTTATGGACACTGCGTCCCGTAATGACACTGCCTCTGTTTAATCCCCTTCTCTCTAGCATATACCTGGCAACCCCTGTGTTTTCCATGCCATGGTCACATCGTACTCCTGAGGGAAGGCCAAAGTTGTGTACACCAGTACAAAATAGTCCCAGAACACTTGATGCCCTGTTGTTATTGAGGCATTGCAAATAAATGATGGTGCGACTAAAGCCGTCAACACATCCATGAAACACCATCCGCCATCTCACCAGTTTATGGTTTCCGTCTATATGCCTGTAGGGAGAAAAAACTTCAATATTTACAAAAATAAAATTGCAACCATGATGAATATTGTTAATACAGAACCAGAATGTCCATCACATGGTTATACCCTTCTAGAAGTCAAAGGATTAGTCCTTCCAAATTACAACACCTTTTTTATTTCACAGCATGAACTCAGTTTGTGTTGTTTAAGACAAAAGCACATGATAAAGGACATCCTTTATTGACTATTATATAAGTATTTATATTTTTAATGTAAAATAAAGTTCTAGTGGAGGAAGACTAGCAAAAAATAATAAGTGTATTTTATCATCATTGCGATTGTCAACATTTCTGAGTTTAGGATGGCCGAAGACACACTCTGTGTACATACTGCACTAAACTGTTTTATTGTAGAGATCACTTATAGTATCTTCTTGATTTTTTATATTCTATATTTCTATATTTATACTTTCCCCCTATGAAAGTATGTACTCTTAATATTTTTGTAATCAAATATAACACATACAAACAATAATTCAATAACGTGCTTTAACCACTAGGAGGTGCACACGAGGTACACACAGCCATAATAACTTTGTATTATTAGTGTGTATGTACAACATTTGAAGATGTATAGTTTTATGCATGCTTTCACATCATTTTACAGCATATTGCTATACTATTTCAGACTCAGTATTTACATTCTTACATTCAAAGAAAATCAGTAATATCTTTAAAAACTACAGTCCTTTTCTATCAGCTGTGCACCGTTATGGTGTAAATATAACCTATCTATGAATTAGATCAAATGTAAAAGTCAGCCGAATTATTGTTGATACTGCAAGGAGACGTATTGTGTGAAGAGAAATTGAAGATGTTGTTTAATTGTTGATATATTTATGATCCACGTCAAGTATTCAGTTTCGGCGCCATTTCTTCCAGTTTTTCCAAAGGTCTTCTCATCAGGGCTCTCTAAATAAAGAACTACGGCAGATCTGTAATATGTAATGCAGCCGAACCGTGTATTACAATGCCGTTATGTGATGACTTTCAAAGAGAAAAGCAAGAGCACTCGGAATTAAGTATTATTTTATACTTTTAAAATGTTTTCCGGATTTCATATAATATAAACACCAAATCCCAGCATGCATTGCGGCTAACACATCCAATCAGCGAGCTTAAAACCATAGCTGAGGATCTTGGGTAATCGCTCGAAATGCCTACGTCTGTTTCCGGTTATATTTATTTTGAAATTCAGTTCCTGACGGATGCCAACAAAGCCAGAGATTATGGAAATAAACCAATAAATAAAAGCAAGGATAATTGTGTGTTATTGGTGAGTAAATAACAGTGTGTTATTTTGAAAAGAATAACAAATTAGAAGGAAAAAATATTTAAAAATACAGATTTCAGTATCCTGAGGCTCTGAGCCCCATTTATTTTCCTCACAGACGGCAACAGAAGTCCGAAATTATACGATTTAAAATAAAAGCAATAATTGAGGCTTGATATTGAGTAAGAACATGTTTTTATGAACCACACAGCTTCCGGTCTTCCACGACCCGACCGGAGAAAAAGACGTGCTGCAGGCACGAAACACATTACCAGTAGAAATACATTGCTTTTAAAATCGTGCTGTGCAACACGAAAAAAAGGGGCAAATCGTGATGGTGAACACGAATCAATAGATTAAAAATCGTGTTGGTGAACAGGAAATGCCGTGAGACTGGGTTGTGTCAGGTCCCATGCTCTCACTTTCCCTCATAATGTTCTGAGCACACCGCACCGTTAGAGTGAAAAAAGTAGTAATGTCTTCCTCATTAACCTCCACGAAAAAAAACTGTCCCTGAAGAACAAGGTACATAAAAAGAAATATCATGGCTTTCTTCATACTGTTCTTACAGACCTATAAAACAATCTTAACAGTTCTTACTGCAGCTCAAATGTAGCTTCGTTTTCAAGGCTGTAAACCAGCCAAGGAATGACTATTTAAACTGGATTCCTGTTGGATCAACCTTACTTCCTTTTAAAGTATGCTCTCTCACAGCCAGTACAATGTCCTCTCACACACACACACACACACACACACACACACACACACACACACACACACACACACACACACACACACACACACACACACACACACACACACACACACATACACTATCATTCTCTCTCACACACACTACTATACCCTCATACATACTACAATTCCTCTCTCACATACATTATCATTCTCTCTCACACACAAAGTTTTCTATCTTGCATACACTACTAGAGTATTATATTGTAGTATGTAAGTGGGAATAATAGTGTTTCTAAGAAAGTACAGTTTGGTATGTAAGTAAGTTTGATTTATGGCCCAGACAAAAGTGTGTGAAAGAGAGTATGACTGTGCGTGTAAACGTGTTTAGCAATATGTATAAAAGAGTTTAATGGTGTATGTGTGAGATTCTGATATTGTTTGTAAGACCAAGTATGAGTTGTGAGCTAGACGGCCTCTCATACATGTGTGTTAGTCTTACTCATTCATTAAGTGTCTTTGAAGTATGCGTCAGCAGTTTTGCATTGTGTGCTGCATTGTTGCTGTGATTCATATTTTCTTTAAAAGTGTGACGTGTGGCCTGATCTTGGATTTAGTTCAATGACAAGTTAGATACAACACAGATGTTGTTGTTTTTTACGTATCTACACTGTGTTTGTGTGTGTGTGTGTGTGTGTGTGTGTGTGTGTGTGTGTGTGTGTGTGTGTGTGTGTGTGTGTGTGTGTGTGCGCATGTCATTTCCCTTCATATGTCTGCATGTTATGTATATTGCCCCGCCCTGCCCTTCTGAATAATAGAACATTTCCATCAATAACAATAATACTAATGGCTACCAGCATTACACCACAATCATGGCCACATCCATAACAACGTATACACACACACACACCCACACCCACACACACACACACACACACACACACACACACACACACACACACACACACACACACACACACACACACTTCAATCAACACAAAGTCTGGCCCAATCATGTCAGCCCTAGCTCTCCCCATTTGCATAAAACAATTACCCTGGGCGGACTCAGGGTTCAATGTCGTCTAGACGACATGTTTCACCATGGTGTCATCAAGCCGTGTGTGTGTGTGTGTGTGTGTGTGTGTGTGTGTGTGTGTGTGTGTGTGTGTGTGTGTGTGTGTGTGTGTGTGGGAGTGGGTGGACACACTAGATTGGTTGTAAATTAGCTAGGGTATGGTTGCTCGGGCACTGGCCGCATCACATCACCCTGAGGCGCACGGGGCTTGGACGGATTTATTCACATAGATAACACACACACAAACATATTATGCAAATGAGGCAGCCTGGACACACACACACACACACACACACACACACACACACACACACACACACACACACACACACACACACACACACACACACACACACACACACACACACACACACACACACACTCACATAATGGTGAAATGGAGGAGTTAGGGGAGAACCAATATTCATATGAGGGCACAGGGCATAGAGGAGGCTGGGAAATAGGATTGCTTATGGGAGCCGTGTGTGTGTGTGTGTGTGTGTGTGTGTGTGTGTGTGTGTGTGTGTGTGTGTGTGTGTGTGTGTGTGTGTGTGTGTGTGTGTGTGTGTGTGTGTGTGTGTGTGTGTGTGTGTGTGTGTTGTAGCATACACACATATTTGTAGATCTCTATTTCTCTTTTTCTCCCCATCTCCCTCTCTCTATTAAGCTTTCACTACCCCATTATTTTCTGCTACTGAGCCTCGGCGATCAATACACGCAACACACTAGGCATCTGATAGAGGGAGAGAGAAAGAAGGCCGCCCCCCCGTCCATCTGACCGACTAGAGGCCACGCGGAAATAAAAGCAAAAAGAATGAAGGGGGTGAAAATAAACAACAAGACAAGCTTTTGTTTATTTGCTCCTGTGCCATTTGTTTATGAGGGTCACCATTCAAGAGCATTTTGTGAGTGAGAGATCACAGAGAAAAAAGACTGTTTGTAGACACACACACACACACACACACACACACACACACACACACACACACACACACACACACACACACACACACACACACACACACACACACGCTCGTGTCCACAGGCTATGGGAGGGATCTTCCATTCAGGTCGCTCTTGTAGTTATTCTCTATATTGGTCGTTTTCCACACATGACCCTTATGTCTTTAGAATTAGCGTTGGCTTTTCTTTGAAGGGTGCACACACATACAGTCAAACACACCTTTACACAATATAGCCACATAAACAAGCAAACAACTAATCTCATGTAATGTACAATTAAGTATGGAAGAACAATTGTAATATTTAAAAACTTTTAATGGGGTTCTATGCTTTTTGGGCATCCCCTTTCCTGCACTCTGTTTGTCCCACACAGACCCCCCCCCCTGACTGAAACATCTCTATTGGAATACTTTGCTTATTTCTATTGCATAATGACATCACTACGTAACACTCGAGCTTCTTTTGCCCAGTGCTCCAACACATTGTACCTGAGTTTCTAGGGGGCGATTTACCAATCACAACACAGTCGGCCAGCTAACTAATCAGCGCAGACTGGGCTCTGGTTTCACACAGAGGGTGAAAAGAGGTGCTGCAGCACAGGCAGTATGAGAACAATAAAGAGCTTTTGGAACTTTAAAGCAAGGAAACATGTCACAGTGGAGGCACAAAATACAAATATCAACCTGAAAATACAAATAATGTCCTTTTAAGTGTTTGAACCAATCTTTAGCATGCTAACATTTTATTTGACCAATACTCGTGTGATAATATGATCTGTATTGATCCCATGCAGGAAAATACATACAAGAATGCATACAGTAAGTATTAATAAAACCTTGTAGTGAACCTAGTTTGGAAACAGTGTTGGATATTGCATTATTTATCCAACAATCTAAAAACTTGTTTGTACAGTATGCATTGGTCACACACACACACACACACACACACACACACACACACACACACACACACACACACACACACACACACACACACACACACACACACACACACACACACACACACACACACACACACACACACACACACACACACACACACACACACTTTACAGTTAATTGTGGCGTCATATATCCCTCTTACTGGCTTAGAAATATTCTGTTTGGCTTTGTTTGTTTTATTTATGATTATGTAAGACTTACTGCAATATGCTTTAAATGTACAATGTGTTTGCTTCGCCCTTTTCGAAAATAAGTATTTCAAAAAGTGAGAGTAAGAAGAGGAGGATGGGGGGGGGGGGGTAATTATCCCTGGCTAAGGGGGTGGCATGCCCTGAACGGAGAGGCAGCATGACAGAGGAAGAGGATGACAAGCCCTTGGCCTTCACACACACACGCACACACACACACACACACACACACACACACACACACACACACACACACACACACACACACACACACACACACACACACAGAAAGTGAGAGCAATCCTGAGAGAGGGCAGTGGAGGGAGGGAGAGGCTGTGACATCCCAGACCCAGACTGGAGGATTAATGACGAATAAAAAAAAGAAAGGAGTGCACACAAAGGAGGCCGAGGGACAGAAAGAGATAGAGGGAGGGGGGGGAGCAGAAAAATAAAGAGAGACCCTTTTTTATCCCACATGGATAGATGAACTGTTATTGCAAGTTAGGTTAGGCCTCCTACAGTGTGAAGATCCATGGGCACACACACACAAAATATCACTGTGTGAATTCAAGAAGTCACACTTTTAAAAATAATAACTTTTTATTCCTTCTTCTCTTCTGTCACTTCATCGCTTACAGTATTTATTATTGTCCGGGACTCATAGATAAAACACACTGCAAACACTCATGCACAAACGCAGGGCATTGTGAATCAGGGGATACTTAATCAATGTCAGAATCCAATCAATAGCCGGTCCCATGTAACGGGGGGCTCCCCTGCTCCTCCAACTCTTCCACTCCTCTTCTCTTCATTTCTTGTCATCTTCCTTTCCTCTGCATTTTCTTTTCACATCCTCCTCTTCATTTAACCTTCCCTATGCCCTGAAGTCACAGAGAAGGGTACACACAGTGGTGGTCAATACTACAACCCCCCCCCCGCCAATGACAGAAATACAGTATGTTGGGCTAAGAAACAGTAACAATGGAGACAATATCACACAGTTAGTTGACCTTAGAGGTTAGCTTTGCTTTTCTTTGAAAGAATTACGTAATAATAATCTTTTTATCCACACAAAATATGTTTTTCTTGAACATACAATTGTGTTCTTGACCTCGATCATCAACGAGGTGTTGGTAACAATTCATATTTGCTGTTCAGGACACGGTTAAGGGCCAGAGATAGTGTTGTTAGCTAGCCTTAATATGTCATTGTGGTAGGATTCATGTATTAAAACAACCCCCATACACTGCCTTTATGCCCTCTCTGGCATCGCCCCCCTTGACATCCACAAAGCAATCATCCCAAAGCCGGCCAATGATAACCGGCACCCACTTCACGAGCACTCTGCTGCCCAGGAGCACTTTTCTGGACATCACTGAAGTACTGGAGACCACCCCAACAGATGCCAGGACTACTGAATGGCAGAACCAATGGAACAGCTTTGGCCACCATACATCCCAATGGATGGAGAGAGACATCACCCCAGACGAATGCATCGCTACTGGCTACGACTGTTGGGGAAATATTATCCTGGGCCCACACCTTTGACCCAGTTTATAAGTGTGTACTGCCCTCACTGAGCTCAGGCACCTGTAGCCTTGGGTGCTGTGCTCTATGTGTGTTGTCTTCCTACTGTATTCCTGCCTGTTGGCGTCAGCTGATAGAGGTGTTATTGTGCTTTGCCTGTTTTATCTTGTTATATACATGGGTCTGGGGTAGAGATCTTCAGAATTGGTTTGGCAACCACTGAGTCACCTCGTAGTGGCAGCACATGTCTTGTCAGTTCTCCGGCCGTTAGTGCTACAGAAGTTTCCATCACAACGACCATCCTTGGGCTGTCTTGAAAACAATAAACCGCCGGCGAAGGACTTTGCAAGGCGTCCATGAAGAAATGGAAAAATACTACTTCCGATTCATATGTGTATGGCGGATCAAAAACAATGGAGCACATCATGAGATGCATCCGAGCTCCACATTGTAACAAAACACCGCTGCTCTCGCCTGTACCAACTACTGGAAAGACGTGATATAGAAGATGGCTGGATATGAGGAAGAAGAAGAAGGTCTGATTCATAGAGTTTCAAAAGGGTTGACCGACAATCTTTGAGCAGATGTTAAACTGGTGGATCTGTTGACTTTTAAGCAGTGGACAAACACTTGTATCATGTAGTAATGACTAATTAATGCTGTATAGATGTGAAAGAAACACACAAATATTTTGTCAACTTGCCTCGAAAGACCAAAGGAAGCGGAGAAAATCACCCATTAAAATGCTGTTTAACGTGGTTTAACAATAGAACAGGACCTGGCATGTTCTCCTCATCCTGCCATCGAGCACTGCCGGTAAAAGAGAATTTACGTCGGCTGTATTTGTGATTCAGAAATGGATAACCTATATAAAACAGCTTAAAACTAACTGACTTTAAAACCTGCATGTACAATCAAAGATGGCTCAGGATATTTTGTGACACAAGTTGTTCTTCTGTACACATATACTTCACATGTATACAATGAAGTCAATATTGTAATTTGACTTTGTTCTGTACACACAACTTCTTTTGCAAAAGTGTTCCCAAATTGGAAAACATATTGGGATTCCTCCTTTGTTGCTCTCCCTGAAAATGTTCCTTCTCGTATGCATCACAAGTAGTGATTTAGGATATGTGGCTATATATATAAGATTGACTTGACTTGACTACTTGCCCTTTAGTTCAGCCTTTTAAAAGTTATGATCCACACATGATATGAAACCTCCATTTGGTGCTCTTTATGGCTGGCATTATTGTATTGATGATAGCAAAGACGGGGGAAGGAATTCCCCAAAAAGTCATCTGAAAGAGCCATTTGATATATTTTCATATGCTCTTTATAGTTGGTATTATAGTTGTGTTGCTTTACTAGAAACAATGGTGTTAGTTTGGCTCTATTATATTTTTTAGAGGTGACCTTATACAGAACGGAGAATTTTATGTTCTATGCTGGATGCACTTTGTGGGATATTTGTGCTAAACAGTGCATCTTGGAAAATATGTGATTTACTGCCATGCCTTATGTGTGTGTTTTCATACTCAATGGTATGGAGACTCGACAATACTGCCTCTCTGTCATCTTCATGGAATGGCACATTTAGTGTCTTTTCACACTCAGGCTGTTGACACAAACAAAATGCATTCACACACACACCACCAAACAATGATGGTACTAAGTCTAGGAACTGTGTGTGTGCGTATATTACACCATATGGACATCAATATTGAGGCACAAACAGAGTTGCTTGCAATAAAGTTGTGTTATTAAAATCCTCATGTGATGTGAGCCTAATGTGATTGTTCCATAATCCTTGCTTATGAAGATGTAAATGGTGCTGTGTGGGACTAGTTTACATAGCTGTTATTATTCCAGTGTGCTTAGATGACAGAGTAATAACTTTTACATGTCCGCTCGGAATAAATTGGTTCCACTGTGTTCATAAAAACACCATTTTCTATGAACAGTTATGAGGTTGGGATGAAGTATGGTATTGTTCAACCCGGTCTCACATCTAAACGTGTAATAACTACGTTGGTGTCACGATCTGTCTGTGTTGTGTTTTTTCATGTCTAGATCTGTCTTTGGTTTCCTGTTTTGTTTTGAAAAGTGTTCACCCCCCGTCTTGCCTGTTGCTTCCTGTCTCTGTGTTCCCTCCTGCCTGAATACCTGATTGTGTTCACCTTGTGCCCATGTGTTTTCTCCTCCCTCCTCACCTGTGTCTGTGTGATTAGTCTTGTGTGCATTTAAGTTCTGGTTTTTCTGTCAGTCATTGTGAGTTTCTTGACGTTGTTGGATGGTTTATGTTTTGAGTGACTTTATGTTTTATCTTGCCCGGTTTTGACTTTGTTTGCCTGGCCTAGTTCTGGAAATAAAGGATTCATGCTTTCAACATATCTTCTGCATTTGGGTCCTATATATACCTTGCCGTCGAGCCGTGACAGTTGGTCCACAACTTGGGACGTAGTATTTCTACAAAATGGCTCTGAAATTGTAGGATCCCTACGTTTTTTTTCACCATTCATTTCCAATGGCTGGCATCTATGTCACGTGATCTTCAACTTTCTCTCCGCATAAAAAAAAAACATGGTCAAAAAAAAAAAAAATTCTTAAAAAAAAGAGAAAAATGTTAAAAAATATCGCAGGCTTTGCGATTTGATAATCGCATCATTTCAAATCGCGATTTCGATTTAAAATCGATCAATCATTCAGCCCTAATTAGAACGTCTTTGCCCTCATTTATTTATATTGCTGTTAACGCACAACTCAAACGTAGCAGTTTCACAAAAATGCCTCAGAAAATGTTGTACATTCAACGGCTTTTAAGTGTTGCTAATGCTAACAAGCATGTTGTTTAAACATCCTCTCTGATGTTATATTATTTCTGTTATGTTGTGTTACTGTTTAATGGTGTTATCTTTATTGTTAGAGCACGGTGCAATAACGCCTCTCATATTTGGACATTGTTACGCACCCACTTCCCTGTCAATTTATATTGTGTTGGTCCACAGCACACTGTATTAGTTTAACAAAATCCACATCTAAAATTGTGGCATAGATACGTTATTTTCCCCTGTACACTTCTCATGGCTAGCGTAACGTGATGTTTAATTTTCTCTGCATGTAAATAATAAAGATGGCGGACACTCGTTTACAGTTCGTAATGCGCATGATTCATGAGGTATTTTGTGTGTACTTAATGGCAGCGCTACAGGCCTGGCATTTCCTGTGAACCCGGAAGTCATAGTGTAATGTTCCACAATAGGAGTCGAAAACAGGCCTCAAGTTCTTAGGTTTAATAGCTCCTTTGGTAGCATACAAATACAGGTTCATAGGTCACAGGTCGTAGGTTCAACATCACACACTCTCCAGCCCTCCCCCCTCTGCTCCCCCAACCACAGGCCCACACACCGACCAGCAATACTGTGCAGCTCTGTGATTGGCAGAGAGATGGGGGAATGCCACAATACTAATTGTTTTAGGAAGTTCTTTAAATAGGCTATGTTTTAAAGTCAGGGCAGAAAGTCTCAGAAGCGATATTAGCAGTACAATTGGAAAGTTGCCATATACTTTCTGATTTGCATAATGAATCCACTGGAAGAAAATTGCGCCATATTTCTTGCTGATGTGCCCTTGGATGACTTTGTCGTAAGTTTGTTTTAAAGGTATCTCCGATATGTGAAAGTTAGCGTTAGCATTGGTGAGCACGTGTGAAACACTGATACAATTAGCTTCGTTCAACATTCACTCTTTAGCTTTAAATAGCATGGCCTATAATGTAAGCACATTTCTATATATTTTTTGACTGAATGTATAATGCAATGATAGTGAAGTTTTCATAATGAGATTATCATAATGTGTAGGTGGTGATTTAAGTTTTAAGTAAATGTGTTCTGTGTCCTGATTATGACTTTAAAGGAGGATCAAAGTAAACCAACAGCAGGAGGGTCGCAAACAAGGACAGCAACAATGGTTTGGCTTGAAGAGGACCATAACGGTCAACCAAAGCCAAAAAGGAGAGAAACGGAAGCGGAGTTCGGCCACTGGTTTGTGATTTTGTTTTGTTTATTATTTACATATATTAATTGTAGATCAATAAATTCACATATTCTTCAAGCAAGTTATTAAATCCATCTTCACACTTTTGCAGGTGCTTCAAGAAGCGTAGATCTTGTATGTACTCCGTCTACTAGTGGTCAAGAGAGCGAGACTGGGACCATCCAAAGCTTAGGTATGTTTTTCCTACACTTAATGATGATTGTTTCCCAACTTATCATGTAGTGGTTAGCTATATTTACACTTGCTTTATACATGTATTTTTTCTACTTCATTTTTAAAGCTCCCTCATACAAGCGGTACAAGAACTTCTAGGACTTCCTTGTGAAGAACCTCTCTCTTCACAGTGGAAGGAACGACAAGCATCCACCTTGGAAAAGTGGACGGTTTTATCTTATATACTACAATTAGTAATAGGTTTAAAAAACTTCCTGGGGGAAGATGTATTTGATCAAAAGACGCTAATAATAAATTACCTATAACTCTAATTGACTATTTCAATTGTTCCTTTCTATACTGCTCCATACCGATAATGCATCCCTGCTGCGATTGTGCTACTGGGCAAACAGGTATTTCCACAGGAAAGGAAGTAATTTTGATGAGAATTAATGGTAAGAACATTTCAAGACTCTTCTATTTGTTTTTTTTGCTGTTATTTATTCCGCTTTTGAGCCAGGGATTCAAATGCATTTTGAGCTCTTTGTCACACTTAATTTAAACTATCACCAATTAAATCAAAGAAATGTATGAAACTACCATTCAATAGAAACCATTTATTTTTTGTAGTTGATACTGTATCATAGTAATTATTTGTCTCTTTAAATTTCAGGGCGATACAATCTGTTCCTTCCACAAATAAACTGCACCTGTGGAAAGACTTGGTAAATAGGCATAGGTGATCTGGCTGAAAGTGGCTATTGGCCAGCCACTGTCCATTTTGAGACGTTGTACGCAGTGGATGTGTTCACTACCTACGAAGATCTCAAGATCACTGCCCCTGGAATGTCACGGCAAGCTTTTGTCAGCATGCTCGAACATCGGACAAAGCTCTTCGGTTGGTTGAGTACAATATGGAAGTAACTGTACAATTTAAAATTGTACTGTGGTAGTTTAAGTTAAAAATATATTTGTATAATTTTAATTTAAAAAGAATCCTTTCTATTTGCTTTTAGAGTGGTAAGATATGTGGTGACACACTGCAGAAGTCCTTTCTGGAATGGACCTATGCCAAATTAGAGGTTGAAAGGCTGTCTCAGGTGCAGCATTTTCAGTGCCCTTCATGCACACCCTCTATGTTGGCTGTCGCAGTCGATGGGAACCGTAAACTCTACCGCTTTAAGAGCCAAACAGGGTGTGTAGAATGTTTTCAATTTGAAATTTTAGAGTGCCTTTTATGGTACTTTTGTACAATAACCTATTTTTTCTTCTTTAAGACCTTGTGGATTTTTCGACGGAGTGTTTTTAGCCAAGGATGCTGAAGTGTCATTCTTTGTCGATTACATCCATGGGACAACAAGACACGTACAGTTATTTTACATTATCAATATTTTAAGAGATGCATTTGTAAGTGTAATGAACACTTGTAGCATGCTTCTCGCCTTTGTTGTGTATTAATATGATGTCCCAATTGTGTAGGTAATGTCTTCAGCATACTTCCGGTGTCCATATGTCTCTATATTCTTTCATCTGTTTTAGAGAGAGAGTTCAGCTGCCGGACCTCTGAGAGGGGGGAGGTGTCAACACAGAGCGCGGGCTCTAAGCAGGTAGCGCGCTTTAACTTCCGAGGCACCAATTAAGCTGGACAGTTTCAACCAGCGACGTGCAGTCAGGGGAGGCAGGGGAGGCAGAGCCTCACCTGTCATACTCCAATGTAACGGAAAAACAACTAAAGAAAAACTAAATAATAAAAATAATAAAATGTCTCCACTGATCTGTGTTGTAAATGTGATTTATGTAGGATTCCAATCGCTTTTTATAGTCAAAATCAGCGAATGTACCGAGCTCTGCTACAACTACGGGTAGCGATGAGAAGTGAGGCAGGGACGAGCTCTGCCTCTCGTAAGCGCACAGTAACTGGCTGGAGCGCGGGCACTAATTTAACGCGGGCACTTATTTTGTGAGCGCGCTCAAGCCAGTTACTGTGGCGCTGCTGTGGGGTAAGGTGAGGCACAGGTGAGCTCTGTCGCACTGAAGGGGGCGCACGTGAGCCCACAGGTTCTTGTTGCTACTGTTGTTCTACGCAGAGACGGTAGACGCAAACAACAAACTACACTTTTGAAACTAGAGGAAGATAAGGAGGACTTTTACAAAAATGTAATGGAGATTGTTGTCCAGAAGGAGAGCATGGACTTCCTCTCCAAGTCAAGGTAAGACCCCAATTGTAATGAAAATGGGATCTTACTAAGAAAGAACAATCCAATGTTTAGATTTTGGTTAGTCTGTTTAAAATGAATCGAAGCATCAGACTAAAAAAGCTTTTGAAAATAACCGAATATTTCGATTAAGGTCAAAATATAATATTTGTAAATCTGACTCTGAAAGAGTCAGTGCCTCACCAGCCATGAACCTCACCGCACGTCACTGGTTTCAACGGTAGGTAATTAGCACACATTTCTATGCATTAAAAAGCTAAATATACACCAACTTTTTTGTTTGCGTATGCAGTTAAAGGGTAACCTTATGTTAAAAATCGTAAAATGTTTATGCAAAACAGACACGTACCTATCTATGCATCTTAAACTGTAAGCTATAGGGTGCGGTAATACCTTAAACTTGTTTACGCAGCTGTATTTTATAGCTCAAAATGAAAGTGGCAGCCTCCATACCTACTTTTGGCAGTTGCAGCTAGCAGTCGCTCTCAAACATACCCTCAGTTAATCGAACCATTTTTGTATGGGTTTTATTTTATTTTTATTTTTAGTTAGTGGCATTTAACAACCACATTAAATATGGGTGACAGGGTCAGAGATGTTTTAGATAGATTGTTGTTTTACTAATGAGAAGGTTAAATCCCCAAAGACAAATATGTCAGTAGGTGTATTGATGTATTGCTCAAATATATTATTACTTGAAAACAGTTGAGTAATATTGGAAAACCTGTTGATTAGTAGGCCTATATTAACAATAACAAATAGAACAGAGTATAAACAATGTTTTTAATTTAGTCGGCATCTCATGCACAAGATGAATTCCTTTTTTGTCAGTCATAAGAACATCTACAGTGAACATGTGAAATAGTAAAATACATACTATATATATATATATATATATATATATATATATATATATCAGGGTTTCCGCTAGGATTTTTCCTCGCCGGTCAAATGTCCGAGCAAAATTTATTTTACCGGACTAATTTGAAACTTACCGGTCATATTTCAATAATAATAAGAGTTGTGTAGCAGAGTTTCCGTTAGCATGTAATTACCGGACTATGAGCAGATATGCTTCAGTTTAAAACTCAGTTCACGGGGCTCATTTTTATATTGCTTCAGTTTATAATTGTAACAGATCGAAAAATTCAGATTCATTTTTCAATAAATGATTCCACAAACAACAAACAACATAATTATTACATTCAAACAAACTACTTGTAGTAGATAACGTACATTATTCAAACGTTTACATTACATTTGAATAATAACACGGGAGAAACGGATCCTCTCTTTTCCCCTCTCTCTCTCCTGACAGCCTGTCAGTTTCTCATGCAGCTCCTGCAGCTCGCTAAACAGAGGGCGGGGCTTCAGGTGATTATGCAGAGCTGCGTGTCTCGGTCAGACTCAGCAGCTGATCTGATCTCTCTCTCGCTCCGGTTACACTTACTCGCGTTTATGTCCATATCGATCAGATCCAGCTCTCCTGATCGGCCTTTATAGAGAGCACCGATCAAACTATTAAGAGTGAATATCGGCCGATAATGACCGGCGGCCGATCGATCGGAGCCTCCCTAATTATTACCAGACATTTTGACCGGCAGGTTTTGAATTTACCGGTTTTTAATACATTTTACCAGCTAAAAACCGGTAATTACCGGCTAACGGAAACCCTGATATATATATCGCATAGGTATTTTAACAAAACAAGTGTAAACTTTCACTACAAAACAAAACAACCACCCCCCCTGTCAGTACATAGTTCAGAATGGATCTACTACAGATAGGAAACCAGTGGTTGAATGTAATGAAGTAATTAATCAAGTATTGTACAAGTTTAAGGTGCGTGTACCTGAGTATGTGATGAGATTGGGATGTGATAGCTTGTGACCTTACACATTCAGATTGTTAAATAACACAAAATACAAATCAACTAATACATGAGACAATATGAATCATAACAACATAGTGAGGCTGTCCAACAACATCGTCTCTGACCTGAAGCATGTCCTCAAAATGGAATATGAATTGTTATCATCAAATCTAAGATACAGGGTCCCACGATTGAATAAGGTTAGACTGAAGCACTCCTTTGTGGACCAGTCAATCTTACATTTAAATACAGAGTTACATTCCAGGTCAAATGTACTTTGAGTTTGGTTTTTTGAGCATGTTTCTCTT
This sequence comes from Pseudochaenichthys georgianus, assembly GCF_902827115.2. Lineage (NCBI taxonomy): Eukaryota > Metazoa > Chordata > Actinopteri > Perciformes > Channichthyidae > Pseudochaenichthys > Pseudochaenichthys georgianus. The sequence continues at coordinate 11,214,038 of NC_047517.1, read as the reverse complement.
CAGCGATTGTGATATAATGTTACATGTCTGTATTCCTTGTATCGTGTGTAACGTGCATATATATTTACTTGTGTGCGCGAGCGTGACACGCATTGCAGACCACAAGTTAACCGCAAGTTTACCTTGACTTTCTAATGCTTCTAATGCCATTTTTGCCGAGGTTCAAGGCATTGGCTACAGACAAACAGTGCCATTTCTCCCACTAGTTCAAGCCACCATACTGTATGTATGTATTGAATGTGTGTGTGTGTTTGTATACAGGACGCCGTTGCCAACAGGCAACGCAGGCAAGTGCTTGGACCAGAAGGGGGCCCCCAAAGAAGGTAGATTAAGAAGGTCCACAGCAACGACAACATGACACACCCTTTGATTTCCTGCAACGACATGTCGGAGGCCCCATGCATAGCGCGGCGTAAGAAACTGCTTCTTAATTTCAGTTTCGTTGCTCCGCTAACATTCACAAGTGGACCTTTAATAAAAAAGTTTGAGTACCCCTGTTGTAAATGGAGCTGCTGTGATCCAAGTAACATTTCAGACTAGATCTGACAATACATCATTATCCTATAAACATTGGGATACATTATTAAAGGTTGAAATATCCAGTATACAACATTTTTAATTAGCACCACATTTGCTGTGATGAACACATTGAATGCATAATTAATTATAATCAAGTAATCTAATATATATAATTCTAAAATGGGTTTTTACGTCAGTTACTTTTAGTTTACATAGGATATTTTACTATTAGGAAGTAGGATTTTAAATGCAGGAATTTGCACTTGGAACAGAACATTTTTACAATGAGTGTGGCTTCATTACAAGTACTTGTTCCACTACTGAAGGACATTTGTATTCAAATAAAACATAAAATTAAAATATTTGTTTTTGTTTTTGACCAGATTTATAAAGTTCTTACATATTTAAAAAAACAAAACACGTTTTAACAATAAATACACGAGAGAATTAAATGAACAAAAAACCAGCCACTAAAAACATTAAAGAAACCAGAGAGTAAAACAAACAGAAGTAAAAAATCATAAATCAAATCACATAAAAGCAATGCTCGGTATGCTACATGAAGGAATGCACATATTGCACTCATACTAACATCTATATGCATTGGTATGTGTATGTATCTGTGTTATGAGGGGGGGCATGGGCATCACTATCCTACGCTAACCTATGTTCCTGCATGGTGACCGTCCGTTCATTTCATCCCTCTCGGTCTCTCTGATGTCACAACAGATTTAGCAGTTGGAACAAAGGGGGGGACAGAGAGAGCGTGCATACCTATATTTGTGTGAGCATGTAAGTGAATCCGTGTGTGCGTGTCTGTGCGCATGTGACTAGGCCGCCCTGAAGCTGCAGATTTGATCTTTGCAAAGGCTAACATCTGTCGCCTGTCATTTTAGCAAGATTGATGACAGCTACCAGAATGGAGGGGTGAGGAGAGGAGGAGGAGGAGGAGGAGGAGGAGGAGGAGGAGGAAGAGGAAGATATGAGGCAGTGTGTAGGACAGTGTGGGGGGGGCAGTTAGGGCTGGTGGAGTGAGAGGGCTGGTGCTAATGGACAGGTCATGAAGGAGATAGTGAGTCCGACACCGCACACTGAATAGAGATGCAACAAGCTGAGGTCCTGATTTATGTCCATTTTTCTTCCAATTGATTCTGATCCAGAACGTATTCTGCTGACTGCATATGCTACTGCCACTGCCAGTCATAGATGAATTGTATTGAGCTTTTATAGAGTTTTAATGGCTTTTGTGAAGTTTCTAGACTTGTACACCAGGAAGTCATATAGCTCACTTTTTTCCACAGAGTTTTGTTTTGAGTTTTTTCAAGTTTGGTAAGTAATTCCCACTGTGCCTACGCCCTACAGAGTCCTTCTTGAGTTTTGTCTGAAGTATATTCCATTATTACTTTCTCTTGTCACTCTCAATTTAAAGTAATGGCCAAACTGAGAAACATGTTTATTTCTAGCTATATCATATATATTTCCTATATGATGATTATCAAAAATAATATAGATATTAGCCATGTTTCTGACCGCTTAATCTCAGAACCAATCAACTGTTCTATATGACTATAAAGGGCTCTTGTTTTCTGTCTGCTGCTAACTCTTAATAGTACATTTAGCAACTTGAGGTGCAACTATGGAGTTGGAGTTGAGAGACAACATCATTGGCTAAATAGGCAGTAGCATAGTTACAGACAACACATTTAAATATCATGCATGTTATGGAAACAGTCAGAAACTACGCAAAGCATCTACAGACAGTTATTTCTGTTGTACTATATGTTCACTTTGTTTTGTGGGGTTTTATATTTTATATTGTTGCATCGACTCAGTTGTCTTGTTTCTTATCTGTCAGAGAGAAACCATTATTTATTTAATTTTACTTTAATTATCATACATTTGACCTCCTTGTGTCTATTAACCTGATAAAATGTTATATTTTGCTGCATTTACCTTTTCAAGTTCTTAACAAATAATCTGAGAGGAATTTCTTGTTGTCTGTTTTTAACTTGTGATGTGTCACTTTGTAAAGCACTTTGAGCTGCATGTGTTGTATGAAAAGTGCTATAAAAATAAAGCTTTATTATTATTATTATTATTATAGAAGCACTTTTAATTTGTTGAGCTTCCTGAGTTACAGCTCATACTGCAACCCGTATCAAGAAAAAAGAGCAGCATAACTAAACAGCGTTTGATTCTCATTGTGGAATTCTGGGACAGTTAGTAAAAACAAGTCCTCGGAGTGAGGCCGATGAGTTTCTGTACTTTTCCGAAGGCAATACATCTGTATACAAGACGGAAGAAGAACATTAATAAAATCCTAATAAATAAGTACGTACTGAGCCATGTCTTCATTACACTCACTGAAACTGTTTTTTCAGGATGCATGGACCTGTGCATTGTGTGTTGTCTTTGAAGAAAATGATGCAAGAAAACTTATCCTCCAATCAGGAATGCCGGCTTCTCTTAAAGATCTGACTATTGAGATCAAGACATTATTTGGGTTGGCTGATGTTGAATTTAGGATCCAGTACATGGATGTTGACTTTGACAACCAGTATGTTAACCTACCATCAACGAGTGAAATCACAGACAAAAGTACTTGAAGACTGATCACCGTTCAAGCCCCGGTCCTCATATTCCAGCCATGTCCCTCAACTTCATATCCGGAATTAGAGGACCCCACCGTTTCATCAGGTGACACACAGCCATGTCCCACAACTTCATATCTGGAATCAGAGCACGCCTCCACCATTTTATCACGTGGCACCAATGATACAGTAATACTGTCATCCTCACCCGAGTCAAGTTCATGCACCTGGGCGGATGTCTTTGTTATTCCCTCATTTTAATTTGATAAGGAGATGCAGCTTGAAAAAGGAAACCAAGACTTACAAGCAAATGGCATGCCTCTTATTCCTGGCCCTACGATGAAATCAGTCTAGAGATGTGTTGCTTGTATATATTCCTAATAAGGTTCTCTGTTAGGAATGTTTTTGAGGGTCAATTATGTTTAGTGTTTTCAGACATTTGCTATTTTAAGGAACATTTCTGATACCCTTTGAATTAGGGATGCTCTGATCGCCAATTTTGGGGCCGATCGCCGGACTCAGTATCGACCGATACCGATCGCCGATCCGATCGAGTGGGCGGGGCCTATGGGGATCTTCCATTTAAGTGATGTTTAAAACTCAGTTAATGGGGCTCAGTCACTGGAGCTTCCACTAACAACAACCAACATAAGTATTACATTCAAATGAAGTACATTATTCAAGTTTACATTCATTTTGGATAATAACACGGGAGAAATGAGCGGAAGCGCTCTCTTTTCCTCTCTCCCCCTCTCCCCCTCTCTCTCTGTCAGTATCCGTCTCATGCAGCTCACTGATCCAGTAATGAGTGACCCGACAGTGAAGAATACATATATTTACAACTAGTTTAGCTAGTTCCAGAGGTAGATAAAATAGCTAAGTGTGTTAGGTCTAACTCTTGTGTTTTGCTCCGCTCACCGGTCCGTCACAGTGGGTGGAGCTGCAGGACTTCTGCTTCACACACGTTGCATACCGCTATTTTATTGTCCTTTTCGGACACCTTAAAATACTGCCAGACCGGTGAAACCGGTGATGGAGTGTTGGGGCGTTGGAAGAAACACTTTGAGGAACTCCTGAACCCGACAACTCCGCCCTCTATGTTAGAGGCAGAGCTGGAGTATGACGGGGGATCAACACCAATCTCCCGGGGGGAGGTCACTGAGGTCGTCAAACAACTCCACAGTGGCAAAGCCCCGGGGGTGGATGAGATCCGCCCAGAAATGCTGAAGGCTCTGGGTGTTGAGGGACTGTCATGGTTGACACGTCTCATCAACGTTGCGTGGAAGTCGGAAACAGTACCGAAGGAGTGGCAGACCGGGGTGGTGGTTCCCCTTTTTAAAAAGGGGGATCAGAGGGTGTGTGCCAATTACAGAGGCATCACACTACTCAGCCTCCCCGGGAAAGTTTACTCCAAGGTACTTGAAAGGAGGGTCAGGCCGATTGTTGAACCTCAGATTGAGGAGGAACAATGCGGATTCCGTCCTGGTCGTGGAACAACGGATCAGCTTTTTACTCTCGCAAGGATCCTGGAGGGGGCCTGGGAGTACGCTTATCCGGTCTACATGTGTTTTGTAGACTTGGAGAAGGCGTATGACCGAGTTCCCAGGGAGTTACTGTGGGAGGTGCTGCGGGAGTATGGGGTGAGGGGGTCTCTACTCAGGGCCATCCAATCTCTGTACTCCCAAAGCGAGAGCTGTGTCCGGGTCCTCGGCAGTAAGTCGGACCCATTTCCGGTGAGGGTTGGCCTCCGCCAGGGCTGCGCTTTGTCACCAATCCTGTTTGTAACATACATGGATCGGATTTCGAGGCATAGTCGTGGGGGAGGGGGTCTGCAGTTCGGTGGACTAAGGATTGCACCACTGCTTTTTGCAGATGATGTGGTTCTAATGGCTTCATCGGTCTGCGACCTTCAGCACTCACTGGATCGGTTCGCAACCGAGTGTGAAGCGGCTGGGATGAGGATCAGCACCTCCAAATCTGAGGCCATGGTTCTCAGCAGGAAACCGATGGACTGTCCCCTCCAAGTAGGGAATGAGTCCTTACCCCAAGTGAAGGAGTTCAAGTATCTCGGGGTCTTGTTCTCGAGTGAGGGAACAATGGAGCGTGAGATGGGCCGGAGAATCGGAGCAGCGGGAGCGGTACTGCAGTCGCTTTACCGCACCGTTGTGACGAAAAGGGAGCTGAGCCAGAAGGCAAAGCTCTCTGTCTACAGGGCCATTTTCGTTCCTACCCTCACCTATGGTCATGAAGGATGGGTCATGACCGAAAGAACGAGATCGCGGATACAAGCGGCCGAGATGGGTTTCCTCCGCCGGGTGGCTGGTGTCTCCCTTAGAGATAAGGTGAGAAGTTCGGTCATCAGGGAGGGACTCGGAGTTGAGCCGCTCCTCCTTCGCGTCGAAAGAAGCCAGTTGAGGTGGTTCGGGCACCTAGTTAGGATGCCACCTGGGCGCCTCCCTAGGGAGGTGTTCCAGGCATGTCCAGCTGGGAAGAGACCAAGGGGTAGACCTAGGACCAGGTGGAGGGATTATATCTCTTCGCTGGCCTGGGAGCGCCTTGGGATCCCCCAGTCAGAGCTGGTTGATGTCGCCAGGGAAAAGAAAGTTTGGGGCTCTCTGCTGGAACTGCTACCCCCGCGATCCGACCACGGATAAGCGGGAGAAGATGGATGGATGGATGGATGTTTTGCCGCGCACAGAGAAAAGTGTCATGTATTTTAAGTCATCATTTTACGTCATGCGATCGGCTCTCGCGATCGGTATTTTTAGAGAGCACCGATTGATCGGCAGAGAGTGAGTATAGGCCGATATCGATCGGCGGCCGGTCGATCGGAGCATCCCTACTTTGAACGACATTTTTGATACCATTTTTGAGGTTATGTTTTATAATGTGGTGTTTTAATCAGTCAATGTTAACTTCTCATTTTGTCCTAATAAAGGTTTTTATCAGAAATATTGTGTTGCTGTGACTTAATGGTTCTGTTAAACTAAATGTAATGTTATCAGCATATTATTGTTTGTTTGTTTGTAGCCTTTATTTAACCAGGTGAAAATCTCATTGAGATCAACGATCTCTTTTTCAAGGGAGACCTGCAGCACATTGGTTACACATAAAAACAACAGAAAACAAAAAGGACATCAATACAACATAATTACAGGGGTATACATTAGCAACCTATTCACAATGACAGATATCTAATAACATTTCATCTATCCAAGCTTTAAAATTATGCAAGGGAACCAAAATGCTCAGTTTAAATTTGTTTTGCATAGTGTTCCAAGCTAGAGGAGCAGCACACATAAAAGCTAAAACAGTCCTAGCACTTGGCACATGTAACACAAACACATCCTGGGATCTGAGGCAATAGCTACTTGCAACTCTCTGTGAGATCAAGGAGCATATATAAGTTGGTAGTTTACCCAACATGGCTTTATACTGTAGATAAACATGTACCAATGACTGAGCCTCCGTACAGTTAGTGAAGGCAAACCTGCCTTGGCATACAGGGTACAGTGATGAGTAAGTGCTTTACAGTTAGTAACACATCTCAGAGCACTGTGATAGGCGGCATCTAACCTTTCCAGGTAATGGGCAGGTGCATTCATATAGATCAAATCACCATAGTCCAGCACAAGTAAAAAGGTCACAGTGACTAGCCTTTTCCTGGCCTCAAGTGAGAAACAGGACTTGTTTCTGAAAAAGAAACCTAGTCTAACCCTCAGCTTTTTAAGCAGGTTATTGACATGAAGTTTAAAAGTAAGACAATCCTTAAGCCATATAGGCCTACCTAGGTATTTATAACAGGTAACCTCTTCTAGTACTTGTCCTTGCATAGTAACAATATCCAAAACAGGCTCTGGAGTCTTTTTTGCTTTTGAAAAAAGCATTACCTTGGTTTTCTCAACATTTAAAAGAAGCTTAAGCTCAGCGAGCTGAGTCTTAATAATGTTAAAAACAGCCTGTAATTTAACACCAGCCTCCTTAAATGAGGGACCTGCACAATACATCACGGTATCATCCACATAAAAATGTAAAGTAGCTTCATCCACATTTTCACCTAAACTGTTGATATATATGGAGAATAAAAGTGGACCTAAAACAGAACCTTGGGGAACACCATTAGCAATGTTCAACCACTCAGAAGTGAGCCCATCAAAGTGAATACATTGGGACCTTTCAGAGAGGTAGTTCACAAACCACCACTCTGCATGGCAGGATATGCCAATACTGAGTAGCCTCTGCTTTAAGATGCGATGATCGACGGTATCAAATGCTTTGGAAAGGTCAATAAATAGGGCTGCACAACTCTGCTTATTATCTAAAATACTCGTAATGTCATTCACCACTTTCATTGTCGCAGTGATGGTGCTATGTTTCTTTCTGAAACCTGACTGATGTTTAGACAGGATATCATTCTTACATAACAACTCCTTTACTTGTTCACTCTAGGAGTTTGAGCACCTTCGTCAGAGCTGATCATTTAGAGATTGGCCTATAGTTATTTAAAATAGTTGCTTACCCTCCTTTTAGCAAAGGCAAGACATAAGCTGATTTCCATACTTTTGGAATTGCATTTGTGCTGTGGGAGAGGTTAAAAAGAGTAGTAAGAGGTGGAGCAATAACATATGCAGCTATCTTTAAAAAGAAAGGTTCTACGTTGTCCGGGCTAGCTTAGATAATGCTTCATGAACAACATTAACAGTACAAGGAGTAAAACTGAAAGGGTTTTCCAGACCACATTGTTCAGAGTCACGGATTGGGGTGTTCACAGAAGCAGAGTTAGTGACAGAATCAAACAGAGAGCCACAGGACACAAAATGATTATAAACCTGTTAGGCCCCATGCCTGTTTTTCAGGTTTCAGGCTCGAAAATGACATTCCCAGAACAAATGACCATATATTTCCTTCTAAAAGGGTTAAATTAATAATATTTTTTCTCAAAGTAATGATAAACCTGTGAGTTGAATGTAGAAAAGTCAGAATCAATATAGATGTTTTTTATTTTAAAGAAAATTCAGATTGAACATGGTAAAAAACTGTAAATTATAGTGTCCGTCAAAAATATATTTTGTACTTATAGTGAAAACTACCCTTGGATGATGGGTTAGTAGACTAAACGCTTTAGGAATCCAAAGTAGAACATATAATAAGTACCCTGTATTAAGATTGATGCAAAACCAGTGATATTTGACCTTTTTAGACAGATTTAGCAAAAAAAACCTCTTCTTTGGCCATTTGGGTGGATTTGACCTATCTCTGGCCCCCCTTGCTCGATTTTGACATGTGACATCTCTTCCTGACTGTTAGAGCTAATATAATCGAAGGGAAATCGTCCCATAGACTCATGTTAAAAAAAAGCTTGCGTCTCTGCGCATGCAATCTTGTTGCAGAGTGTAGGAATATCTCTGCTCTGACTTCTAGAAACGGAAACAACACAGTTGTATTGCTTATAGATTATCAGAACATTTCAAAGGGGACACAGTCACATTGGATATTAACCTATGGATTAACTACAGCATCGTTGTTATCGTTTTAATGCCATTGAAGACCAGTTTTGACCAAGGTAAGCCATGTTAGCGGTTGTGGCTACCTAGCGCCACATGTTTTGATGTACGTTTTTGTTGATAACGTCGCGAGTTTGTATCTTTCAATGTTGAGGTGGGCACTGTTAGATTATGTGTCTTTACGATCATAAACGATGTGTTGCATGTGCACCTAGGATAAGTAATAAGGGAGCTGGGAGTGATTTTTGGTGCAGTAATAGGTTAGCATTTTTCGCTCAGGGCTAATTCAGAGGGTCAGTGTTAGCATTGTGTGTTTGTTTGTTTTTTTTAAATGAAAAAGATCAGTTAAATTCGTTTTTTTCCATTATATGGATATGAAATATTCATAGTTTATTCAATATTAGGGTTCCTTAGATGTTGTTTCCTGCAAATCACGCGATTTCGGCCCCGGAACCGGGTCCATGGGGCTTAAGCAATTTAACATGGTGGCCCTGTCCGATATAGTGCCAGATGTTGTGGTGAGGCACGGAGGTAGCTCATTACGGATCTCACCGGTGGATATCGATTTTATGGCTTTCCAAAATTTCTTAGGATTATTTCGGTTTTCTGTGGTAACTGACAAATAGTACTTTGTAGTGCCGAGAGATAGGGAGTCAGAGGCGGTGCAATGATGGTGCAAAAGGGAACTTTATTTGAGAGCAGCTAAGGTCATGTTGTCCGGTTGCAGTCCGGGAAGAAGAGAGAGAAACCAGGAGGGCACACAACATGTCCGTGTGGGAACTATACCCCCAACTGTAGTTCCATGTATGAATTATGAACCCAGTGTATAAATAGGTGGTCACCACACAAGCCCCCCCAGAATTCAAACATGGCACAAAAAAAAGCACCACAGGGGCCGAGGAGGGCGGGGTCGCAGGTGAGGGCCGGGCCATGGAACGGGCCACGAAAGGGGGCCGCAGGAGAGGGTAGAGGCCCTAACAAGGGCGAGGGCACCCCCATCGGGGGCCGCAGTAGGTGTCGCGGTAAACCCAGCAGGAAAGAGCGCTGCCCGGCCGCAGGTGAAGACACAGCGGCGGCGGGCATGAAATCTCCGGAAGGACGGAGCGGAATCCCAGGGAGGTAGGAGCAGTCACCCCGGGAGGAAGGAGCGCAACCCGGCCGCAGGCAGACACGCAGCGGCGGCGGGCACGAAGTCCTCGGCAAGCCTTGAGGCATCCCCGGGAGGCAGGAGCAGTCTCCCCGGGAGGAAGGAGCCGAGGCCAGACAGGGTCCCGGACAGGGTCCCTAACCCTGTCTATCAATGATCTCCATAAAACCAAGATAAAAAATAAGACCATGCAGTTTCTACATCAGCACACAGATCAATTTTTCCACAATCAAAGCCAAACAGATCATGAACAAAACCCTGCTCCACAACATGTTTTATTTCTCTCTTGATGATAATACGAGGTTTAACCTTTTGGACCTTAGTGTCCCTAATTGTGGCTACAGCACAGTGGTCACTCACATCATTTGCAAATACTCCCACAGATGAGTATTTGTGGGGAACATTACTTAGAATGAAATCAATTTGCTAGCGAAGACAAGGAGTCCTTGACAGCTGAGGGGGGTCTGTAACAGCCCACCACCATGACCTGTTGACCCTTTGCCACTTCTATATTTAAGGCTAAACATTCAAATTGCTTACTGATTTGGAAACTAATGTGGATACACTGAACTTATTCTTAACATAAATGGCAACGCCACCACCTTTATTAGGCCGGTCGGTACGATACACATTATAACCATTTAAGGATATGTCAGAGGCCAAAATAGATTTATTTAGCCATGTTTCTGATAAAACAATGACGTCAGCGTCAGTCGAGCTTGCCCAAATGCGGACAGAGTAGCGATCTAACTACTACTACTGGGAGGACCAGGGTTAGGTTGTACATTTCCTGACAGTAATAACAACAACAAAAACAGGCATCTTTTCCAAAATTCCATGCAATTGGATTAAATAGAACCAACATGGAAAAAACATGTTAGTTAAGCTAAAGTAAAATATATCAACCTGAAGTATTGATTTTACATTGGATGAATGAGATAAACATAGGTTGGGTTAACAACAGTGAATCATGTATTATATACATATTTAATTTAAATTAGAGTAACATAATGTAATTAAGTGGAATTTTGTCACATAATTAAATCATGTTGGTTTAACAAATAATTGTTTTGAGTGATACTGTCTGCCAGCTGCAGTAGGTTTATCAGCTTTTTCGATGAAAACAGTGGCCTGCTGCTGAAACGAATCAATTATGAATCAGTGAATGCTGCTAGTTTTTCCGTCAAAGCAGGATTCATTATCAAAAAGACCCTCTGAATGATCTGCTTCTAGCTACTAAAGATCTTTAGCAGCTATGTGCCCAATTACTCAAGCCAATAGTCTAAACAATGTTTTGAACCCTGCATTAGCATTAGTATCTGCCCCATATTAACATGCTGGATGCTAATAAAAAGACAAAAAAACTACTTTTACAACTCAATAATGTGTTCATCTTTGCTCCATTGTCTATTCATTTGTCTCTCGGTGTGTCCGTAGGGACAGGTCCCTGGCCACTGAACACACAGCTGTTTGAAAAAAGAAAAAATGGAAACCTAATTAACTCCAGAGTGGAGATATTATCCAAACAGACAGAAAGAGAAGCTACACTCGTTTAAAGCAGTCAGCGCGGGTCATGCTCCATGAATTATTCAAGCTGGCCAGCAGTTTGCAGAGCGAGTTTTAAGTGGACAATGACCCTGTGCACACTCATTTAGCCTGCGCCTCGGCTAACAAGGCTAAGTATTCACCGACTCTCCACTATCCACCACTAACAAGCTAATGGAATTTCAATCAAGAGGATGCACTGAATGGCTTAACATGGCTGAGCCTCGCTCTGGCCCTCTATACACACACATATCAATATTCAATTAGATCTGTGGGTTTTTCAGCCTGGCTTTGTTAAGTAAGAAGTTGTGGAAAGGGAAAGCTTGCAAAGGCCAAAAGGCTAGTTTTAACCAGAGGGTCGATAACTTAAATAGAAGTCTGTAACTCTCTCTGTTATGTTAACCGAGGCTCAGACAAAAAGTGGGGTTTGGAAAATGTTTAATACATTGGGAACTGAAATAGCAAACACTTTTTTAAATATAATCACCCATTAGAGCCATGGAAGTTCAATTGAATTGCATAAACCTTTCAGGTATAAAGATAGTATGTTAATCAAATGAATGTGATGTTTTTAACACAATACCAGAGTGTGGTATAGGTCAGTACTACTTCTTCTAATCTACAACAAACACACACTGGTAGAGAAAGACAAATCAATATATTCATATGTAGTTGCTGAGATTTTAAATATGCATGAATGTGAAAACTTGATCAAATAATTATACCAACGCCGGACTGGTCACACAGACATGCTATTGACTTGACTTGATATTGAGGTATGACATATATTGAGATATTGACTTGATATAGACTTGACCCTGTGTGTTGGGACCAACATAACTTTAACACACACTTTAAAGGTTGTAGAGGTCCCATGTCATGCTTTTCCGGTTATTACCCGTCCCCTTGTGTGTTATGACGGTTTTTGTCTGCATGTAAACGGTCTGCAGAGTCACAAACCCTCAAAGTACACCCTGTAGCGAGTAAAACTCTAACACAGTCTATGCTGCCCCAAAACGCCTCGTTGGAGATTTCTCATTTTCCATTGTTTACTTCCTGGGTACTGTGACGTGTGAATACCCAGAGGCCACACCCTCTGCCAGCATTTCACGAAACAAAGCTTCCCAAACCTTTCAGCGATTCATGCCGGATATGTACAGCGTAGGGCACTGAATAACGATGCTGTTCCTACTTTGTTTGGACCAGCGGGAGATTCGGGTACACAACCTGTAAGTATTCATTGTTGTTTGTGTATTTAAGATGTTTAAAACAAACAAGGTATCTACCACGACTGTTTAAATGGGTAAACGTTTTTCGGACTCGTAAGTTGGGATCGCGGAGAAATGCTCTCCGCAGACCCATTCTCACAGCGTTATAAACCTTTTTCTTACTCAATATCAAGCCACACTTATTGTTTTTACTTCGGCTGTGAGTGTTTGTGTATGCTCAGGATGAGTTTAGCTTGTTCTCACTGAGCACACTGGGCTCACAGGGAGGGGGGGCAGGAGCTCCAACAAGCCGTTTAGGACAGACAGTGAATACCGGTGAATACACATACTATACAGAGATGTATGAGAAACCAATGTGAGTTTGGAAAATTGCACAGTATAGATCTATTTTAGTAGACCTCAACAATGGAATTATGATCAGTAGAAATGGCCAATGATCTTTAAATGACCTGAATTGAAATGTGTAAAATTGCAGTTGGTTTCCTATGACTGTTTCAAGGTTTTTAAAACGGATACCAATGTCCCTCACCATGAGATCTGTGAAGGGTATAGCTTTCGACCCCTCAAAGGCTTCCTTGAAATAAAATCAGATTTGATGCGGGAAAAATGGCCTCCAGCACGTTGTTGAATTTGGCACTTTCCGAGACGTTGGATATTCTGCTGTACCATTGGGTGATTCTTCCAACAGGAGGTGGTATAAAACCCACCACAAACACACTGAGTTCCAGTGCCTTCCGAAGGTTAGATTGCCACATAATGTCCAGTTTATTGCATTGCTTTCGCTTTTTGATAGAGGAAGTCTTTCCCGGAGTCAATGATGAATGTATTTGAAATCGACGAGATTGAAATGTTCGAGACGCACCTGAATTCCTTCACCTCATATGTTGCCGACATGATGCCTCCAACTGTTTTTGGTTACCTGACAGGCACACTTTCCCTATGCAGCGATTGGCAAGGTATGCATAAGAAAATATCCAGAATTTGAACTTCTCTCCCTATCTGTCTTTTTTCATCCTTCACACAATTACTTTCGTAAAACCTTCTGGGCAAGGGCCAAAACATCTTCAAGAAATATACACCAATTGCTTTGATTTAAAACATTTCTAGCATTGTTAGATTATATTCAGCTATTTCCTGTCTGACCCCTCGAATATTTTACTAGACACAATTACTTTGGTATTACAATGTCATCATAACTGTTCAAAATGTTCAAAAGACCTATAATACAAGTCTTGAGTTGTTAGTTAATTGCCTTTAACCATAAAACAAAGAGTAATGCTAAGGCCTCTTTGAACGATGACGATTTTTGGTTGTGACCATGAAGCGCCCACATAAAACAAAAAACTGTAAAAAAATAAAAGACAATTAGCCTGGATTCATTTTCCAACTGTTGCGGCGCCTTAATTTCAGAGTTCATCGATTGTCGAATGAAAAGTCCTTGTTGCATTGCATTGCATTGTGGGAGAATGTAAATTCCATCTTGTGTGCCAAACTAGATGATGCGTTCAATTGAACATCTAAAAACAATGGGGAAAGGGACAAAGCGAGAGGCGAGCGTTATTCCAATTGGCTATGAGAAACAAAAGCCCACTCAACCTTGTTGATAGAAATTGCACTTGAGAGCAGAGCTGGCGAGTGCGACAGTAAATACTGATTAATTTGAATTCCTAATGAATAGAAACTGAGTCTGAGAGAAGGAAATGTATTAAAGGAATGTGGTGTGTATTCTTCACAGAGGTAAGAAAACAAATGGATGAATAAAGGAGGGTGAAGAGGGGAATAATTAATTAGTTTGACAGAGTGAAGTGTGCATTCAAATTGAAGGGCACGCAGACAAGGCGTGCGCACGCAAACGCTCGAGAAGTACAAGGTGTGCAACAAAAGTTAAGCAGAAATCAAAGTCCAAGGTCTACAAGGTGTGTTGAAGAAATGTCCCATCAGTGTCATTGCTCGAACCTTTGTCCAAATATTTTTTTTTCAGCAAAGTAATAACACCTCCAGCGACTGGGAAAGAAGAGTGAAATAGGCAACGAGGTGTAAATGTGTGAAGCTACGTTCTTATTTTATCTTGGTGTCATTTAGCGAGGACGTAGCCTACTGTACCGAAGCGTCTTCGATGCGTCTTTATCATTTGATGTAATGTCAAAGGAAACTTGTTTTGTCTTTCCTTCATCGCCTCCACGCGCTGTTTGTATTTCCTCCCGATTCCCCGCCGTGCTACGCAGGTATACACTTGCATCTTCGTGTTGAAGAAAGAATTGACATGACATATTTTCGCATTTGAACGGCCGAGACAAAGGCGAAACATGACGTGTGTGCACTGCCTGTCTTACCGGGAGGAGGGGGAAAAAAGACAGAAAGAGAAGGGGATAACGGAGAAACGTTATGCAAATGGGTTTTATAAGTCGAGTCGGGCATGTTGTCGTGACACTGTCTATATTTAAAACAGGTCACCTTAACCCCACCCCCGCTGTCTCAATGACAGACACCGAGTGAGGCTGCGCTGACATCTGGATGTTCCACAATTGCGCACACACACACACACATGCATGGAATCAAAGGCATTGCTGGGTCTTATTTGCATATTCAAACACACAATGCACATGCGACACACACACACACACACACACACACACACACACACACACACACACACACACACACACACACACACACACACACACACACACACACACACACACACACACACACACAACGTGACAATGGCTGTGATATATGTATATATGTAAAACTGGCCAGCCCATTCTCTGCAGACCAGGACCCAATCATTCCAGCGCGCTGAGCACGGAGACAACCAGTCAGCCACTCAGAGGTGACAGAAGAGAATACCTGACCCCTGGTTCATTCACCCGTCCCTACATCCATCCCCCCCCCCCCCCCCTCCTCCTTTATCTGCTGGCCCCCTCGCATTCCCTCACTCCTACATATTCAGCGACGGCGGCGTGCATCCATGCATACGAGCCCCGATTTTATGGGACCGTGGAGTGGCCGTGAAGAATGGCTGCTGCCGCCTCTTTACACCCACCTCCCGGGCCCCTCAGGTTTTTTAATAGAGACGAGATGACCAGCACTTCCTCTCCATCCTTCATCCCCCCCAAAACCTCCATTTCATCCCCTAATTTTTTTCCTCACACAGGAAGATGGTGTATATCATATCACATTATGATTATTGATGCATTCATGTTTTCATCACAGCTGGTAAAGTCAGAGCTGCTTAAATGACTTTATGCAATGAATAAACTGAAACATTGACTTTAATTAAATATATAATGTTAACACATTTCACATAACTATAGTAGGTTAGTTGAAAGCAACATTTTTTATTTAAAATTGATATTATTGCCTTCAACTATGCTTATACACTTATGTGAAATCTGCTGACATAATACAGTTAATTATTAATTATAAAATAACCTTAACCTTTAATTATTATGTATGTTTCTTTTTAACTTTATAATATTTTGTTTTAGCTAATAAGCTGAATCTATAAAGTAACTTAAGCAGCAAAATACATGAAGTGGAGTGGAAAGTAGAATATTGGCTTCCGAATGTGTGTTTTTGTGTGTGTGTGTGTGTGTGTGTGTGTGTGTGTGTGTGTGTGTGTGTGTGTGTGTGTGTGTGTGTGTGTGTGTGTGTGTGTGTGTGTGTGTGTGTGTGTGTGTGTGTGTGCGTGCCTGCGTGCGTGCATGCAGTGCTTCAGGCAGTGGGAAGTATTTGAGAACACTCTTCAAAAACGTATTTAATGCACTGAAAAACCTGAACGTTGACTTTAATAAAAATGTATTAAGTCAACAAATTACATATTACTGTATTGGTTAGTTGAAAGCAATAATATTACATTTAAAATACAAAACATAAGAATCAACTTAATATTATTGCTTTCAACTAACCTAAAACAGTACATGTGTTGACATAATACATTTCATTAAAGTCAACGTTTCAGTTCTCTCAGCGTGGTTTGAACCATTTACAAACCGTAATAATATAAACAACTAAGTAAACATAGAGGGTTATGTAAATCAAAATGTGACTGATAGGATTCTTCAGACTGACCTAGATACCAGTGAGTGACACTTCTCCCCTGGCCGGAGCGGGACCCCCTCATATCTCGCAACCATTACCCCGACATGTTGGCATCTCCCGACCCCCCCCCCCCCTTATTTTGCCATCTTTCCCTCTCCTTCACTCCCTCTCCTTCATTCTCTCTCCACTGTCCATAAAATATGCCTCGGCGTTATCTCTCCCCCCACGCAGGAGAATAATGAAAGGCAATGGCATGACAGATTGAACATAGATGAGATTGCCGCTGTGACTATATGCACGGCTCGCCTCGGCCCGGCTTTGCATCTGAAATGGGAAAAAGGGTGGAGGGCATGTGTGTGTGTGTGTGTGTGTGTGTGTGTGTGTGTGTGTGTGTGTCTGAGAGAGGAAGGAGAGAGAGAGGGGGGGGCATGGGATGTTGGGGCAAGGGGTGACAGTAGGCTTGAGGGGCAGTGGTGGTGTGGGAGGGGAAGAGGGGCTGAGGCGGGTGGTGGTGTGTGAGGAAAAGACAGGGGGGATGGATGGGTGTGTGTGGCTGGCTGATGGATTTGACGTTAAAACCGAGGCATATGCCAAAGTGTGTGTGTGTGTGTGTGTGTGTGTGTGTGTGTGTGTGTGTGTGTGTGTGTGTGTGTGTGTGTGTGTGTGTGTGTGTGTGTGTGTGTGTGTGTGTGTGTGTGTGTGTGTGTGTGTGTGTGTGTGTGTGTGTGCAGTGGTGGAAGACCTTTACACCTAAGTCATTTGTCAAATTACTCTGTTAATGTCCTGAATTCAAAATCTTACTGAAGTAAAATATTGGCATCAAAACATACTTATGCATACATTAGTTGGTAACATACGTATCGTATATATTAAAGTACTGGATTGTGATCATTGATGCATTTATGTGTTCATCGTTCATCCCAGCTGGTAAAGGTGGAGCTAATTTGATACTTCTGCTACTGGAAAGCCTGACCTTTTATTTTTGTGCATTTTTACAAGTTTATTTATATTTTTAATATATTAGTCAATATTCTGAATCTATAAAGTAACTGACGGATGAATGTCGTGGAGTAAAGTAGAATTTGGGCTTTTAAAGGAGCATGAATTGAAAATACTAATTTAAAGTATGTGTACCTTAACTTTTAACCTATGAACAATTGTTAAGTAAATGTACTTTATAACATTCCACCATTGTGTTAGATGGTGTGCGTGTGTGTGGCCTAGTATTACTATACTTGTGGGGACCTAAATCTGTTTACATAGTCACGTGTGGGGACTCGCCCCCCTTATGGGGACACAATGGAGGTCCCCAGGGGGGGAATCTTTAATTTTAGGGTGAAGACTTGGTTAGGTTTAGGGTTAGGGTAAGGGTAAGGGTAAGGGTTAGGCATGTGTTGGTTATGGGTAAGGTTAGGATAAGTCTCCAGGAAATGCATGTAAGTCAATGTAATGTCCCCTGAAGTGATGTATACATGGTGTGTGTGTGTGTGTGTGTGTGTGTGTGTGTGTGTGTGTGTGTGTGTGTGTGTGTGTGTGTGTGTGTGTGTGTGTGTGTGTGTGTGTGTGTGTGTGTGTGTGTGTGTGTGTTTGCAGTGCTTCAGGCAGTGAGAAGTGTTTGAAAACACTCCAAAATGCATTGCCTCATATATCTTAACGATTTTTTTACATTTTGAAATACAAACATATGTAAGGGGAACAAACGTTATCTAAATTAAAATGTAACTTTGATATGATTAATTAAGACTTCATAACAACTTTATAAGCATTCAGGTTTTTTCTATCACCATAATGATTAGATGCATGATCATTACTCAGATCTAGACTTATGGTGAGGTTACTTCAAAAATGTTTTCCATCACAGTTACGAGTTAAAGAAATGTGTAACCTATAATCAGTAACCTAATCTGTGTATGAAAATATAAAAGTACATAATAGAGCAAACACTAAGCTCTTTTTAGTTTTTTGTGAAATGATAATCCATAGTTATCTCCATTTTTTTTTTGTAATCTGATTACATATTTTCTTATGCTTATATAACTGTAAAATAATACAATTACTTTTTTGTATCCTGATTATGTAATCATGTGACCTGTAATTCATTACTGCTGGTCAGTGTGTGACAGCTCTCAGCTGACAGACAGGTTGAGATCAGACCACAGCCAGGACTAAACAGACTGCCAACATGGCTGCTGTGGGGTGGAGTGGGCACGGTGCCAGCAGCAACATGTACGCACCTGTTACTGCCTCAGCCGGACACAGTGCTGATCCACGCTGCCAACAACTGCTGCTGCAGCGGGGAGTTAACAGGGGCATGTGCTAGACAGCCTCATACATGACACTGCTGGGCTGCTGCTGACATGCACTAAAACACATTGGATATGTATTATGTATAGTAACAAAAATGTATTGTTACAATCAGAAACCATAGCCTTTGAGATTTGTGTTATTGTGAAAGTGTGCCAATTTGAATTTAAAATACTTTAAGTCTCTTATACTGTTAAGAACTGTCTGTGTTGGTGTTTTGTCGTGTCTAGATCTGTCTGTGGTTTTCTGTCTGCGTTGTGTTTTGTCTTGTTTAGATCTGTCTGTGGTTCCCTGTCGTTAGTTTCCCTGGTGTGTCTGAATCCCCGATTGTGTTCACCTGTGGCCCCTGTGTTTTCTCCTCCCTCCTCACCTGTGTCTTGTTTGTGTGATTAGTCTTGTGTGTATTTAAGTTCTGGTTTTTCTGTCTGTCTTTGTCGGTTCGTCTTGTGTATTGACGTGGTCTGCGGTGAGTGTTCTGTTCTGTGTTTGTTACTAGTTAGCCTTGTAATAAAGGAGCTATTTTTTGTCACATTAATCTGCATTTGGGTCCTGCTTCCTGCACACACCGTAACATTACGAACCGACCAACGATATGGGCCCAGCAGATCCGTTTGAGCAGGAACTAGTGGATTATACCGTTTCTTGTCTGACTACGCTCATCGATGGATAGGAGCGGTCAGGGTTCAGCAGTGAGATGCTGCTCTGGCAGATGCAGTCCACCGTACGCTGAGGAATCAAGATTTGGTTAAATTCTTACCGGCCTGGCTTTTGGATTACCTCACGGTTTGTTTTCCCGATCCTGATAGACCCAGGTCTCCAGATTCCCTTTTTGATACCACACGCATCGGTGTGGTCCGTCTGGCGTCAGCTCCTGCTTCTCACCCAGTGTTTGCTACAGTCCAGGAGCCATTCACTGCTACTCGTCTGGCTTTTGGAGGTCCACAGAGCCTCCAAACGGCTCCTAAGAGGAGTCGCAAGGCCAGGTTAGCAGCACGAGCTCAAAAGGCCATGGTTCCAGAACCAGTTCAGCCCCCAGCAGCCATGGTTACAGCCCCAGTACAGGCCCCAGCAGCCATGGTTCCAGACACAGCTCTGGCCCCAGCTGCCATAGTCCCTTCTCTGGTCCCCCCTCTAGTCCCTTCCCTAGTCCCTCCTCAGGTCATTTTCCTAGTCCCTTCTCTCGTCCCTTCTCTAGTCCCTCCTCTAGTCACTTCCCTAGTCCCTTCTCCAGTCCCCCCTTTAGTCACCTATTCCCCTCTCTGGTCCCTTCCCGAGCCCCTTCTCTAGTCCCTCCTCTAGTCCCTCCTCTAGTCCCTTCTCTAGTCCCATCTCTAGTCCCTCCTCTAGTCCCACCTCTAGTCCCACCTCGAGTCCCTTCTCTAGTCCCTTCTCTAGTCCCATCTCAAGTTCTCTCTCGAGTCCCCTCTCAAGCCCTCTCTCGAGTTCCCACTCAAGTCCCTACTCAAGTACCATTGGAGGTTCCGCTGGGAGTCCTGCCAACCCTTTGTCCTGTCCCGTTGGAGGTCCCGCTGTCTACTCTCCTGCCGGGGGTCCTGCCAGCTCCTTGTCCTGTCTCGTTGGAGGTCCCGCCAACTATTCTCCTGCCGGGGGTCCTGCCAACCCTTTGTCCTGTCCCGTTGGAGGTCCTGCCGTCTACTCTCCTGCCGGGGGTCCTGCCAACTCCTTGTCCTGTCTCGTTGGAGGTCCCGCCGACTACTCTCCTGCCGGGGGGCCTGCCAACCCTTTGTCCTGTGCCGTTGGAGGCCCCGCCGACTACTCTCCTGCCGGGGGTCCTACCAACCCTTTTTCCTTTCTCATTGGAGGTCCCACCGTCTACTCTCCTGCCGGGAGTCCTGCCAATCCTATGTCCTATGCCGTTGGAGGCCCCGCCGACTACTCTCCTGCCGGGGGTCCTGCCAACCCTTTGTCCTGTCCCGTTGGAGGTCCCGCCGTCTACTCTCCTGCCGGGGGTCCTGCCAGCTCCTGCCAGCTCCTGCCAGCTCCTTGTCCTGTCTCGTTGGAGGTCCCGCCGTCTACTCTCCTGCCGGGGATCCTGCCAATCCTATGTCCTGTGCCCTTAGGAGTCGCCGACTACTCTCCTGCCGGGGGTAGTGCCAACCCTATGTCCTGTGCCGTTGGAGGTCCCGCCGACTGCTCTCCTGCCAGGGTTCCTGCCAATCCCGTGTCCTGGTCCTCTTCCGTGGGGGATCCTGCCGAGGCCTGTCCCACCAGCTCCGACACCGGGTCCTGCCCGGCCTCCGGCGCTGTCCCGTCAGCGTCTTCCTGCCCGGCCTCCGGAGCTGGCTGGTCTTCGCCCTCGAGCCCGGCCCTCTGAGAGCCGCGGTCTTCGCCCCCGAGCCCGGCCCCCTGAGAGCCCGGCCCCCTGAGAGCCGTGGTCTTTGCCCTCGAGCCCTGCCCCCTGAGAGCCGCGGTCTTCGCCCTCGAACCTATTAATGTGTTATACCAGATTAATGGGAATAATCTGAGCTAACTGACGATACAAACCATTTTTACCAAAACACAAGTGTCATAAGAAGCATCTAAATGACCCCTGAGCGAAAAATGCTAACGCACTTTGGCACAGAACTCAAGATAAAATATACCCTTAATACTTATCGTAGCAGCACATACAAGATATCCGACTAAAGCTGAGGTTCCACAGATTATTTATGTATAGTATCATCACTGAGTGATCCGAACTCTTGACAGGGGAAGCAAACACAGACATCACAACACGTAGCTTTTACGAGAGATCGTCTCACCGTAGCTGTCAATCTGATCAAAAGACTTGTTCAATGGCATTAAAACGAGAAAAAACGCGGCTGGATTGGTTAATCCATAGGTTGATAATTAGGGATGCTCCGATCGATCGGTCAACGATCGAGAACGGCCGATACTCACTCTCTACCGATCGATCGGTGCTCTCTAAACATGCCGATCGCGAGAGCCGATCGCATGACGTAAAATACATGACACTTTTCTCTGTGTGCGGCAAAACAAGCTCGCCAAAATGGCTTCACCGGTCTGGCATTATTTTAAGGTATCTGAAAAAGACAGTAAAATAGTGGTATGCAACGTGTGTGAAGCAGAAATCCTGCAGCTCCGCCCGCCGGACCGGTAAGCGCAGCGAAACACACACACAGGGAGAACCAGACCGCAGTTCATTTCCTCATATTCCAAACGAGAAATTACGGTAGCAAATCACCCGTTTCTTTACGACCAGAACTATTAACGGGATACAAACCGGAGGAACCAGGCATGGAGGGAGATGGCAGAGACAGTGGGTGAAACTGGTAGGTTTTCGCCTGTTTGGGGAGTTTATATATATATATATATATATATATATATATTGCTCGCATAAAATCCCCGGGGTTTTTTGCTTTGTATGTCGAGGGCGGGAGATTCATGTGATTGGTTGTTGGTCGCGTTGCTCGCAAAAAATCCCCAAGCTTTCAGACACGCACAGCTCCAAGATTTTCAAGATTTTCAAAAAGCTGCTGTGTGGACGTACTGTAAGAGTTAGACCTTAGCTATTTATCTACCTCTGGAACAAGCTAAACTAGTTATTATAAATATGTGTATTCTTCATTGTCGGGTCACTCATTACTGGATCAGTGAGCTGCATGAGATACTGACAGGCTGTCAAGAGAGAGAGAGGGAGAGAGGAAAAGAGAGCACTTCCGCTAATTTCTCCCGTGTTATTATCCAAAGTGAATGTAAACTTGAATAATGTACATAATTTGAATGTAATAATTAAGTTGATTGTTGTTTGTGGAAGCTCCAGTGAATGAGCCCCATTAACTGAGTTTTAAACATCACTTTAAATGGAAGATTTCAAGTGATGTTTAAATCTTCCATTTAGGCCCCGCCCACTCGATCGGATCGGCGATCGGTATCAGCCGATACTGATTTCGGCGATCGGCCCCGAAATTGGCGATCGGAGCATATTGATAATGTTTCTGTGTAATATTTTTTTAAATTTATAATCCATAATTCCATTTTGAGTAAAAGTTAGCTGCTATTGGTAGCCACCAGAGTTATCGTAGCTTCCGGTCTTGGCTATGCGGCAGTCTCACACACACACATTACCAAATAAGGAGTATATGGGAGTTCCCCTCGATTCCATTGGCTCTGACGGTTAGAAAGAGATGTCAATCAGCAAAATCGAGCAAGGGGGGCCAGAGATAGGTCAAATCCACCAAATGACCCCAGAAGTGTTTTTTTGTGTGCTAAATCTCTCTTAAAAAGGTCAAATTTCACATGTTTTGCATCAATCTTGATACAGGGTACTTATTATATGTTGTAGTATAAATGTCCTAAAGCTTTTAGTCTACCATCCCATCATTCAAGGGTGGTTTTCACTATAAGTAATCTTTTTTTTTTGGACGGACACAATCATTTACATTTTTTTACTGTGTTCAATCTGAATTTACTTTAAAATAAAAATTCTGACACTTCTACATCCAACTCACAGGTGTAACCTTGCTTTGAGAAAAAATATTATTAATTTAACCCTTTTAGAATGGAAGATATGGTCATTTGTTCTGGGAATGTCATTTTCGAGCCTGAGACCTGAAAAACAGGCTTGGGGCTTAACAGGTTAACGCTATTATTGCTTTAACTTTGTATATAGACGTATTTTGACTTTTTTTGTATTTTTTTAAAAAGGAGCAACTTTCCAAAAACTTTACCCTGGGAGAAAAAAAATGACTTTTCTTCTAATGTTGAGGTATTGTGAAACCACACCTCCTGTTTCCCTGTTCTTTTGGTAAATTCATTATAAATCCCACAGTTTGAATCAGATAATAGTCTGGCAGGATGACCAAATCCTGCCATCCCACTCTGCTGTTTCAGCTCTTTCTTTTGAACAGAAATCACTCTCATTAATTCCAGTTGTTTTTACTTTGTCTTGCAATAACAACTCATATTAAAAGCCTTTGACCTGCTCAAAGGGCATAATGAAATACAAAAATGTGAAGTATGTTCAGGTGTTTTTCAGCAGCTTGAAGCTTAGATGCCGTCCTCACAATAACAAATGTGGTTATTTGGTTGCTGCAACAACAATTAACACTTTGAAATGTCACGTTAAAGTCCTTGAAGTGGCTGAATGGGCATCATTGTGGCAGTCTGCAAGATGTGTGCATTGATCGAAGGTCAAATCCAAAAAAAGAAAAAGTGAGTAATGTAGGTAAATATATAATATTGTTAACAAGACAAACTGTGTGGTGAGCATGGCTTGAATTGAAATGTGTGATATTGCTGAATTGACTGAGCTTCTTTTTTGGGGGGGATCATCAGAAAAATACAAAACAAAAGCTGATTTCTCTATATGATTATTGAATAATGTAATAGCCTAATTGAAAAACAGATACATTACTTGATGAATTGATAATTCAAAATAAAACTTGAAGCATTAACGCCATCCTCTCTTTTATTCTAGAAATTGTGAAAGCTAATATTAACAGGTCTTGTAAAAAGGTTGGGTTTTTCTTATTCAGTGTTGAGTCAGACAATCTCACACCATTAAATGGCACTTGCAGAGGAGCAGGAGGACAAAATGTATCTCTTTAAAGACGCTGAGCGGTGAGGAGGAGGAGGAGGAGGAGGAGGAGGAGGGAGGGAGGGAGGGGAGTTAAACGCGGTGTTTTTGGCAGCGTAGCTTGAGCCGTGTTGCGGCTAAGCTGAAAACGAAGCTGACATGACCCAGAGTGAAGCAGGTAAACAGGCCCAACCTGCTTTGCCTGGGGTGACCATCTGGCCCTGTCTCTTGGCGAACCAGCCCTGAGGACACACACACACACACACACACACACACACACACACACACACACACACACACACACACACACACACACACACACACACACACACCCTGTACTCACACGCCTGTGTACCTGGTGTCCCCTCTCTTTTTGTTATTGTCTCGCAAAAGGCTGACATGCTTTGGCTGCGAGCGACTCTAGGCATCAGGTAGGGGAACAAGTGAAACAGGTACACACACACACACACACACACACACACACACACACACACAGACAACATATGGTGATCGGGCACAGTGTTGTAGTCCTTAAGTCGTGCTAACTTGACCCGAGGCGAGAAAGAGGGAACCAGGGAAGAAAGAGAGGAGGAGGGATTTGGTTAAAAATGGTAGCAAATTTTTGATGCACTGTTACTGATACCTGCTGGTGCAACCCCACTCTATCTCTGTCATGAAAACATATTCCGGCGACTAACTTTAGATTATTCCTAAAAAGCCTTCACACTGTCAAGTGTTGATTTAAAACAAGCGTCTTCCAAAAAAAACCCTAATTGAATTTGAATCCGCTGCCATCAGCGACTTGTTCATTATGCAGAAACAAAGGAAGGCTCTTTGAATGAGAGCAGAAGAAAGGTTTTTTTTTTCTTTTCTCTTTTTTTGCTGTTATGTCTTGGCCTTTGCCAGGGACGGCGCGTATTGTGATGTTTCACACAAGATAAAATATTCATAACAATGAAGGGAGCAAAGTTCCAGGGATGGCAGGGGGTGGAGGAAAAAAAAAAGTTAATGAATATGAGTAATCAAATTCGCTATCTCCTCCTTTTTATTGAAAATCCTTTTTTTAGTTAATTAGAGCCTATTACTATTCTAATTGGCTGAGTCTTACACGTCCAGTTCAGTAGCGTCATTATGAAGCTATTAAAGAAGACCCACCGAGATGGAGGAAGAGAGAAACCAATCAATTAGGATCTTTGAGGAAAATGAGCTTTGCTACATTATCACGTCTGATCTTATGTCCTTGGTTTGACTGCCGCTTGTAATTTTTCGCTTTCTCTTTTTCTTAAGTGGATACATCATCCGAATGTCTAAATCCTGCTATAGTCTCCACTGTGATTAGCAGGCTGCTATATTTCTCTATTTTGTGAAGCACTGACACAGCCTACGATCCAGCGATTACCTTGTTTTTCTGAACATTTTGTGCCGCATGGACATATAATGGAAATACATTAAATGTCATAGAATGCCAAGAAAATCATTTACAATCATTACTTAGAAAATTCAAAGCTTTGTGGATGTGCATTTGCATTCCACAAGCTCGTACAGGGTTTGTTATATAAATGCAACAATTTCAATTTAAACATGTTTTATTTCAAACTATGTCCTGTATTCATTGATTGATATTGACAGGAGTTATGTTCTTTTACTGTATGTATCTAAAGCAAGCCACTCCTAGTACTGTAATGTGTGAGGGGATTGGGTGCTAAGGGTGCTAATTATCAGCTTAACATATAATCCAGCCGAGAGATAGAGGACAGAAGAGGGATGTGAAGGGAACACGTAGAAGCACCCCATTAATGCCGTTGTTTAAATGTTAAAATTCACCTTTTCCTTCTCTTGGCACTCCAACGTTGAATGTTAAATCGTCCTCCCGTCCTCGAGTCGGTTAATCAAGCTGAATGTGGTTTGATGCAATCCTCCTTTTGTTTTATGATTGACATACAACATTTCTTTCATGGTTTTTTTAAAAGTACATTTTTTAAGTTCTATTGTGCATGCTGTAATGTCTTACTGGGACACTTAGAATAGAACAGAGCTATTGTTAATAATATTAGAAACATTCTGTGCGTTTTCTGCAAAGACGAGTTAAAGTGTCTGCTGTGACTGACACTGCATACGAGGCGTTCAAGGCCTATGATGGTCTGGATCTTCCGTTTTTACCCACTCGGTAAATCTGCCTTGTTTTGGTCAAAGCATAATTCCTGCATTTTTTTGCCTTACTATTAGTTGATGATAGTTGGCAGATATGACCGTTTTTTAACTGTTAAAATAAAAATAAATGAACAATGACACTTTTATTCAAAGTCATCTCATTGAGAAATCGACACATAAAGAGGGCTTTACAGTTTGGTTGTGCATGCATGGGACTAAGAACCCTAACATAACCCTAACTCCAACTGCCATTTAAGGTGAACTTACATATCCTTAAGAAAAAAACGGATTCCCTCTGTAAAAACGCCGTTCTTTCAGGCAAAATTCAGAATGAGGATGGGTTAAACTTACAAATCAGGACTTGCATGAAAATGGCCGAATTGTAAGGTCTTGTCAAATAAAAAACGTACAATGCCGTAATTCTGGTTTTGTTTTTTAGGGATTTTTGAAATGTGATCTATAGTGCTACCTGTTGGATGTTTTAAAGTAAAGTTAATATTTTTCCCTTAGTGGCAGAAACTTAAAAAACATACAAACCCGGCTTTAACTTTAGGGTCCCATTGAAAACGAATGTGTCTGTGGCGAATTTGTTAGGGCTACAGATGACGCCAACCCTACCCGTATGGACGACGATCCACAAAAAGTATGGTTAGGCCTTAAGTAATAATCTAATACAATAGATTTTTAAGCTAACAATTACGTCTTTTCCACTCCAAAAGCCATAACCCTAATACTTGAATGGCAGGGCGTTCACTAACTCCGTTGAAAATACACTCTAATACTGTACCAGCTTCTTTGTGAAGACAAAGTGGAAGGAGGACAGAGAGGATATTATTGTGTAAAGGTGATGAATTACAAGACGTAGTTCATCCAAGTGTCAGAAGGAGCCATTGTTCACTTGATATTTGCTCCCCATTATAATGATAAAAAACTACAAGGGCACAATTGGACACAAGCTGAAGAACGGTGAGTTCTGCAGATCTTGGTGCCATTCAGGGGAGATAGAATTAAACACAGGGACAGGGGAGAGAATCATAATGATTTAAGTAATATATTCTCAGTCGGCTGAAATAACAGCTGCACCTTCAGAATCTGTAATTATCCCTTGGATTCAATAAAAGCGAGGAAGAACAAAGGAGGGGAAAACAGTTCACTGGTAAGTAAAGCCGTTTTGTGAATCGGCCACTACAGCGGTACAGGATAACTCCAAAGATAATAGATCTTCTTCTTTTCTTTTTTTTTCCTACCTGAAGAGCAACTTCACAGGGGTGCCACAGTGTTCGGAGGCAGAATCGATAACACTATCAAAGGGCAGAATCTCAACCTTAATGAAAGGAAAGAAAATACTGCAGGCTACATGCGCTGAAAGACCACTAGAGATCTCTGTGTATCAACACGCCTGAGTCTAAATATGAAATCAATTCATTACACCCTTTATTTATTTCTCAAACACTGTCCGGCGCTCAGATAACAAATGTACCTGCTACCTTCTTTTATCCTCCCAATTCTTTTATTCTCTTCTTCTCTTCTCTCTACCGATTAATGTGGAGACAAGCGGTGGACACATTCCAGCGATGGAAGCAGCATAAATAGATTAAATTGCAGAAGAGATTATAATTTATCATTTCTTTATTAAAAAGTAATGCGGGCGAATTAACTTTGAATTAAATTATATTTGCATGGCATTAGTGGAATCATCTGTGTAAATGGCTTAAAATCCCAAATGGGACATTGTTCCCTCCAACAGTCAAACTGTGAAGAAAAAAAGTTTTTTTTCCTTCTTTATCCAGGAACTGATAAAAAAAAACAGGGATTACTGTGAAACTATTGGAACAGCATGAGAGGTGAGACTTTAATCACTCCACACATGGAGGAATGTGGAGTTCTGTTTTAGGACTGACCACGCATCCGTGTCCAACTTATTAAAGGAGCTCCATGGCCAAATACACCAGCAGAAGACCTTATTAAAACAGAGGAATTCACTTTTTAATATCATTTCATAGAATAACACTCATCTCATGACATTGATGGTTGAAAACTGCATAAGCTTTTTCTTTTTTCTTTTATTGGGGTGCATTCCAAATCGTTTACAATCTATTTACATAACTAATCAAAACTATGCAGAATCTATGCAATGTACTATGTAACACTATTACAAGAAACCATTACAAAAAACATTTACTCCACTATTTTAGCTTTTAGGCTTCGACCTATTTTATTATTTTCAATCCAATTTGACTTATGTATCTTCTGAAACTTTAAGATACTCAAACCACTGTAAAATAATGTTTTGATGATAAAGCCTGTGTGTTTGTGGGCATGATATTGTTAGCAGGATTGTGTTTTCCACGTTGTGTATTCGGGTGAGTACAAATAAAAGTAAATGCAACTTTTTACAATTCAAAGTCCTGCATTTGAAATAATAGATAAGTAATGTTCAAAAGAATAGCTCAGGTTTAAAGAGTGAAACACATATTAAACAGTCAACTGTGAGTGTTATGAGCGCATCAATGTGTAAAATATTTCACTTTGCAATGAGTTTTAATTATGAAAGTTGTCAACTGTTGTGCATGATTGTTGCATGTGTAAGAAAGCTGAACTGGAACAATTTTAACTACATTTTCTGTGATTTTGTTTTATTGCGAATTCATCTGTTTCATTCACCTTATTGTATTTTACTTGTACAATGTTCACTTGTGCCTCCAACATTGTTTCTCTTCTATGTTGCACTGTTGGAGGGCCTAAAACGTGGTGATAGAACAAAATACTTGCACACCTACGACCATGTGATCCTTTCATTGAGTGGATAACAGGCGGATCACCACCTCTGGCTTTAACTGGAATTCCCTTTTACACTTAACATAATGTGGCTGCTTAGCTTCAATAACTTTTTTCTACGGTGCAGTCTAATGAAACGGTTAAGGAGAAGGAGGGGGGAAGAGAGACCAAGAAAATAGAAAGGGGCAGACATTGATGAGCATTTTGATTGGCACATGACTCATGGGACGTACCAAATGAGTGAAGACCCAGGGGAAGATAGGGGGGGGGGGAGATCTGATTAGCTGGGCACGGTGGAAAAATGGAGTGTACCACGACTAATTCAAGACAGAGCAACGAGAGATTGAAAAATCGCCCGAGCCTCATACTCCTCATTGCAGTTTTTATTGAAATTCAATACATCTGCCGCAAACGTCTCCTTGCTTCTGTGCCTCGCTTTGTTTTTACAGTGGACACTCACACACACACAAGTCGTGAAACGCACATCTTCCATGTCGAATACACGCACATTCCCTTAAACACAGGCGGAGGCATCTCCGAGTGGCAGGCGCGTGCACACATAGACATCAAAGTGGGCTTGAGCCCCTGTCCTTTTTCTTCCTCGAGAGAAAGTGCCCTTTTTATGGGGTGCTTTTTTTTTCTCCAATAAATGCATATATTTCTACTGCTGTTTACGCACAGTTTCCCTTTCCAAAAATATATTGATTGAATACAAAATAAAAATATCAGGTCGGGAGATTATCTGTGAAGTTCCGATGTTCTCTCTCTACCCTCCCTCCCTCCACGTCTCGCGCACAGCGGTGCGGACTGTCATCGGCAGTCACTTCAGACAGACAGGTAGCAGCACCTCCCACTTTACTGTCCCATGTTATGCCGGCTTTTCTTGGCTTGTTTGAAGGTGAGTGGTAATGCACAAATGACTAAACTGCCAGTGCCTCGAGCTTACAGCTAATTAGCCAAAAGAAAATAACAAATATAGTTAACTAAGGTAGGCTACTAGCTAATGGATTAGTTAGCTCAAGGTTTAGCTATGGCAATTTATCATGGGCATACAGGCTACTTAAGGGGAGACACTACAGGTGAATACAGTACAATGTGTATCTAATAACGTCATCACAATCGCTACATTGATATGCTAATGAGGCGTTAACTAGGCCTAATTAAAATGCGCTAATTTGCATGCAGTTACCAAGGCATTGCAGGTGAAAAGGATACAAAACAAAACAAAAACATAGCACCTCACAACTTCCCCAGATTGTTACTAATGTCAAGTCAGTATTTCCCTCTGAAATGTTATGTTTGAATGCAGATTAGCTTTCTATCTATTAGATCAGACATGGTAGTAAAACGAACACCATTTAAATTGTGTTTTTTTGAAGTTTTTTTTTCCATTAGAGTGAAAGAAAACATGGCAGAACAAAATAGACCAAAATAACCAAACATACAAGTACATGAAAAAACTATATTGTTGCCTGTAATGTCCTGCCTTAAACAGTAACTTCATAATTTGGATTGTTGGCTGCTCATTTAATAACTATGATTTGTACTAGTTTGTTGTCTGCTCTTGTGCGTAGTGAATACTAAAGAAGACCATTATCTCTGTGTTAACTGATTATTTTGTAGAATTCTGTTGAGTATTAAAGAGTTGCATGAGTGTGAGGGTATTCAAATAAATGGGTCACTAAGTCAGAGATGTGCAACTATATTACATTTTTTTTTATAAATGATTATGGGAAGTGCCTTTTTTCTCACTTGAGCTCCTGCCCCCCAAAATGTCTGTGCACGTCCCTGCCGAGTGGAGTATGTTTTCAGTTCAATCATCACTCTTTGATACTGAGCCATTTTGCACATGCTCAAGGGCATGTGGAGGAAGACCGTGGAAACACACAGAAACACACAACGTACATCTGCTGATTGTGATTGGCCTGGATGGTTTGGGTGTTAAGGCGGTGGTGCAATAGTCTCCAGCACAGTGTCAGAGCGGACCCCAGCTGAGGGACTGTTGATATGGGGCCGCAGACAGGGACAGCCTGGGGCCTGGCAGGCTTCAGAGTTAGTTAAGTGCAGCCTAAACTGGCCTGAGATCAGCGGAGGAGTGACGAGGTGCTGCTCTTCACTGAGGAAGGAGAAGGGTGTGATGAGGCACTGCAGAGTCATGTGTTTGAAGGTTTTATTTGTCACGTGCAAAAAGCTATAGTTGTTGTCAATGTAAATGCAGGCTCCCCCACAGTGCGATATACTTAACATAACAAGAATGAAATGTTGCAGTAGACAGAATAATGCAAGTATAATTATAATATTATGTAAATATTTAAATGTATTTTACATATATTTGTGTGTTACATAACTGTACAGACAACAAACACTTGTTACCCCACCAACCCACATGTTCTACTCTATATTCTTTGCTTGTATATATTTATGTGTTTAGATTCTATAATATATTTAGGATAGAATAAGATAATGTAACATGAAATACTAATAATGATTGCTGTTTACTGTCATAATATAAAACATCTCTTTTGTATTTCTATTGTGTATATATATATATATATATATAATATTTATACCAAAATGCAAATTAGAAAATACCCTGCTTTTATATGCTGATTTTGAAATAATACACTTTTTGTTAATATTATAAGTATATGTTAAGTCATCTGTGCAATTCTGCCTATTTCAAATATAGATTTAGACAGAGGGAGGATGTTTTGTTGCATTTTGGTTTTGTTTCAATTTAAAGTGTTTACAACAATAAACAAACAACTACGCGTGTGGCGTAGTGGGTTGACCGTAGGTGTTCGGATCACAGGTTCAAACCCTGCTGCAGTCAGCATGTCGTTGTGTCCCTGAGACACTTCACCCCACATTGCTACTGTGGGGATTGTGTATGTTAGTCACTTTGGATAAAAGTGACTAACAAGTAACATGTAATGTAATGTATAACTACACAGTATGACATAATAGGCCTATAGATGTTATGATGGATACAAAAAACACTTACAAATAATAACTTTTTCTGTCTAAAGTCTATTGTGAGACAACTTCCTTGCAAACTGAAACTTTTTCACGAAGAAATGAGCATATCGAGAGTGTGAGAAAATAGGAGTAATGTGCATTTACACGCACACACGCACGCACGCACGCACGCACTCTCTCACACACACACACACACACACACACACACACACACACACACACACACACACACACACACACACACACACACACACACACACACACACACACACACACGTGGACACACATTCACACAGCCCACCTCTCCCTTTATAATGCTTCTTTCACACCAAATTTGTAATCTCCTTCCATAGAGAAAGTTTTTTTATGAACTCTATCTGTTTACTATCTCCCCCCCTTATTTTTTTGATCCTTTTTCATTTCTTGCCTTCTTGCAGTCCCTCCCCACACACTCCTTCTCATCTCCATCTTGAACACATACTGTATAAGCTATATATACGCACACAGGCATATGGACAAGTGAATGCAAAATCACACTGTCTTTTACACACACACACGCACACGCACGCGCAAACGCACGCACACACACACACACACACACACACACACACACACACACACACACACACACACACACAGACACACACAAACACACACACACCTTCCCCTAGTGTATTGTCCTCCCTCTCTTCTTGCCTTCCCTTTCATTCCCTCCCTCTCCGCATTTGCTCGGAAATGTTTGAACTCTCCGGCTCGCTAAGATGTTTCTGAAACAGAATATGAATTAGTCCCCCTTCTCTTCTCTCTTTCCCCTCCCCATCTGTCCCGACGCTTCTGCCTGAGATGCGCTGCCCCCCCACCACCACCAACAAGCACCGAACGAAAAACCCTCCCCATGCATAAATAATAAAACAATACAAAAGGAGGAGAGGCCCGCTGTCGAGGCACACATGAAACGAGTGCTGAACTCCGAGCAGGATTCAAAACTTCCTCAGAGAGACCGAGTGGAGGGGGGGGGTAGTGGAGGTTTGGGGGTGGGCAACAACGAAATGGAGCAGGTGTACATGTTTGTGTATGTAGAGTGTGTGTGTGTGTGTGTGTGTGTGTGTGTGTGTGTGTGTGTGTGTGTGCGTGTGTGTGTGTGTGTGTGTGTGTGTGTGTGTGTGTGTGTGTGTGTGTGTGTGTGTGTGTGTGTGTGTGTGTGTGTGTGTGTGTGTGTGCATCCTGTGTTTGCCTAATACACACTGCCCCTCCATGGACATCTCTGTCTTTTAGTTTGAAATAGTATTTTCCTTTTTCTGCTTTCAAAAGTGATTATTAAGAAAATAAATGATGTCCATTTTGCATCCAGAGAAATTATCATAGGAACTCTTGATGAGTTTGTTAAGTCCCCTATGCACACAAAAGGTTAAAGAGGACATATTATGCACATGTTCAGGTTCATATTTGTATGTAATGCCTCTACTGCGACATGTCTACTTCTCTTGCGTTAGGTCATACCCCTTTCCCATGCTATTTTCGGTCAAAATTGACCGGTGTGTTTTGCACAGTGATATCTCTGGAACCCCTTATATGTTGATGATTGACATCTCATTTGAACAGCCAACGCAAGTAGAGTCAAGGTAGGACAGAAATAATGACACCAGGGGTGAATTTCATATTATTTTTGGCAGTAAGTTCAAAGATAGTGCTTATTTTACATTACTGTATATTATAGAAATGCTTGCCATGTAGGCTGTGTTTACTGGAGATGGAAATGATTTAGTTAGTGTTGTAGCTGAGATTCTTCCCGTTCCAATGATATTAGGGATGTATTGATTTGATACAAGCAAACCAGTGTTTCATGTCATGGTCCGGACCCACCGGTGGGCCCATCAAGTTCAGCATTCACTGTGATGAATATAAAATAAGACATTGATACTGTTTTCCTCAATGAACATTTATTGAAAGAGAAATATAACATAACAGAACATGTATGTTCACGTGTGTTCACGCACATAGTTGGCAATGCAAAATTGTGGAATGTCACCTTAGGCTCCTCTATCTCAGGGGCCTCTCCCTCAGGGGCCTCTCCCTCAGGCTCCTCTATCTCAGGGGCCTCTCCCTCAGTGGCCTCTCCCTCAGTGGCCTCTCCCTCAGGTGCCTCTCCCTCAGGGGCCTCTATCTCAGGGGCCTCTCCCTCAGGTGCCTCTTCCTGGTCTGTTGTAGGCTCATAGTCTGGATCGCTGTTGTCTTCCATTTCTGAGACATCTTCCTCTATCTCCTCTTCATCTGGTTCAATCTCCTCTTCATCTGGTTCAAAAATGTGTCCAGAGCCCCTCGTACAGAAAATCGCCTAATCGGTCGCCTGCTCATTGTGTCAATGAGTCAAATGTGAGCAAGGCACAAATATCACTGCTTGAGAACCAGTAAGGGAGGCGCATTTAGTGCGAGAAAGTGAGAGGTGTGTGTTTCTCAAGGGGCACAGTGTTAGGTTTCCCGAGAAGTGACTGGAGATGAGAACCCGCTATGCAAGCACTACAACTGAGACTGTGGTGAAGTGTCAAAAAGGCTTTATTTTGTCCACAACACTGACAAGGAGTTGACGAAGCACAGGTAGAGGGAAGGCAGAGCGGCTGGAGTATGTGGATCTGGAACAGGAAGAACAAGCAGGATTAGGAAAATGATCTCCCTTCACTAGGAGCATCAAATAGTGACTAGGAAAAAACACTAGTAGGCCTGGACGATAGTCTACCACTGAAGAATAAACGAAGAACTGGCGAAGTCTCAAGATGGGAACCAGGGTTTTAAGCAGGTGCAGGTGAGTAGTGGCAATCAGTGAGATGAGCAGCAGCAGAGGAGGTGAGTTGGCGGGAATGGGAATGTAGGTAGCCGCGCCCAGCTAGGGAGACAGACACACAGACACACAGACAACACAAACACAGACAGGGGAAAAGAAGGAGGAAGTACTGCAGATCCTCACACACAGAGCTC
Source organism: Pseudochaenichthys georgianus (assembly GCF_902827115.2). NCBI lineage: Eukaryota > Metazoa > Chordata > Actinopteri > Perciformes > Channichthyidae > Pseudochaenichthys > Pseudochaenichthys georgianus. The sequence goes on along the minus strand of NC_047517.1, from coordinate 11,178,735 downwards.
GCACCTGTGAGAAGGTATGATACATTGTAACATACAGCGCGAGAAAGGGAGAAGTTCCCGTAACATCTGTGTGTGTATATAGATGTTTTCCATCTGCAGGATGAACATAACACACTCATACCCATTCATTTTCTATGGCGGTCAAATCTGACCAAAAACGTAAAGGGTGTTTCACTGTTGAATAAATCACTTAAAATGCAATGCAAGTGGTGATCATCAAGTGTATAGGTTCAGAGGCCTAGTGTGGAGGATAACAGAAGGTATTGAGGCAATTGGATGAAAAACACAATATTTATGAATAAAATAAAAGTCATTCGGTCACTTTTGACCCGAAACGCAAGAGAAGGGTTAATGTTCAAAAAGCTCTTTATTTTTCTCATACTGCCTGTGCTGCAGAACCTCTTTTCACCCTCTGTCTGAAACCAGAGCCCAGTCTGATGGTCAGATCTGTTGTCATGGGACAGCTGATTAGAGATGTCCCTCCCCTTATCACGTATGTGTTGGAGTGCTAACCAATAGAAGCGCGAGTGTTACATAGTGATGTGACTATGATAGGGAAGTCAACCAAGGAGTCAAATGGAGTTGTTTCCGGCAGGGGGGGTGGACTGTGTGGGAGAGAGGGAATACAGGGATTTTAGCATAATAGGGTCCCTTTACATTTTGGAATGTGTTTTCATCTTATTGTAACTTGATTAATAATTAACAGCCAATTTCATGAAGCAGATCACGGCCAAAGTGTCATTTTGGGGAGCGGATTACGAGATGATGTAATCAGGATACAGACAAGTAACTGTATTCTCTTACAGATACTGAAAAAGACAAAATCAAGTTACCGTTACATTTAAAAAAAAATGGTGGATTTATACCAGGATTACAATGTTACCAAAAACTTCAATTATTTAGTTTGTTGTAAAAGGAGCAGATTTGATTTCGTCTTTGTGACACTTTTTACGTATGTCTATTAACAAAAATGGTATTTACCATATTGGCTTGTGGTTTAAAATCCATAAGAAAAAGGACAACATGACAATAAGAAGTCATATTGCAGGTGTTTTTCAGGATCCTTAAAATAATGTTGTATTTCTACAGTTATATATGAGTTATTCATACACTCCACACTGGCTGAAGCACTACACACACACACACACACACACACACACACACACACACACACACACACACACACACACACACACACACACACACTTGTTACTATCAGAACAATTGAACCTCCACATTAATTTTATGGACATAACATTCAAATACATCCACTTTGTGCTGACTTGCTATTTATCATCTTCCCCTCTTTAAACCTCCTACGTTCAATGTGTCTCCCTCCTCATCTCCTCTCTCTCCTCTCCCCCTCTCTGTATTTTATGAAGTCTGCATGTGTAATAAGAGGGATTTTGTTTTCCCAAGACACCAATTTACATAAAGTGCATGCCATCATCGGTTCAAGAGAGGCAAATTATTTCCCTGGCTACATCACACTTTCTCCTTCTTTTATTATTTATTTTTTAACACGGTGCAAGCTGGGGCTTGTTAGGACTATTTAGCCAGATATGCTAAATATTTCTCTCTTTAAAGCGCCCTCATCAATGAACAGCGACGGGGTGGGCTGGTACCAAGGAAAAAAGAAATGTATTGAATTAAGGGCTCGACCAATCGTTTAGCAATTCCCCCACAGCTGGAGCTGCAGCCCGCACACATTCATGAGTGTGTGTGTGTGTGTGTGTGTGTGTGTGTGTGTGTGTGTGTGTGTGTGTGTGTGTGTGTGTGTGTGTGTGTGTCTGCTGTAAAGGCATGGGTGTTGAACTGTGAATGTGTTTGTATTTATAGAACACGGCTTGTTTAATACAGGTGTTCAAATGTATTACATTAAATGGAAAACAGAGATTATAAAAATAGAATACGAGAATATTGACTGAATACAACGGCAGCACTAATGCAGCCTGTTGCAGATGTTCTGTCTAGATTAGTATCATTTTTTACTTTTACCTTTATTTTTGATCCTACTTGTTATTTTTTCATTAGTATCTTCTGTAAGTAACTTATTAAGTGATGCCAATTCTAAACTTTCTTCAAGAGAGAGATTCTTATTTTTGTTTGCCGTCCATTTGCCCATGGCTGCCTTCTTTACACCATTGACAGCTTATCGTGCTACAACAGAGGATGCAGGGTAAACCGTAGAGACGAAAGAGGGGAGCTGGGTCCAGATTTACGAAGAAAAGAAAAGGAGATATGCCTTGTGGAATTGAGACATTGACGCAAACTGTTGACATACATTTGGAGAAACACGAATGTCTAAAGCATCATTTTCGTCGCAGTGGATTTCCTAATGGGTTCTTTTCAGACCCGACTCTGGTCAGTGAGGCAATTCTTGGAGCAAAGAGGAATACACTAGACGAGAGAGCTTCAAACTTATGTCTGATACTGAAGAGACATTTGCTGAGTCAACATAGTAATACACCCTCTGCCCAACCAACACTGAGCTTCGCTTTCCTTCTCCTCGATATTTAAGCGAATAATCAATATTCAACCGCAAGATACAGCAGATTCTGCCCCAAGAATAATTTCATTACCAATGTCCATTATTTTCTCTTTTTGAGTTATTTATGGTCGACAATTGTATAGACTAACAGACCTTTGTGCTATTTGTCTGTCCGTCCTCAGATTGGGTCTTGCTTAGTTCATGCGGATTTTCCATAAATCAGTTTTGTACCAATCAAAATCAATTGTAGACTCAAATTGTATATCATTTGACTTAATTGGAACTAAGAAGCCAAGCCCAAACAATAATCAAAATCCAGACAAATATTACACAAGTATATTGGGAAAGGTGTGTCCATTTAGTGTATTTGTTTTTCATCTTGAGTTAGTTTGCTATATCTGGGGCTTTACATATCTTACATTCTTACACATTAATTAGACTCTTGTTGTAAAACCATCTGAAAAGTGGATTTAGCAACCGATGAAACAATCAACCCTGGAATAAGACAGGCAGATGTAATGAACCCATTCCCAAGGGGGTAAAACAAGCCCTCCCCCATGTCAGTGAACATCTATCAGTATTCTACTGTTTCATTAGCAGCAATGATGAAGGTGCAAATGCCATTCCAGCCAAACCTCTTTCACTACCTCTGTCGGACAGGCAGCTTAACGAGACGTTATTTAGAATTAATGTAATTCACTGAGAGAGATCCGAGGTCCATTGTACCTTAGATGTGTCTCCTTTTGTCTGGGGCCCTGAACAATGCTCTGTCATTTTAGCAGAAGCTAATATGATTAAAGTACTCTGACAATAGACGGTGTAATTCATTTCATCATTAGGGATTGCGGAATGGGCCAGGAGAGATGGGGGGGGGGGAGGGTAACTCATGAAGGCTGCATGCTAATTCAGCCCAGCGGAGAAGACGGACAGCCGAATGGAATTCAGCTGAAACTTGGAGCGAGAAACCACATTTTTTAAAAAGATCCACCACACTGTGTTAAGCGTGGTTTTTACACAGGTTTTTTTTTTTTTAATTATCAATCATGTGAACTGAGGGGATTTATGAAGTGTAATAAGAGCAATAATCTGCAGTGCACTCCCGGTGAGGGATGGCGAAGGTGTATGTTTCAACTGGGGACGTCGCCAAAACACAAGGAGAGCCGCGCTCCTGGCTTTGAAATAGTCCTCCATTTACTGGCGATTGTGTTCTATTACTGTTCTTAGTCACCAGAGAGTGGACACTTAGCCTCTCCTGAAGGTCTGTTTCTCATAAGTGTCTGCGTAGATCTAGACGGTGCCATCTGACAAGTCTTTCATCTTCAGGGAGTGCCTGGCACCCTCTCTAAGCTCCCAGTCACTGGAGGAATACCACTTCACATGTTTGCCTATAAAGTTACATGCCCATTAGCTCACCGCAGAAGAAGTGTGCAATATTTACCGTCTGGACGATTAGGAATAAGCCTCAAATAATATCAAATTCTGCTACCCGCACCAAGAAATTGGGTGCTAGCATGAGAACAAAAACATTCTCCAGTGTGCTTGACAGCGGGGGCCAAACTATGACAGAAATGCAGCATAGGTGGAAACTTACTGGAGCGTCATTAGCTGCCAATTTAACTTGAGTGCACTTTCTTAGCTTTAAATACTTGTTCAATGCCCAGGACTGCATCCAGTGTCACATAACATCACATACACAGTTATTCATATGGAGTATGTTTCATTTATATGTCAAATACACCTTGCATGTGCCGAACAGTGTTGATTTTTACCTTTGTAAGCTATGCCTAAAGTTGGAACTTTATCAATGACAGATATGATGTAAAACACCTTTTTTAGCAATTATGATTAGTCAATTCGGACATTCGGCAGATTGCTCTTTTGTTGATAACAGACTGCGTTTGAGGGACGCTCAGATAAAGGGACTATGTGCAGTCATATCGATCCACAGAAAGAACTTCGGTCAATTTAACATCAGCTGTGGGCAAATCAACGGATTCATTTTCTCCATCAGAAAACACAATGGAATAGTTTTTGAATACTGATTTTTATTTTTTCTCAAAACATGGAACTTTGGATTTGTGGTGGCTAAACTGTCCCCAGTAAAAACGTAACAAGACAAACGGGAAGAAAAGAGGTTAAAGACAGAGAGCTGGACGACAGATAAATCAGCAGAAGAAGACAGACAGGAAGTAAACACTAAAGGGAACAGCAGAGGAAAACAGACGGGAAGTAAACACTCAAGGGAACAGCAGAAGAAAACAGACAGGAAGTGAACACTAAAGGGAACAGCAGAAGAACACAGACAGGAAGTCAACACTAAAGGGAACAGCAGACGAAAACAGACAGGACGTAAACACTAAAGGGAACAGCAGAAGAAGACAGACAGGAAGTCAACACTAAAGAAAACCGCAGAAGAAAACACACAGGAAGGTAACCCTAAAGGCAGAAACGTTTACAGCAGAAGAAGACAAACAGGAAGTAAACACTCAAGGGAACAGCAGAAGAAAACAGACAGGAAGTGAACTCTAAAGGGAACCCTGGAACTATTTTTCCTAGCACAAGCAACACGATTGTTTTAAATTGATAAAATCAAGTTAATATTCTTGTTCAAATTATTTATTTATTTTGTAAATAGCTGTGTTATAAGAAGGATAATGTGCAACAAGCCATATTATAGAGAATATAACCCGCATGGTCAATCATTATGATAGACTATACCTAACATATTCAACACACACGTGATACACTGATACACTTGCCAGACTATAGAAAGGACAAAAGTTATTTCTGTGTTGGTGTCGGAAAAAAGACTTTGATCCTCACACAATAGCACACCTCACAACACATCCACAACTTCACATGTACAAAGGATGGTACTGGTGGTGGTGAAGGTGTGGGAGGAGGGACAAAAAGCTCCAAGAAAGTTTCTAGAGATGGTGAGCTAGCCAGAAGACACAAATGGATGTTCTGCAGGGCGGGATCATTAATAACAGCGACTGGTGGATATCGCAGGAACAATGGCATTGTGTAGAGAAGAAATGACGAATCCTGCTCTCTTTTTACTCTGAGACGGCTTTATCTATTAATTAGTTTTATGTCTTCATTTATTATTTCATAGCATTCCAACGCTTGGAGTGATTTTGAATCGCCTGTGGCAATACAGTTCACCATTCTAGGTTCAATATGGTGTTTCAATGTAAAACATTTGTCTCATACAGTGACTGTTCTGTGTATGGTCAACATACCCTCAGTACATTTTACTAAATTATTCTACATTTTGAATACTTTGTCAGTAAAATGCCCTATTTATCTGGTAGCTCGTTGCTAGTTATTTTTTGAAAATATGATTTTGGTGTAACACTAAATACAAAACAACAAGTAATATAGTTAGATTTGGCTCAAACTCTACAAGCTACAGTAATACAATGCAATTTTATGTTGAAACGTAATTATAATAATCCAGTAGTTTAAAAATCTACAAGGGCCCAAGAAAACATGATGCTAATTGTGCATAATTGCTTAATCTTATAGGTTGGAGGTTTAGGTAAAGTAAAGGATCAGACTGATTTCTGGCATTAAAGTGTTTAGTGCATGTACTGATCAAGAGTATTTTAAGCTTTCAAAGTGTTTTCCTCTAGAAATGATATGGTCCTTTTTATAAAAAACAAAATAAACTAGTTTAAATATCTCGTATTTCAGTCACTGTCTTTGTAACATATCACTTACATTCAGAATATAGTAATATAGAGACCACAAGATCAAATGAATTACCTCAACTCTACTTAATGTTTTCAACTATAGGCAATATTTCCAATTTAATCGATCCAAAATCCTCTATAACTTCAATATCAACTACAAATTCATCAAAATTGGCCCACCTTGAGAATGAAAATTACCACTTTCTGGTGCTAAATTCCATTTTGGATCCTTAAAAAATGTCAGAAATTGATTCAGCTCCCTCAATAACCCCTAAAACCACTCCAATATCGTCCAAATATGCCATTTAGGCTATGATGCAAATTAACGTAACTTATGCTGATTTCACAAATTGCCCAACATTTGCAAGTTAGCAGGACCCATACTATACATTTCTAACATAAATGGGGTGCTCAACATTTCCGAGTGTACAGTGCTGGCAAGTATACGATTAGTTTAACCCTCTCTTTTTGGACTTGCGCAATGTAGCTGATAGGATAATAACAGAAACGTAAACTTAGCATAGTCCAACATTTTAACCATACAAATCTGCCGTATTAATTTAATCAATTGTTACACATTTTTATATAGCAGAGTATGGAAGTTACGCACTGTTACGAGATTATTTTGTGACCATACATGACCAGATGAAGGCCTGGGACCCCCCCTCGTAGCATGTCTGGCAGGTTAGTGTGTCTAGGCAAAGTGGATTTGTGTAATAAAGGATAGTCTGCATTACATCCATTCTGAGGCAGAAAACACACCTCAGCAGAATGTATGAACCGGAGACGAACGCCTGGCCTGGCATCCAAAGCTCTGTGGTCGCCCCCCTACCCCTTTTCCTATTCTGCTCCATCCTTATCCCCCTACACCGACTCCCTCCATCCCTCCCCTCCTCTCCCCCGTGCCCTCCCCTCCATCCCCCCAACCCCAATTGGCTGTGGAAGATGGCTTCAGTGAGTCATCTTGGGACCAAGATCAAAGGCAAATTACAGCCGACGTCTATGCAAAATGTAATATGGAAACCCCCCAGCTATGTCCTCACTATTGATTTTTCTCTCTCTTCTTCCATCCCCTCTCTCACACACTCTGTCCCTTTCTCCTCATTTCTCCGCTTCATTTTTTATCCAAGCACAACACTACGCAGTGTGAAATTAGAAGGGAAAAAAAGCCCCCCAAACTCTGTTCCAGATGAATAAAAAAAAATAAGAAAGAAAGTATGATTTGGCTGTCCCTAGTTATGCCTGTTTGCATTTAGAGTCCATTTTGTGATGTAAGTAGTCCTGTTACTTGTGTGGAGCACCACTTTAGGCGAGCGAGGGTTTGATGTCAAAGAGGGAGGGGTTGTAATATGTTCCACACAGGCCTTTCTCAAATTAAATAAAGAAGACACAAGGCGTTCCTTACACGCAATAGTGGTGTTTGTGAAATATCGGGTTTGGGGTTAAGATGTAAGTGCAGGGCTAAATGGAGTTCTTGCTCAGATTACTCTCTCTCTGAAGTCACTTGGGCCCTGCAGGAAATTGAAATGAATTGTGAAGCCATTCTCTGCATAAAAGAAGCCTGTGACTTTCTTTTTGAGGTGTGAATATGTGTTGAACAGTGCTGAAGTCATGTATTTTCAGCAAGACTGCTCGACACTAACAACGCAGCTACCTAAAAAGAACCACACACAAACACACAAAAGGATTTTTGCCACATTATGTACAAATCTGTACAATTAGGTCAGGAGTTCTTTAATCAATAATTAAAAGTAATGTTGAAGTAAATCACCGTGATAACGTTATGTAGCTAACAAAAGAAAAGCCATGCTGAGCTGATTTATGTTTTATTAATGCACTGACCTCACCTCAAATTGCATTTATTTGCAATTTACGGAGACCTTATCTTTACTCCTTCACTAGAAATAAGTCATTATCTGCCATGTATGTCATTGTTAGGAGAGTATTATAATAGCTTGGATATATCAGACTCCAGATCATCCATATGTTGTTCAACTGGCAAACGGACAGCATGAGATTTAGGGGGAACATGCTGCTAAAAGGTCCATCTTCCAAAAAGTGCTTTTTTTTTTGCCTTGTTTTAATTTGAAGTTGTGTGGGGGGTTTCTTCCCTCTTGATTTCCCAGTATCAAAAATAAACATTCCCTGTAAATGGTGTTGTTGTGTGTGCGAAGGAACCAATGCATGAACACATTCATATATCGTCCACTTTTATCGTCCACTTTTATAAGACAGTTCTCTGTAATTATTTGTATAAGAATAAAACTAGAATGGAGTGAGAGTGGGGGCGAAATCAACTTCCCCCTGGCCCATAATTATCATTATGAATAAAACACATTGAGTAAACAAACAGATAATGACAGAATGTGTGCTAATTTCACAATATGGTCAAAGTCATTCCTCCCGGCAAAATCGAGTAATAAAGGTGTTTGTAATTTGATAAACAATGTACCCGTAGCCGAAAGCTGTTGATCTGTTTTATCCACATGCCACTTAAAGCACAAAGAGACACAGCAAACACACACACACTCACTTTGTTCCACTCACAGTGCCTATAGGACGCAGTATCGGAGCCTATTGAACTTTGGGTAAATATTGTGTCGAATGAGAATAAAATGCTGCAGGGATAACAATCCAACACACCTGGAGTCCAGAGAGAGACAAATAGAGAAATGGGGATTGAGAAAGAGAGACGGAGAGATTGAGAGGTGTGTGTGTGTGCGTGTATGTGTGTGTATGTGTGTTTATTCCCACCTATACTGTACGTCAACACCCCTCGTCGCTTTCCGAGTGTCGTCTCAGCTTAAGTGGATGCACGCTTTCAAAGAGTGTTTGTGAACCTGGGAGTGTGTTAGTTGCAGGAGTAGTGGTGGCGGTGGTGGTGGTGGGATTTCAAAAACATTAAAAGAGGAAAGAAAACCTTTTTTTTTGTTTCCATTTGTGTACAAGTGTGACAGTGCTAGCTTCAGTGCCCTCAGCCATGGGCACAAAGACGGCAGTGACAACCCATTCATTTCCCTGACGAGCTGTCGCCTGCGGGAGGATAGGTGACTTCTCCCAAGGTTATTTATGGCATTGTTGATCTCCTTTTCTCAGGATTGGTCGTTGTTGCCCAATCCCCTCCCCCGTACCATCCAGCACCTAGCAGAATGCCTCAATCTTTCTCAGTTTTATCTGTCTATACGTTCTCATTTCATGATTTCATTAGGTTTAATCAGTCTGAATATTGATGAATCCCCATTTTTCAATCGGGATACGCATGTGATTTCTGTCCGTGTGACTAAAACCGTTTTCCTCAACGTTTCTGCAAGCTTCTCGGAATTATTTCATGAAATCTGAAGTTAGTTAAACTATAAAGACTCCCTTCTTTGAAGCTGAAAGAGAAACATCAAGTCGTATTACAAAGGCGTATTAAACAATGGAAAAGGAAAAAGCAGCACTTTTTCCCGTGAATATATAGGCAACAACTTTGTTATCTAGCTATGCAAAAAAAAACAAGACGGTTCTTTCTCTACGGGAATTTTCTTCAACTTTCTCTAATTTCCAACTGCAACAGTGAGTATCTCTTGAAATCCTACCATTTTTAATTGTTTTGAGGAAATAGGTAATTGATTGTAAACGGGAAGACTAAAGGTGCTTTCAAACTGCCAAGCAGAAACAAATCTGACATCTGCATTTTAAAATGTTCCGCCTGCCTCTACCGTCCAAGGCCGAAATCTGAAGGCAGGACGAAGCTAGGATTTGCTTGACTTGAATTAAGCTCGGAAATGTATGCAGCGCGTAGGGATCTCTTCATAGATTGCATAGATGGAAACCGCAGTTGATTTTGGTGGCTAAAATGACAGCCAGCATATTTTATCAGCTGTTGTTAGATAGCTATTTAAGCTAACGTTGGCGCCATTGTTTAGCAGTCTGAATCGTTTTAAACAGGAGCCATGTAAAAGAGTCTTAAGTATGAATTGAATGGCTACAAACACGTTATACAGTAGGCTACTAAGATATGGCGGTTTAATCTGTCTCAGACAACAACACAGCTTTGTTGGCATCTGATGATCCATTAATCACATGAAAATGGAGCAGCATCGCTCTTCGGCTGCCTACATAGAAGACTTTTAATGTTACAACATAAAATAGGAAATGTTGGTCGGGGCTGCTGTAGTGTTAGCTACCCAAAATTGAACAAGTACAAGCAGCTGCCGTTAGCATAAAGGAAGATATCTTCAAGGACCCACAATAAATACTACACCGTGGATTTGCTTTTCAGAACCGCCAAGTCTTCGATTGACCGGCAAACCAATGTAAAAATATTTTCAAAAATAGGCCTAAAAGTGGGGTTTTATAAGTGTCACTTAAAATGTTTTCCAGTTTGAACTGATTTCTTACTCTGACATGATTTATAAAGCAGAACCAAGCCGATGTTTAGTCTGGGCTAACACACACTCACTTTGTCCTGCACTTGCCTTTTTGAAGACACACATACATACACCTCAGAGCGTGGACACACAATATTTTGCACTCACACATGCACAATGCATGAGTAATGTGATTTAACCGGCTTTGGCGAGCTCTGACGGGTACTCGACATGATTAAGAGCCAATATGCTGTTGCATACAGCCAAGCTAAAGATGTCTCTTTCTCCGAGCTGCCACTATTTGCTTGCTCCTTAAGCCCCTCTTTGCATCTCCCTCTACATGTCTTTTAAGCACTTATGAGGCATCTCGGAGGGAGAACTTTACACACACATCATCCTGGATCCCTCACTCAGACGTGGAAGCATATCAAATGTCGGTAAAATGGTGAGCTCTGTGGTAATAAGGTGTTTTTAAGGTCTTTTCTGGGAGCCAAAAAGCTGGAAAGTTTAAACTGGGTTCATCTTTTGGAGCCTCTTCTAAAGAACCCCCCTCCATTTCCTTAAGACCGATCATTATGTGCTTGTAATCACCACTCTGCAGATACTGAAAAAGTTGGTCCAGACGAAAGAGGGATTGCGAGGAGGAATGGTGGAGGTAAGAAGGCACAGTTTAAATTCAAGCTGCTTGACCTCTCATTTTACATCTAAATGTGTGTATTAGCAGAAATGATTCTAATGTGTGTGAGTGTGCAAGCGCTGCATGTTCAGACATCTAAAGAGCTGCTGAGCTGTTCATCCATACATAACTTTGCATCTCTGCAGACTTCCTTCTCTCCTCTTTCATTCCAATCCCTCCTTAATTTTTTCTCTGACACTTTCATTCCCGTGTTGTCCTGCCGCTGGCTCGTAGCGAGGCGGGCGTCATTTCGTATACACGGCGTGGTGCGCGATGTGGGACCGCTGTAATGCAAGCATCTGCTCAGGGCTTTTGTGCTCAAAAGATTCAATTAAAAAATAATTACCAAAAGATTAGTGGTAGTCCTGTACGACTGTACTGTTTGAATAGATGTTTCCTTGTCATCTGCAGTAATAATAGAATGCTGTTTTAATTAAAGAAAAAAAGGGGAAGCAGATGAATAAAAAGAAGAAGAAGAAGAAGAAGAAGAAGAAGAAGAAGAAGAAGAAGAAGAAGAAGAAGAAGAAAAAGGCGGGCTCGCTTCAGTACACCCTGTCTGAAGACAACGTTTGTTTGATGTGCAGCAAAATTAAATATTTTTTGATCTGACAAATTAATTTTCACACCCACTCCCCATCCTCCCTTTTCTTCTGGAGGAGATAAAGACAATTTAATTTAGATACCAACATGAGGATGAACATACACATGCACACACACACATTTCCTTGGTCAATCCTGATGAGGATCCACTACTACAAGCAGTCAAACCCCATCCTTGGTGGAAAAGGGGGGGGGGGGGGGGGAGTGTGATGAGTAAAATGAAAGGCTCCATTTATACATGGTGGAGTTGGATAGACATAACATCTATGCTCTGTATCAAAATGAAAGGGACTCTAGCTAAAACTACCATGTCTAATTCCAGGGTCATATGACCAATGGAGGTAAGTCCTGTCATTTACAGTATTACAAATGATGTGTTCTTAACGTAACGTAATTTATGTTACAAAAAGATAACGCTAACCATTTGAATCCAAAACCCAATGCTTTTCTCAAGCTAACCAAGACGTTATGCTAGCAAAACATAGCCAACGACTTTGATGCGACAAGTTGGAATTGAGGAAAAGGTTGGCCATTGATTAGCATTTGGTTTAAAGTCATTTATAAACATTTGGTTTTGTAGTGGAGGAACAAGTCTTAAATCCCGGAAATGTGTTAGCATGCTTGTCACGTTTTGTTTTACGACATAAAATATGTCAGTAAAAATCCCTTGCATGAATGTCCGATGCTTCTATGTGTCATAAAAACAGCTTCTAAATGAGACTACTAAACTTCCTCTTGCTAATCACCAGTCTGCTTTTAAGACTATTGTTGGTGATGCGCAGCCATGCCAACGCGATGTAGTTTGTTTATAGCTTAACGTTATTTTTTTACTTTAGCTTAATGCATTCAAGTTTCTGAAATCATAAAAGTAGTGTTAATATGAGATTACCCATCCTAAACAAAACATGTAAGTACCTCCTGAAATATGCCATGACTTTTTGTCGAAGGAGCCCTTGCGATGCTAACTTCGGGGTGGGCCTTCAAAAATACATCCTCACATGCACACAGCACAGTTAGAAAACCTGGCAAAACTACCAGAAAGTAGCCAACTGCTGCCTTCGGATGCTTCGGCACAGCCCCACCTAGTGTCAGCAGTAAGTAATTCAAATAAGAATTCCAAAAGAACGCAAATAAATGCAAAAAAGAGACATCTTAAAATATATTTTAAGACCATGTTTAATCATCTGATTCGTCTATGTTCTTCTAATTAGTGTCTACAGTGTGCCTATTGAGCCGTTTTGAGCGATGTGGGTCAAGCCCCGATCTAGCCCCTTTCTCTGCTGTCAAAGTGAATGGGTGCTGTAAAAACTACACTGCGCATGCTCAGAGTATTTTTCTATTCAATGTGTGCAGCAAAAAAATAATCACCATAGGGGCACTGTGCTGACATACCTACCAAATCTCATAATTCAGAGAGCTGATTGGCTGTAAGTATGTGTGCTGCGAAAAGTGTAGTTTTCACTCTGTAGTGAAGAAGAGACGAGAGAGAGAGCAGCGTATAGCGATTCAAATCAGTAAAACGGAAAGAAAATGAATGAAGTTGACTACATCTACTTCAGCTTTGGTAAGTTCATTGTATGTCATATATTTTGTTGATCTTCTGTGTTTTGCCTATAGGCTATTGCTCTGCTGGATCGATCGATGAGTGTCTGTGTTTTCCTTATACCCGGAGCCCCCCCCCAAACTTTAGGGGAGGGTGACTCAAGGAAAGCAGGTGAAAGAGGGAGAGAGATGTCATTGACTCTGTGTCCCTATGGCTTTGTTCCTGCCATGGTCTGCAGCACAGGGCCGATGACCTCAAGCAGCGTCTGTCTTCCGCAAACACACACACACACACACACACACACACACACACACACACACACACACACACACACACACACACACACACACACACACACACACACACACACACACACACACACACACACACACACACACACACACACACACACACTGTGTTTGGCCTGTCAGCCATGGCAGCACCTGTCAACTGCTGACCACTTCATCTGACACCCAGAAAAAGAGAAAGAGAAAGGGAGAGATACTACTAAAGACACGCTAAGCAATGCAAACAACTGGCCACTGTGTCCAGATGGGTCTGTTTTGTATACAACACAGTACAGCTTTATCTGCACATACAGTACCTCAAGCATTTATGAATAACAAATAAGCCTTTTACAAAATAAAGCAAAAGTCTAGACAACTTGAAAGGATATGGCGTTCCACTAAATTTGAAGAATCTCGTTTAATTTGGCATATTACTCTCAATGAATATAAGAAAGCACTGCGTAAAGCGAGAGCAGCCTACTACTCTTCATTAATAGATGAGAATAAGAATAATGCAAGATTTCTTTTCAGCACTGTAGCCAGGCTGACAGAGAGCCACAGCTCCATTGAGCCTTCTATTCCCATAGCACTCAGTAGTAATGATTTTATGTGCTTTTTTAACGATAAAATTGTTACTCTTAGAAACAAAATTAATGACCTCTTGCCTTTGACCAGTATAGTGTTATTAACAGCTCCCGGAAACGTAAGTTCTAATATTACACTAGATAGTAAACTAGAATGCTTTTCAGCCATAAACCTTGAACAATTACATTAAATGATTCTCTCTTCTAAACCATCAACGTGCATGTTAGACCCAATTCAAACTAAGCTGTTGAAGGAAGTTTTTCCATTAATTAGCACTTCTTTATTAAATATTATGAATATGTCTTTATTATCAGGCTATGTTCCACAATCATTCAAAGTAGCAGTGATAAAACCGCTTCTTAAAAAGCACAACCTCGATCCAGAGGTTTTAGCCAACTATAGACCTATTTCTAATCTTCCGTTCCTCTCAAAAATTCTTGAGAAAGCGGTCGCAAAACAGCCGTGTGATTACTTAAAAAACAATGATTTATTTGAAGATTTTCAGTCTGGCTTTAGAACACATCATAGCACAGAGACAGCTCTGGTTAAAGTCACAAATTACATTCTAATAGCCTCAGACAAGGGACTTGTCTCTATTCTTGTTTTGCTCGATCTCAGTGCTGCATTTGATACTATCGACCATGATATCCTATTGCAAAGACTAGAGCACTTAGTTGGCATACAGGGAACTGCTTTAGGCTGGTTTAGGTCCTATCTATCTGAACACTATTAGTTTGTACTTGTCAACGATGAATCTTCCACGCAAACCAAAGTTACCAATGGAGTGCCACAGGGCTCAGTGCTCGGAGCTATTTTGTTCACATTATATATGCTTCCGTTAGGCAATATTATAAGGAATCATTCTGTAAACTTTCATTGTTATGCGGATGATACTCAACTATATTTATCAATCAAGCCTGATGAAATTAATCATCTAAATAAAATTCAAGACTGCCTTAAGGACTTAAAAACGTGGATGACCTTAAACTTTTTGATGTTAAACACGACCAAAACTGAAGTTATTGTACTTGGCCCTAAGAATCTACGAAACAAATTATCTAAAGATATACTAACTATGGATGGCATTAATTTGGCCTCCAGTGAGACTGTAAAGAATCTTGGTGTTATATTTGATCAGGATGTATCCTTTAACGCCCACATAAAATCAATTTCAAGAACCGCCTACTTCCATCTACGTAACATTGCAAAAATCAGGCATATCTTGCCTCAAAACGATGCAGAGAAACTAGTCCATGCATTTGTTACTTCTAGGCTGGATTATTGTAACTCTTTATTATCAGGGTGTACCAAGAAGTCAGTCAAGTCGCTTCAGCTGATTCAAAATGCTGCAGCTCGTGTACTAACCAGATTTAGGAAAATAAACCACATTACTCCTGTTCTGGCTGCCTTACACTGGCTCCCTATAGAACACAGGATAGCATTTAAAATTCTTCTTCTTGCCTACAAAGCCCTTAATGGGCAGGCGCCATCTTACCTTAAATAACTCATTATACCCTACTGTCCTACTAGGGCATTGCGTTCCAAGAATGCAGGGTTGTTGGTTGTTCCTAGAATCTCTAAAAGTACAATGGGAGCCAGAGCCTTTTCTTATCAAGCTCCACATTTGTGGAATCAGCTTCCAGTTTGTGTTCGGGCGGCAGACACCCTATCCGTTTTTAAGAGTGCGCTTAAGACCTTCCTTTTTTATAAAGCTTATAGTTAGGGCTGATTAGATTCAGCCCCTAGTTTTGCTGATATAGGCTTAGTTTGTCGGGGGACATCTTACTTCTTCCTTCTCTCTGTCTATACCTGTGTACTCTCATGTTCCGATTAACCCAGCTTCCCCAAATGTCTTTCTTTTTGGTGTCTATATACGCCGGGATCCGGAGTCATGGATGATCCTGCGGTCCTGTGTCCTGGATCGCAAGCCCTGGATCGCGAGTCGTGGCTGTGGTCATGGATCATCGGTCCTGGATGGATATCCTCATGGATTCATCTTCCTATTATACACACATGCATTTCCAAACATTTGGACTACCTATGTTGCAAATGTATTATCTTTTCAATTTACACACGGCATCTATTGCACGTCTGTCCGTCCTGGGAGAGGGATCCCTCCTCTGTTGCTCTCCCTGAGGTTTCTCCCATTTTTCCCTTTAAACTGTGGGTTTTCTCCGGAAGTTTTTCCTTGTACGATGTGAGGGTCTAAGGACAGAGGGTGTCGTATTGTCATACTGATATTCTGTACACACTGTGAAGACCACTGAGACAAATGTAACATTTGTGATATTGGGCTATATAAATAAACATTGATTGATTGATTACATATGGGTTGAATTGGAATCGTAAATGAATCATTGCAAAACTAAGATTATTTCTCTTTGTCTACTTTTTTCTTTACAATCAATGAGATGTTTTTCTTTTTCTGCAGTTGTTATTCCCCCTTTCATGTGCATCGGCATATTTAGGAAAAATACACAGCCATGGAGTTATTATATCATGCTGAGCAGGAACAGATGACAGTCTCTACCTGTGGTAATTATGCTATAGATTTTATCCATGACCGAAAGAACGAGATTGCGGATACAAGCGGCCGAGATGGGTTTTCTCCGCAGGGTGGCTGGCGTCTCCCTTAGGGATAAGGTGAGAAGTTCAGTCATCTAGGAAGGACTCGGAGTTGAACCGCTCCTCCTTCGCGTCGAAAGGAGCCAGTTGAGGTGGTTTGGGCACCTAGTAAGGATTCCACCTGTGCGCCTCCCTAGGGAGGTGTTCCAGGCACGTCCAGCTGGGAAGAGACCAAGGGGTAGACCTAGGACCAGGTGGAGGGATAATATCTCTTCGCTGGCCTGGGAGCGCCTTGGGACCCCCAGTCAGAGCTGGTTGATGTCGCCAGGGAAAAGAAAGTTTGGGGCTCTCTGCTGGAACTGCTACCCCCGCGACCCGACCACGGATAAGCGGGAGAAGATGGATGGATTTTATTCACAATATTTCCAACTATTGTTCCCTCAAATCTATATTGTTCTTTAAGTCATTTTTATTCAGTATGCCACATTCTGTAATAACCGCCACAATAGATCTACAGATTGTCAGTATTGGAGCAACAATCATAAAACAGCAGGGGCCAGATGTATACAAGTAATTGTATCAGCTAAGAACTGTTTCAAAGTAACCGTTTTTCATCGTATTTAGTCAGCCTTATCTAGTTTTTAGTCTAGTTTACTAAAAGTGAGGCTATTTGAGTCATCACTGTGTCAAAAAAAACTTTTATATAGTACAAGTCAACGGTTGAAATGTTAGTCTTTCTTAATCATCAGATATATTCTTTCTTCCATTCCAGCCATTTTTTCATATTTTAAATTGCATTTCATTGTTGCTGTTTTACATCCACAATATTGCATCTTGATATTTTAACAGCTAGTGTTCAATGATGTCTCAGCGTCGTTGTTGACAGACATATTTAGTTATAGTTTCCTAAAATATCTCTCCTTCGGACAAAGAGAGAACTAGGCATACAATTATTTTCATCTGATGTACAAAACAGCCATAACAGCCATGAGCCAACCAATATGTTTGCCTGTTCCAGCATTAGACCTGTCAATGAGAAGAACAAAAGTGCAGTACTTGACCAATTGTGTTTATTGAAGATCTTCTCCGACATCGGATCAACTTCCCTATTGTTTTAATATCTTTTCCCAGTGTTTTCCTTTCTATCTGGTACTGTTACTGAGTCAGCCAAATGGGAAGAACCTTGTATGTCCTTTGCACATGTCTGGCAATATAACGTGAGAATATATAACTAGCCTGAAAGTTAGCTGTGTTCAATTATAACAATTTTTGCCAGAAGTACTAAGCATCAGATTCCACATTAGCATTTGGCCATTATATTTCCTAAAAGCTACTGCTATCAGCAGCTTCAATTTTAAGTATGAATATTGTGTACCCATTTTCTGTCTAACTGTAATCACAACATCATTATTAAATGGTGTTATGATCCATATAATCAGGAAGTAATACTCCTAGACATAGCAACTCCTAGGGTTCAAAGCTTAGGTCAACAAGGGTTTCTTATATTCCAATTACCATGTATGTGAATAAGAACTTTACATTTCATTGTAGGAATTATGCATGTAATGTAATGTGCTTATAATGCAAGTCACATGTTTCCCTCTTCAGATTGTCACTGTTGCACCGTTTCCCATTGGCTGAGTAGATTAGGTTTGCCCTTTTGGTCTGATGGAGTGTTCATAAAACATCACAAAAAAGAAACGGGAGAATTAGGTGAGAGGAGAAAGCTCCAGATGAGAGGGATTAGGAGTCAGAGAGCAGTGGTGGCATTGTTTACCTTCTGCTTTATGCTCCGGTTTATTGGCCGGGCTTCAGTCTTAACTAGGCATTGATTATTATTTAGGAGAGTGGAGTCTGGAGGACGAGGTTTGTAGAAAAAACAACAAAGTGGATTCAACATTATAAAATGGCAGATGTGTATGTGGAGACATTGCAAGGTGACGATGTTGAGCAATGGATCCAAATCCGTGAACTTTGATTTTGCTCAATGTATTTGTGAGCATGTGGCTTTGTGAAATAATATTTAACTTTCCCTAAAACTCTGCAAAAGCTGCAGTTGTTGTCCTTTTACATCCATCATGTCATCATTTGTAGGGTTAGGGTTAAGTTTACCGTCCTTAAGAATACGCTCTTAGCAACACACAAGTCAGTTTGATTTAGATTTTGCAGGTTACATTTATATTTCAAATGTGTGTTTATGGCAGGATAACAACTTTTTTATATATGTTTCTTCTTCATTTTGCATACTTTGTTTTTACACGTGTTAATACAAAAAGGTAATTAGCAATCTGTCGGTTTTACACAGTCTATTTCTTATAGTTTTTTTTATAACAAAAGCAAATGGGTCAAAGGGGGTTAAACACAATTTTAAACATTTGATTTTGCTCATACTTCAAGGCGTTTACAAAACATCACAAATACCTATGACTATTTATAAAGACAAATCTGAAAAAATATATATAAATACATTTTCAGTCAGTTAAAATAATTGTTTCGTCACTTAGGACTGGTTATTTATTTTGAGTGTGTTTTGGTGTGCTTTGCAAAGGCATGGCTGCACCCGGATGTGTAAATAAACGTATGTTAATATAACTATGTTTTTATGTTATTCTAATATGGTGCAACTGTCACAAAAAACGAATTACCCTCGGGGATTTAAAAAATGTTTTTGAATGACTTGATTGTTATGGACACAAAAGGGTCATATGTAAAGATCTTTCTTTACCCTGAAAGGTAGAGATCACACTATCCATCTCTGTTTTCACTCTGTCTGGTTCTACAGGGATGAAAAGGAGGTGGATGAAGGAGTCGGAGAGTGGAAAGAGAGGGAAGATATTAATTAAGCAGGGATTGTGCATTGACTCTGCCTTGTGCATAAGACAGAAGGTTAAGCAAATGCCAGGGCAGCGGTGTCACTTCAAACAATGACTATTAGCTTTGGAATCAGCCTCGTGTCTGCCGAGGAAACACAGTCCATTCAAGACTCCTGATTGCCACCCGGCGCGGTGTGTGTGTGTGTGGAGGTAGTGGTGCAGGGTGGGGGGGGGGGGGTCACTCCATTTCAATCTATGGTTAAATTAGCCAAAGGCGGCAGAGGTTGAAAACACACAATTATCGGAGCGAGTCGGGCCGATGGGGACTGACGAGGCAGGGGCAACATTTAAAAAAAACAGATAGTGATAGATAGAGGCATTATGAGAAGGGGTGGTGGTGGACAAAGGTGGAGGGTGGAGGGGGGGATGCAGGTTGGTGAGGGTTTGGAAAGAGAATAAAAAGTGGTCACAGTTTGAAAATGTGCTCTCAGGTGTAACTAAAGAACCATCAGCCTGTGTAACCTAGTCCTTATTTATTGGATATTTAACTTATGTTGTTAATTTAATTTGTAACTTCTTTAACTTCTTATGTTTATATAATATTTGTATCCTATTTTTATTATTTATCTTTTTATTTTATTCTAAAATGGAGAATTGGTCAGTTAGTCAGCGATCGATTTCAATGAAACTTCATGGAACGGTGTGGCATGGGCCAAGAGAGAACCCATTGCCTTTTTGGAGCAGATCTACACAAATAAAAGTTGAACTCCTTTCATCACTGTAAGTTGGGCCTTTCTGATGCATTCATCTTGTGTCGGCCCCCCCATCCCCCCCAACAACTTAGAAACATCATCATCGTTCTGCTCAAATGCTCAAAGCAATAAAATACAACACATCTTCTTGTCGTCACTACAAAACACTGAAGTCAGAAGAGCCACTTTCCTGGCGCAGTAGCATAAACGTTACTTTCACCACTTCCTTAAACAAATGAAGACACTATAATTGACTAATTAAATGAACTAAAGATAATTAATTTTCTTCTTTTAAAAACCACTAAATGTTTTAATAAGGGCTACAGTACTGTAAGAAGTCCAACACAATCAGCTGCTATGGTATTACCATTAGCTGTTATTACAGAATCAGGTCCCATCACGTTACTTCTTTACTTGTACCATTGGTATATTGAGCATTTACTATAGTCTGCTGCTGCTGCTAGTTAGCAAATGATCCATGAACTTGAACAAATAAATAGAGCAAAATATAAGTGATACATTTTAATCAATCTCTAAGAGGCCCTTTTATGGTGGGGTTTCCCTGTCCGGTGGTGTACATATATATAAATATATTGGTGCATGTAAATGGTCTTCAAAGGCTAAAATCCCTTTGTTCCCTCCCTCTGGATGGGATTTTAGGGAACATGGAACTGCAATACAACTGTTTAGTTTGGAAAGCTGCTTTCTGAACTAAATGATGTACTGCTAAATAACTACAGTATACTTTCAATTAATCCAGTTCAATTAGGTAACGGCAATTTGTCTTACTGTACATTTATTGAAAAACTCTAATAATAAAAAAGGAATAAAAAAGAAAAACAAGTTACATAGTGAATCTATGTTTCAGCCTATGGCATATCTCTAATGTGGAAAACTCATTATAAAAGGTCATGGGGCCAGAGTGTGATTCCTTCACTGATGTCATCACACACGACTTAACATGCTGTCTACACACGTTCTTACACGCATCCTATAGAGCAGCAGAAAGCGGCACTAAGTTAGAATAAATCACCACATCAACATGACAAAAAGAGGGTGGAAATAAATAAACCAGCAAAGCGGAGAGAGTCTAATGTAAGGGGCCTCTTTTGTATTGAGAGAAATTACAGGAGCGTTTGATTTGCGCCGAGGTGCCGTCCTGAACATATGGCGTTTTAATTCTTGCCGGTCTCATCTGGATAACTTGGAGGCCCGGCGAATCTCACAACACCATAAGGGAAATATGGGCACAAGCAGAATGCTTAACAGCAAAGGGCTCCAATTTCCCACCTTAATGGGCATTCTCATCCCATTTTCCCCCTCGCTTCTTCTTCTTCTCTCTTTTTTTTTATTTCCTTAAATCCCAGCCTTTGTTTGTTTTTTCCAACCCCTTTCTCGTCATTCTTTTCAGTCCTCCACGCTTCCCTTATTTGCATTGATTTCCCCCACTTAGAGGAAGAGTGGACTCTGAGGAGAAATAGGCTTCCATCAAAAACGCACATTTCCCCACACAAACACAACGATATACCTCACGCCCACACACACCTGACACATAGCAGAAGATGAGCGTTTTTTGCAGAATATGTTTGCGGCTGTTCATTTTTGTAATCGTCTGATGCCTTTTGTGTGGGCTGACAGCTCGAGACGAGTGACTAATAAGTCCAGGCCTGCCGCCGTCCTGCTGGGCTGAGCAGTCTCTTTATACACACACACACAGATATACCAAAAGAGATCCCAGACCCCGAGCTTGGCTTCCTATCCCATGCACGCACACGCACGCGCGCACACACACACACACACACACACACAGGCCCCTAATCATCCCGGTGTCTAGCACTCCGCTGGCGATCACCACTCCGCCACACTGCCATCATGGGCCAATTAAGTGGCCATATATCTGTCTAACAGTCTCCTCTGGCTGAATGGACAGTGGAGGAGTCACAGTAGTAAGCAGCTACATGAGCCCACCCACGGCTACCAGTCAATTTGTAGCTTAAAGCCTAGTTGCCACAACACTCCAGCATTATTAGGACTAGTAGCACTATTGAGGATTCTTCTGAGTGTGTGTTTGTGTGTGTAGGAGAGAGAAAGGAGTGCTTAGAAGGGAGGTATATCCATTATTTGGTGTGTGTGTGTGTGCGTGTGTGCTCGTGTGTGTGTGTGTGTGTGTGTGTGTGTGTGTGTGGGTGTGTGCCTAGGCATATATGTGCATTCCTGTTTGTTTTGAGTGATGTGTTTATGATATATGTATGTGTGTGTGTGTGTGTGTGTGTGTGTGTGTGTGTGTGTGTGTGTGTGTGTGTCCAAAATAATGTTTGTTGAGAATGACTGTAAATGCAAGCATATGCACACCAGTATGTGTGTTTGTATGTGTCTGTTGTTGTGTGTGTTTGTAATGTAAATGTAATGTGTCCAAAACAATGCATGTTTGAGAATGCAAGCAAACTGAATGTGTGTGTGTGTGTGTGTGTGTGTGTGTGTGTGTGTGTGTGTGTGTGTGTGTGTGTGTGTGTGTGTGTGTGTGTGTGTGTGTGTGTGTGTTAACCTGTATTGTTCAGTCTTTTTAGCAGGTTGTCTTTATGCTTTTTGTGTGTTGTGGGTTAGGTTGTGTACTTGTGTGTTTTTGTGTATTTGTGTCCAAAACAATGCATGTTTGAGAATGACTGCTGTGCATGAATAAGCACAACTGTGTGTGTGTGTGTGTGTGTGTGTGTGTGTGTGTGTGTGTGGTGTGTGTGTGTGTGTGTGTGTGTGTGTCAACAATCTGGAGTTTGACTGTGAATACATGCATATCACAACAGTGTGTGTGTGTGTGTGTGTGTGTGTGTGTGTGTGTGTGTGTGTGTGTGTGTGTGTGTGTGTGTGTGTGTGTGTGTGTGTGTGTGTGTGTGTTCACTGCTGTACTTTTTACACTGTTTACTTTCCCTGTGTATTTACACTGAACAAAAATATAAATGCAATACTTTTGTTTTTGCTCCCATTTTTCATGAGATGAACTCAAAGATCTAAAACATTTTCTATATACACAAAATAACCATTTCTCTCAAATATTGTTCACAAATCTGAAAAAATCTGTGATAGTGAGCACTTCTCCTTTGCCAAGATAATCCATCCCACCTCACAGGTGTGGCATATCAAGATGCTGATTAGACAGCATGAGTATTGCACAGGTGTGCCTTAGGCTGGCCACAATAAAAGGCCACTCTGAAACGTGCAGTTTTGCTTTATTGGGGGGGTCTGGGGGAGTCCGAAAACCAGTCAGTATCTGGTGTGACCACCATTTGCCTCACGCAGTGCAACACACTCCTTCGCATAGAGTTGATCAGGTTGTTGATTGCGGCCTGTGGAATGTTGGTCCACTCCTCTTCAATGGCTGTGCGAAGTTGCTGGATATTGGCAGGAACTGGAACACGCTGTCGTATACACCGATCCAGAGCATCCCAAACATGCTCAATGGGTGACATGTCCGGTGAGTATGCTGGCCATGCAAGAACTGGGATGTTTTCAGCCTCCAGGAATTGTGTACAGATCCTTGCAACATGGGGCCGTGCATTATCATGCTGCAACATGAGGTGATGGTCGTGGATGAATGGCACAACAATGGGCCTCAGGATCTCGTCACGGTATCTCTGTGCATTCACAATGCCATCAATAAAATGCACCTGTGTTCGTCGTCCATAACATACGCCTGCCCATACCATAAGCCCACCTCCACCATGGGCCACTCGATTCACAACATTGACATCAGAAAACCGCTCACCCACACGACGCCACACACACTGTCTGCCATCTGCCCTGAACAGTGAAAACCGGGATTCATCCGTGAAGAGAACACCTCTCCAACGTGCGAGACGCCATCGAATGTGAGCATTTGCCCACTCAAGTCGGTTACGACGACGAACCGGAGTCAGGTTGAGACCCCGATGAGGACGACGAGCATGCAGATGAGCTTCCCTGAGACGGTTTCTGACAGTTTGTGCAGACATTCTTTGGTTATGCAAACCGATTGTTGAAGCAGCTGTCCGAGTGGCTGGTCTCAGACGATCTTGGAGGCGAACATGCTGGATGTGGAAGTCCTGGGCTGGTGTGGTTACACGTGGTCTGCGGTTGTGAGGCCGGTTGGATGTACTGCCAAATTCTCTGAAACGCCTTTGGAGACAGCTTATGGTAGAGAAATGAACATTCAATTCACGGGCAACAGCTCTGGTGGACATTGCTGCTGTCAGCATGCCAATTGCACGCTCCCTCAAAACTTGCGACATCTGTGGCATTGTGCTGTGTGATAAAACTGAAAATGTTTAGAGTGGCCTTTTATTGTGGCCAGCCTAAGGCACACCTGTGCAATAATCATGCTGTCTAATCAGCATCTTGATATGCCACACCTGTGAGGTGGGATCGATTATTTCGGCAAAGGAGAAGTGCTCACTTGTCAGGATGCGTGGAAAAGGTAGGACCCAAATGCAGAATTTAACAAAAAGCGGGCTTTATTAAATCATAAAAGCTGTGGCAAAAAGGCAGTATCCAAAATATCCAAAAACAAACGAGCATCACAAGGAACACGGACCGTGGAAACATGGAGGGGAAACAATGAACCGACATGGAACACAGGGGAAGACTAGACTAAATACACAGAAGGGTAATCACAGGACAAGACACAGCTGTGCAGGTGAGGGAGAAACACAAGGGCAACAGGTGAACACAATGAGACAATCAGACACACCAGGGAAACTAACGACAGGGAGGAGGACAAAGCACTGAATGAACAGACTTACAAAACCCATAACCAGACAGACAACACTAACACCGTGACATAAACCTAGGAGTGTGACACTCATTATCACACATTTTTTCAGATTTGTGAACAATATTTGAGAGAAATGGTTATTTTGTGTACAAAGAAAATGTTTTAGATCTTTGAGTTAATCTCATGAAAAATGGGAGCAAAAACAAAAGTGTTGCATTTATATTTTTGTTCAGTGTAAGATTGCCTGTGCGCCTAGCTCCCACAAAGTGTGTGTAACATCTGTGTGTGTCAGTGTCCGTTTATGACTTCTTGTCCTTGTTGTTTGCTTGTGCGCACATGCACAAGAACCAAACCTCAGCAGTCATAAAACAAACATCCAGCGGGTTCCTTTTGGGAATGACCTAGTTGTTAAATGGGGCTGCCCTGCTGTCACCTCACAGAGGGAAACACACATTTCAGTCGCAGCCCATGTGTCCAACTCTGCTGCAAAACTCACAGCCATGGCATCTGTTGGAGGACTCGGTGGGGGAGCAGTGGTGTGCAAATAATGGCTAATGGTGCGTTCATGTGCGCGTCAGATGTACCTTTCAAGTGGAACACAACTTGTATGTTCTTGCCAATGGTTTTTGCTTGATGAATTACAACATGTTTAACAAATACTCTTTTGCTTGACACTGATACATTGAGAAATGGTTTCAGGACATTATTGACTGACTTTTTGCTCAATGGACCAAATAAAATGAAAAATAAACATGGATCAAAAAGAGATGTTCACTTAGAAAGTAGAGAGAAGGCCATGCTTAAAAATAGCAATGAGGGAAAACAGAAAGTTAAGTGTCTTAAAGAAAGAGCAAACTACATTGGGAGAAAAAGGAAACACAACAAGTGAGAGGACTTTTAAAACATCTGAAACCGAGTAAAAAAAAACCTCCCCCTAAAAAGAGAGGAAGCCCGGAGTGCTTTAGAAGTGATTATTCTAATTTAGCGGCTGATATAAATCTAAATGAAGTCACATCAGGAGTCTGTGGATGGCACAACACATTCACCCTGGGACTCCCCATCCGATTCTCTTTCACTCTCTTCTTTCAATCAAACTCCATCTATACCTCATCTCCAAGACACCGTTTGAGGCTTCTGAGTGGCTAACCTCGGCAGCACCACACGCAGTGGGGACCAACAGAGGTATTACTGTGTTTAGTATTGCTTTTTGGGTTGGGCGAGTAGGAGGGATGGGGAAATGGGAGAATAGGAAGGAAGGGAAGAGGAGGTGCGGAAGGTTAGGAGGCCTATCTGGGCTCGCTGACAAACACCGTCAGACTCATATTCCCATCTGGGTCCCAACAGATCGGGACGCCACGCAGCAGGTTGTCTCGGTCCCAGTGCCCACAGATGACTAAATACAGCATAAACACAGTGTGTATACTAAGTGTGTCTGTACATCTCTTATATTCATTACGTTGTAGAGTCCACCATAAATCTAAATGTTGGTATGTGTATTGCTGAGTTTAACCCTCCTATTATCCTCAGATTTACTTTACACCCTTTATCCTCTGGGGTCAATTTGACCCCAGTAGTTTAAAACTTAAGACAATGATCATATTCCACATTTGAACCAACATGTATGTCTCTGGTACTTTAGGTATCTTAGTTGAATACCTAAATAACCATTTAAATACAACATTACCCCAACCCTCCCCCCACAGACCTCTTTATACATCCAGAATTCCAATTGTGTGACTATCGACAAATATATAAATCACCATCAAATCTCACCGATTGAAATAAAATGTTAAAATAAGATCTTTTTCCTGACATTTTAAAACAAATCAATCGATGAGGCTTATTTTTCTCATGCGTTGTTCTAAATATACATTTATTTTGAAGTTACTCAGTTAAACACTTTTTTCAGTTGGGCTTTGCAGCAAACCACATCTCACGCTTTAGTGTGTAGCTAGTGTGGAATAGTGTGGAACCGAAGCTGGCAGTCCGGTGAAAGTTTGCAACTCCTAGTGGTCATTTATCACTGGGAGAGCTTCAGATAATTCTAGCCTTCACCAGAGGGTCAGCAGGCGACCGTCTTCTGACCTGACTGCTAAAATATTTAACCATCACCTCCCACAGCTCTGGACCAGGCTGTCTGTGTGTGGAGGACCAGTGATCCCATGGAGGTCTAACCCAGGCCAAGCTCACCTTTGATCCACCTGAAACTGAGAACTCTCCAGTCAGAAGCCCCCTTCACCGACCAGCCGAACTGTAAGCCAAAGAGCTTTCCCCTAAGGCTGTGATTCACTCTTTGTCTGGTACGTCATCATACACCAATCACCATGCTGCATCTGCATTACTACCCCTCCCACCTCGGCCATGTTGTCCAAGCCTCACCCCAAAAGAATCTTGCAGAAACCTTACGACATTTTCAACTTTGACGCACAACCACCACTGATCCTCCACCCACCCTCCTACCCGAGAAGTCCCCTGTCTCAATCTGAAGATGAGGAGCAGCGGGGGGGGGTGAGCAGACTAGAGGGAAATACATTTATGAAGAACCCTTTTGATACACCGCTGCAGGCAAAGAAAAAGGGAATTGATTGAACCTTGATGAGAATTATATCAAGGGGCGCGTTCATTTGCTGCAACGGACCTGCTACATGCGTCGGGGAGTAAGGAGCTCTGTACATATGTATGATCTGTGCTTGACTGTGATTCTGAGTTAAAGGGAAGCACAGGGGAACAAGCGGATTTCCATGATTTTCCTTTTAATGCTCTTCCGACATGCCCTCTGATTATACCAGCTTAGAGCATGGAGGTATGAATAAGTTAAGTGTACATATTTAAAGAAATGAACCAAAATCTTTCCATCGATTTTGAGGCTAAAGTCAGATGATGGAAAAAGTCAGGTGCTACCAACAGGGGGGAGCTCAAGAGTGAAACATTAAGAAGAGAAACACAGAAGAAGACTCAAGGAATGTTCAGACCATTAACGATTTGGGCAAAAACGAGTGCTGCAGTGATGACGTATATTTGAATGCCAACAACAAAGTTAGGGCTCCCTCGATAAGCAATGGGATTTCCGCATTGGATTTTTGGTATATTTCAGAAATTAGCTTTGTGGCAAATATGTTACAATCAGCGGAAATAAAAAGCGAACGTAAGGCTATAAACTAACTACATGGTTGCAAATCTTCACCGCTAGGCTAAGGGCTGACTTGTATTAATGACACAGAAGCTTTGGACATTCACAAGTGGAGCATTTACTGACTTGTTTTATGTCATACAACAGAATGTGGAAATCTCAAAAGCTTGTGTACTTCTTACCAAAATACACCATAGACTTCGAAACGTGGGAAGCACAAGGGGTAAAATGCTTTTTTCCGGGTTTTAGGACTCTTTACAGCACCAACACGTAAATTGGTAAGTAGTATCAGTCCTTAAACTATGGTAATGGCTTTTAGTAGGACCTAAAATATCTGACAGCAACTGCCTTGTTGTTGTGCATTGCTGCCGCCTATTCAAAAAACTGGATTTTGCCTTTGCAGAGTAGCAAAAGAAGATATAGCCACATGCTTAAGGTCACCATTTTTTTAAGAATCTACATTTAAAATAGTATGTAGTTATTGCAAAAATAAAAATGTTTGCAATAATAACATATAAGACAAGATAATATGAGTATAATGTTGTATTGCTACATCTTGTATGTGCTCAGCTTGACATCACGTTTTCTCAAAACTGTGATTTGTTGCTTATTATTTCAGTATTTCAGACAAAGTACCCTAAAATCATGACTAAAATGCAATGAATAATGTGAATTGATAGTCATGTCTGTAATATGTTTGCATGTAGTAGTTATACATGGAGCAGAACTTGATGCATTTACACCAACAATTCAACAAGGATTTCAAAGCGCTCAAACACACAAAGAGTAATTAATTTGTACACTGGTTTCACAGCACGCGTTTGATGTATGGCAGGTTGACAAAATCAAGACCATTCCATCAGACCACTGGGGCGTCCATTCGTGTGTGTGTGCATGAGAGACAGGGTTGTGCATACAGGATGCCATCTGGTAGTGGCGCCTCACACCCAGAGCTACTCATCCCTGTGTGTCGGATCAGAACCACCGGAGCATGGATCCAGATCACTGCACACACCAAACACAACTAAAAATAAACACACATACCGTACACATCACATACACCAGCAATACACAGAAGCTTTGAAAGAACGCTAATTGCAGTCTGCGATTGTCAATCAAACTTTTTTTTTCTCCCCCGTTAGTCTCATCATTATCTTTTCTTCTACATGGCGACTGTTCTCCTTCAACCTGGCCCGTGAAGACCCCCCCAGGGACAGCTGAGATCAGTCTGAAGATGCTCAGAGATATTCATTAAGACTGCAGAAGACACTGACAACATCATGAACAGTGATTGGTGTTTCTGAAAAGAGACATCGTGGAAACATTTCATGATGGTTCCAAATATACACTGAGAATGCAGACATTGATGTCTTGGATGCAAGCACCAACAACATTGCCAACTTTTATCTAAAAAAGAATACTAAAAGCGTCAAAACAATGATTTTGTTTTGCCTGTATGACAATGCATTGTTGCCATTATCCATTGGCATTTCAGAGAGTTGAATGTGCCTGAGGGGTACAAATGATAGCATGTTTAGCCTGATGCAATCATCCTCGTTCAATATTTTGTCGGTGAAATTATTCATTCTGTTAATATTGGCGGTAAAATTACAACTTTACTGTCATGGTGTACAACATAACGGACAACCCTCTTTATGCACAAAACAACACTTTAAAGTTAAGACAAAGCTAGCACAATGCAAAAAATATAGCACGCCCCTAGGCTAGCATGATCATTCAAAGCTAGCAGTCAAGCAGATCAAGTGTATTTATTTACTTTAGCAGCCGGTGATTGTAGAAACCCAAAGAGTATCAACTTTCAAAAATATAAATATGAGTTCTGTATTGATGTGGACTAGAACATATCCAAACCATCTCTTAGACTTGGAAGTAGAATTAGTTATAGCATGACATCTCAGACTCAACACAGGTTGTTATATGACTCATATGCTTATATAGGAACTCATACGTGCTATACTTGAGTCCTCAATACTGGAATCAGACCCGGCGTCATGGGCGGGCCCCATGGGGCCCATCCAGGATTTGGGCCCGCCCATCCAGGATTTGGGCCCGCCCATCCAGGATTTGGGCCCGCCGTTTTAATACAACATTTTAATTGTTTTATTATGTTTATTGTTGTTATTTGTAGGGCTTTGTCCTAATATTTTTGTTTTAAACTATGTTGAAAGATTGGTTTAATATAATTTTTTTATTTTGCTATGACATTTTGAATGAAAGGCTGCGCACAAGACAGGTTTTTCGCTGGGTTGAGTCGTGTGGGTTTTTGAGTGAGATGCGGTACAGCAGCCTGTCAGTTTACTCTTGCTAAGTTAGTTTGGCTATTATCATTTATATTTATCTGCAACAATGGATATCAGGAAGTGGTTCACGAAAGAAATATGGCAACTCAGCGCCAGATGCAGGCACATTAGAATAAATCAGTTACGTTACCAACGAGCTAGCAAGTCAGCCAAGGACAAGGGAGGCTGGCAATCAATTATATTTTGATTGTACTCTCAAGCCGGCTCTCTCACAAACTGCTCTGTGCGCAAGCAGACCGCTGCACACACTCTCTGCCTCGCTCAATCTCTCTCTCCCTTTCTCTCCATCGCTCAACCTCACTCCACCTGTCCACCTTGTGTGTGCGCTCCTCAAGTTTGCCTGCGTGCTTGCCCAAGTTGGCAAAGCGTTACAAATGTGCCACAAAACCAACCAATGGATGTAGGCTATAATAAGACCGTCAACAGCCTTATGGCAACCTAAAACCCCTCTCTTTCCGTAACAACAATTCACGAGAGCCTCACCCCCCCCCCCCATTGACAAATCTCGAGCTACTAACAACCCCCCCCCCCCCCGATATGTACGTTTCTGGGTGGGATCTCCCTGGTAAATCAAATGCCCGCACAGAGACGTATGTCTGCCGCCGGGTCTGACTGGAATGCCCCAAGCATTGTGGAGTATTGTCATTATTTCATATTGTCTTCATTATTATTATTATTATTATTGCCAGTATAGGCAGCACATGTAACCACTGTGACTGTAAAACAACTTGTTTTCTTGATTGAATAAGTCTACTTTTTATTTGAGCGACTCACAAATTGAAATTCTGAGGGAAAATGCAGACTCTAAAGTCACCAGGAGGCATTCACTAATTATTATTTTTCCATGTTAATAAAGCAACACGAGATTCGCATCCAATATACAAATATTGCAGCATTATGATAAGCAAAGAGAAAAATAATACAACTGATAAAAATGCTATTATTCGTAATTTTTATTATCACGGTAGAAATGTTACCTTATGATGTGGGAGTACAAATCTAAAGAAGATTTGCATACTGAATCATTTGAAAACGTTTCTACAATTTATTTGATATTGAATGGCAGTATTCCCAGATTATACATTATTTCAAGTCCATATTGCTTCAAAGCTTTACTTTTTTTTCAAATCGTATCCTTTAAATATAATTTTTTTTATATTGATACAGAAAATAAGTTACCTAGACCTTTCTTTATCGCTGGAACCCTTCAAACAGCATTATCTAAACCCTCTGCCGTGGTGTATGTTTTGCAATAAGACCGAATCCTGACACTAGACACTAGTAACATCCCTTCAGTTGCATGTATACCTTAAAGTATTCACAGAACGCCCTCTTCACGGCAGTCTGCTGCTTGAGGCTTTCCCTCTTTAACGCTCTGTAAACATTACGCACATCAAGAAATTATTATCAAGCACGGCGGTGGGATGCAGAATCAATTTGGGGTTCTTCAAAAGCCCCACTTGAAGCTGGTGGCGGGCGAGACGGAGTGGAGATGCTAATCACCAAAAGGTCCGGGTGTAATGCCTTCCCTCCTATTCAGCCAGCCTGCCTCTGAAGCAGCCGTCTTAATTATCACCATAGGACATACATTACCAGACCAAACGTAAATGTCATCAAAACGACAATGGGGCTCGCAGTTGCCGTTATCGCGGGCGTTAATTGATCTTATCGTAATCACATTATCTAGTTCAAATAAGGTGCTTTAATACGCAGCCCTGGCCATTTAGACCCTCATAAATATCCACTGAGGAGCAAAGACTCATCACGTTGTAAAAGGAGTATTTGTGCTGCACTGGTGCAGTGACTGTTTACCACCGCACATGAAAATGGATGTGGATGTGGTTTAGTTAGACTAAATTAAAGGTTACTATGGCTATGTAATACTTAAACTGTGAGACCTTGTCATTAGAATATGTTACAGATTTCCAAAAAGCCTTAAGGTGGACAGAAAAGTGTTGCTAAACTTTGAATATTGTTAAAAAGAGAAGTCAATTTCCTCAAATAATCAGAAATCTATCATCAGCAGGAGCCCAGTACGGGATATGGAAAGAGGGAAAAAGGTTTGGGAACATTTTAAAATAGATGGGTATTAATTTTGAGTCTCTCAGGCAAATTTGTTCTCAATACTTTGTTTAAAAAAAAGAAAAAAAAGGTACATTTACTTCTGGCTTATTTGGAGAAGACCAAAACAATGGAGCACAAACTCCAATGAGAAAGGTCTACATTGTTAATTTGATAATGCTCTTAAATATAAAGACATTGCTAGATATGCTAATAAATAAGAACTCTATGATAATGGACACATGTCTGTTTTAACATCCTTTCGTTGTGTGTTTTTCTCCTGTTTTATTGTCTGTCTTGGTGTTACAAACTCAGTCACTTAGGAGGTAGGACCCAATTGCACGACCCGGGAGACAGAGGTAAAGTATTGGTAAGATACTTTATTTTTGCAAAAAGCAGGCAAGATGAACAAAAAATGGCCTCTAACTAATCTCAGATTGAGATGACAAAAAACTTAGAACAAAATGATAATCGCTCACGTGGTGAGGAACAAAACTCTTCTTTGAGCACAAAAGAGCATAGACCTGACCAAGGCAAAAGACAAGGAGCATAGACCTGACCATGACAATAAACAAGACCTTCCATGGCCAAAGACAAAAACGAACTGACACTGAACACTGGGAGACAGGGGAATTTAAACACAGGGTAACAAGACACAGGTGGGAACAATCAGGGGCGGGGCTGACACAGGAGGCTGACACAGGAGACACAGAAGGGGTGACAGGTGAAAACAATCAGGAAATTAGACACACTAGGGAAACTAACGACAGACATGAAAACACAGGGGAAAATACCAGACAATACACAGGGAGGAAAACATGACAAGGAGAACAGCAAAACACCCACTACCAGACACACAAAACTAAAAACGTGACACAACACAAGAATCGTGACACTTGGCCCTATTAGTTTCACATGTTTCCCATCAGCCCTGCAACCACCTGACCTGTACACCTGGGGCCTGTACTACAAAGCTGGTTCAACCTAACCTGGATATGTTTGAGTTAGCCGGTTGGCCTAATCCAAAATATACGCGCTCTCGCTAAACGGTACTACACGGGTTATCAAGTGGATCGCTCAAGCCAGCCGTGTCCTATCTAGTTAGGTGCGCGTTCACATGAAAGCGGTGGTATCTGGAGCATTCGACCAATCACAAACATGGAGAAGCATACTGACAGCGCAGCGTCATACTTCCTGAATGAAAAGTCAACTATAATATTAGACATATGAAGAAGTTAAACTTTAAACATCCATGACTTAAACACATTATCCAGGATCAAAGCCACATAGCTGCACCTGCAAGGTGAATACAGCTGGTAAAAGAAAAAGTGTTTGAATGCATACATTAACAGGTTTATGATATCACTGCCCGTCTAAGACACGAGTGGATCTGACTTTAATTAGGCTACATTTGTCTCTAGTGTTTCGTCAACTTAATGTGTTGCTTAAAATAATACTTCTGCATACAGTATGTGACACTGTGAGTGTTGCACGGCCAGATACGGCTCAGCTGACTCAGATAAGGAGATATATGATACATTATGAAGTGATATGCCGCGGACTGCACTTAATGTTACTCTGATCCGGTTATGTTGTGGCAGATATTTAAGTAAGCTTTCTTAACGCTAATGTTATAATAGTCAGATTGCTCTGAAGATGGGAGGTGATATTCTATTAATGTTCACGTTCACAGTCGGTGATTTTTGCCGGCCGTCTTTCCTGCAACAGCAGCTTTTCTGTATTTCCTTTCTCCTGTAATATGACTTGATCGCTTTAAACTCTGCACACTGAGCTCTGATTGGTAAGCAGGCAGTGCTTTCACTGAGTTGAGCTCTTAGCCTGCAACCTATCCTGGGCCCGACCAGGTTAGCCGCTCAGCATAAGTTACCATGGAGATCTAGCCTGCTAAAGAGAGAACCAGCTTTGTAGGACCGGAAAGCCGGAGTTTTCCCTGAATTTAGCCAGCTAAGCGAAAATCCTGCTTTGTAGTAAACCCCCCTGCACTCTATGCCCTTATTGATTCTGCTTCTATTTAAGTCCTGGGTTGCGGTCGAATGTTCAACTTTGCTTTAGGGATGTTCCTAATGGATTGAAAGGACCCGGAAGTACCTAAGTGGCGCAGAACCATGTTTTGATTCTCTAGAGATGATAGGAAGGAAGCTTCAATACTTCCTTCATGATCAATCATTGTATTTCAAATTCTAATCTTGGTAATGCAGAATATATTTTCTATTGTTTTCCGCATTTATAAGGTCTGCATAAAACAACAGCATAAAAATGTATCTGACGAAGTATCATTATGCGCTTATGGTAATCCACAGTTTTCCCGCAACAAGTCCTCCAACTCATACGACCAAATAGGTCGATTGCTCAGCAGCTTATTACAACCTATAGTCACATTTTAGGGTTTAGCACCTCTAATGGTCGTGGTTTATTTATATAGCCCAATATCACAAATGTTACATTTGTCTCAGTGGACTTCACAGTTTGTACACAATATCAGTATGACAATAAGACACCCTCTGTCCTTAGACCCTCACATCGTACAAGGAAAAACTTCCAAAGAAGGAAAAACACCCCACAGTTTAAAGGGGAAAATGGGAGAAACCTCAAGGAGAATAATAGAGGAGGGATCCCTCTCCCAGGACGGACAGATGTGCAAAAGATGCCATGTGTAAATCGGAAAGATAATACATTTACAACATAGGTAGACCAAATGTTTGGTAATGCATGTGTCTATAATAAGAAGATGAATCCACAAGGATGTCAATAATCCTGTGGGAGCCATCAGGGAAGTAGTATGATGAGAGTCAGGCAGCACCACAGTGACAGGTTCAGCCACGACTCGAAGTCCAGGACTCAAATACAGGACTCAGGATAGAGGATCCAGGACACAGGACCGCAGCAACAGGATCAGCCACGACTCAGGATCCCGGCGTGGATAGAAACCAAAAAGAAATTTGGGGGAAACTGGGTTATTCGGAACATGAGAGTACACAGGTACAGACAGACAGAAGGAAGAAGTAAGGTGTGCCCCGACAGTCTAAGCCTAAGCAGCAAAGCTATGGGCTGAATCTAATCAGCCATAACTATAAGCTTTATCAAAATGGAAGGTCTTAAGCGCACTCTTAAAAACGGATAGGGTGTCTGCTGCCCAAACACAAACTGGAAGCTGATTCCACAAAAGTGGAGCTTGATAAGAAAAGGCTCTGGCTCCCATTGTACTTTTAAAAACTCTAGGAACAACCAACAACCCTGCATTATTGGAATGCAATACCCTAGTTGGACACTAGGGTATAATTAGTTATTTAAGGTAAGATCGTGCCTGCCCATTAAGGGCTTTGTAGGCGAGAAGATGAATTAAAAATGATATCCTGTGTTCTATAGGGAGCCAGTGTAAGGCAGCCAGAACAGGAGTAATGTGGTCCCTTTTCCGAACTCTAGTTAGTACACGTGCTGCAGCATTTTGATTCAGCTGAAGCGACTTCACTGACTTCTTGGTACACCCTGATAATAAGGAGTTACAATAATCCAGCCTTGAAGTAAAAAATGCATGGACTAGTTTTTCTGCATCATTTTGAGGCAAGATATGCCTGATTTTTGCAATGTTACGTAGATGAAAGAAGGCGGTCCTTGAGATTGATTTTATGTGGGCGTTACAAGATAAATCCTGATCAAATATAACACCAGATTCCCTACAGTCTCACTGGAGGCCAAATTAATGCTATCCATAGTTAATATATCTTTAGATAGTTTGTTTTGTAGAGTCTTTAGGCTGAGTACAATAACTTCAGTTTTGGCCGTGTTTAACATAAAAAAATGTAAGGTCATCCACGTTTCTTGAATTTTATTTAGATGATTGGTTTCATCAGGCTTGATGGATAAATATTGTTGAGTATCATCCGCATAACAATGGAAATGTACAGAATTCTTCCTTATAGTATTGCCTAACGGAAGCATATATAATGTGAAAAAAATAGGTCCAAGCACTGAGCCCTGTGGCACTCCATGGCTCACTTTGGTTTGCATGGAAGATTCATCGTTGAAACGTACAAACTGAGAGCGTTCAGATAGATAGGACATAAAGCAGCCTAAAGCAGTTCCCTGTATGCCCACTAAGTGCTCTAGTCTTTGCAATAGGATATCATGGTCGATAGTATCAAATGCAGCACTGAGATCGAGCAAAACAAGAATAGAGACAAGTCCTTTGTCTGAGGCTATTAGAATGTCATTTGTGACTTTAACCAGAGCTGTCTCTGTGCTATGATGTGTTCTAAAGCCAGACTGAAAATCTTCAAATAAATCATTGTTTTTTAAGTAATCACACAACTGTTTTGCGACCGCTTTTTTCGAGAATTTTTGAGAGGAATGGAAGATTAGAAATAGGTCTATAGTTGGCTAGAACCTCTGGATCGAGGTTGTGCTTTTTAAGAAGAGGGTTTATCACTGCTACTTTGAATGATTGTGGAACATAGCCTGATAATAAAGACATATTCATAATATTTAATAAAGAAGTGCTAATTAATGTAAACACTTCCTTCAACAGCTTAGTTGGAATTGGGTCTAACATACACGTTGATGGTTTAGAAGAGAGAATCATTGAATTTAATTGTTCAAGGTTTATGGCTGAAAAGCATTCTAGTTTACTATCTAGTGTAATATTAGAACTTAGGTTTCCGGGAGCTATTGATAACACTATACTGGTCAAAAGCAAGAGATCATTAATTTTGTTTCTAAGAGTAACAATTGTATCATTAAAAAAGTGCTATGGGAATAGAAGGCTCAATCGAGCTGTGGCTCTCTGTCAGCCTGGCTACAGTGCTGAAAATAAATCTTGCATTATTCTTATTCTCATCTATTAATGAAGAGTAGTAGGCTGCTCTCGCTTTACGCAATGCTTTCTTATATTCATTGAGAGTAATATGCCAAATTAAACGTGATTCTTCACATTTAGTGGAACGCCATATCCTTTCAAGTTGTCTCGACTTTTGCTTTATTTTGCGGGTTTCGGCATTATGCCATGGAGCTATGTTGTTCTTTTTCAAAGGAGCAACCGAGTCTAAATTTGTTCGCAGCGCATCTGTAGCACTATCAACAACATAATACATTTGGGGTGGTGTACATTTTGTATAAGTTTCCTCCCTTACATACAGACAAGCTATCGAGTTAAGTATTGATGGAATCTCTTCCTTACATTTGTCTATAGCACAAACAGATAGGTTTCTGCTGCAGGAGCTTTTGACTAATGTTTTGTAATCTATTAACAGTACTTCAAAAGTTATTAAAAAATGGTCGGAATCTGTTCCTAATTCCTGATGAATCCTCCTTCACATCTTTCCTTAACCCAATGGCCCTTTTCCTTGAGGTTAGGCCGGGGATAGTAGATAGGATAAGACATAGGACCTGAAACCCACCTGTTTTGGACCTTGGACAATAACAATACTATTATTAACAATTATATACTAATAAAGGACTGGCTTATCTAAAGCCAGTTGAGTAGCACTTGAATGATTGGCTCTATGAAACCTGATGTACCTATATGATTCTGTTTTCCTCAAGGTCGTGTCTTCCTGGTCGAATGTACTTATTGTAAGTCGCTTTGGATAAAAGCGTCAGCTAAATGCAATGTAATGTAACAATAAAATAAAAATTAGCACTTGAGAATTTAACTTATGCAGCAGCACTTACAATAGTTTTGATTGTTTAAAGTTATTATGTCAGCACTTTTCTTGTTGTTCTGAGTTTGAAGGCTCATGGTTTATTTCACTTATTGAAAGTCGCTTTTGCCAAAAGCGTCAGCTAAATACAATTTAATTAAATAAGACCTGATTTTTGTGACAATTCGACCATAACCATGGTTTTTATGTTGTCTTTTTTGTTTGTCGTACACCGTCTGGACAAAATATTTAAATAAAGATACTTTCTGTTGAGAGTATCTCTCTCCTGCAACTGATGAGTTTGGCGTGATATAAATACAAATTAACTTGACTTTGAGGATAAGGAAGACCTTCTACACCCAGGCCACTAACACCCTGAATCAGGTTACTGCCCATTCAAATCTATGCTATACAATTCCTATATGGCCCTCATTTAAAAGCATATTTTATTAAATGATTGTTGAAGTTAGGTGTCAGACTGGTGCACAAACAACTCTGCACACATTCCCGTCCACAAAGAGTCCTGAAAATAATTTCTATATTACTTTGTTCTCTTCTCTCAGTATCACAGGATTTACAATGAATTCTTCAGAGACGGTATTAAGAAATGCAGACAGAAGTTAATAAAAGTCTAATCAAAATAACTTCCAAAGCTTTGGCTTCTTTCACTTTCTAAATGAGATCAAAGCAAGAGTCGAAACTATTTAAGAATTACTAAGATCTGGAAGACACAAACAACAACAACAACAACAACAACAACAACAATAAGACGGAGAGAATGTAATGAATGGCCAGGCAACAAACAAATAAAATAATAAGAGAAGAAAATAATACAGCAAAGAGGAGGGAAAAGACAATCCATTAGGGACACTTTTGCTTTATTGTCTCTCTTGTTCTTTCATCTTGTGTATTTGTGTTTGTTTTGTTTATTTCGCCATTTGAGAGATTTGGTTTCTCCTGTGTTGTACAAAGGGGCGGGTTGGGGGTGGGGAGGGGGCCTTCCGGGGGGTCGACATATTATTTGTGTCTTTGTTTGTGTAATTATATTCCCTGTATTTCCATAGAGGAAATAGGCTGTGCTATAATTGGCTTGACAGTGTGATTAATTTTTGATTATTCTATGTGTTATTATTGTTAATGTCAGAATCTACACTGGCATCTTCCCTTTCAGACTTCAGTTGCACATCTCATGCATGAATACAGTACTTGCCTCTCGCAGTGCTATTGACTGCATAGCAAAACTCTAACTGGTATCTACTTGCTCTTTCTCAAAAGGTTCCTTCCAGCTGACAAATCACTTTTTTTCTCCTTTTTGGCACTCAAGTCTTTTTCTTGTACTTTTGAACCTGCACTATTATGGCTTATAGTTGCAGATCAAAGGTAGAATTTCATCTCTTTTCATATGTAGGAGCTGTTATTCAGAAACTGCCTCGGCACCTTTCCGCGTCCGACACGTTGCAGCCCCTTTTCAGTGAGGCTTGGCCATACGGGAGAGGGAGGCAGGGTCGACACGAGAACAGATATAGAGAAAGAAAAGTCAGCGAAGAAATCAATGTCAAGCTCGGCCTTCCTTTTCACCTTGCACTTGGAGAAAGAGGGGGGTGGATAGCAGGGAGGATGAGGAGCGGTGGCACTGGAGGACACCTTAGGTCAATAAAGAATCAATAGGAGTGGGTGAAACTACACGCTGAGGATAAAAGACTGTGGAGTAGGCATTGGCTGCTACGTATTGTAAGAGAGGCTCTGGCACTGGTAGAAAAGGAAACATGTCCAGGGGTTACTCCACAACACTTCACGGCCAAAGGTTCCAGTGCTTAATTGCGCTAAGCTGCTTTCAGAACCCAACAACAGAGAGGGATGTGAGGCATGGAGCTGTTTGTCAACCTGTTCAAAAATGCTAATTTCGATTTCCTATTAAATGCGGAGGCACGCTCACAGTTCTTCTAATTCACTCAACATTGCGAGTATACTGTACTTTGATATTTCTGAGAACACCACTCAGTATATCAATCACATTTTATTTATTTAGCCCAATTTTACAAATTACACATTTGTCTCAGGGGGCTTTACAGTTTGGACAGTCAGTCTGTCCTTAGACCCCTGCAGCGTACAAAGGAAAACTCATTAAACCCCAAAATGTATGGGGAAAAAATTAAAGATGGACAAATGCAGGAAAGCAATAGAGGAGGGAACCCTGTACTTTAATGGTCCGAAACGAGTATAATATTATGACTCCTTTGATTCATTGTGTTTTTAATTATTTTAAGATAATATTGTTCTCTTTTGGTCTTGTTTGCCAAATTATTTATTTTTTTGCACTATGTTCTGTAAATAAAGGCACTTAAATCAATTTTTAACGTATCTAATTTTAAGTTTCTTAGTTATTTGCCACACACACAGTTGTGCAATATAGGTGTTTCATAAGGTGGTGTTTACATAACAAATATATTACATTTACATAGATAGTCCAAATATCAGAAAATATTTATATATGAAGAGAACATAAAGATGGATCCAAGTGAATGTGAAAAAACTTCCACCAGTACAAGAAGACATGTCTTAAATATCTAATGCAAAAAACTCTTCATGCTAATTGTTTGTTATGCTTGATTCAATATGATATGTCATTCATATCAGCACACCTTCTTTGACTTACGAAAAACAATGCTTCAGTCACCGCTCATTGAAACTGCATCAGATGTGTTGTGACATCTGGAAAATAACCACGCCATGTAGGAATGATCGAAAACAGCCTTTTAAGTTCCTAAGCAAAATATTCCCTTTGTTCCAGAGAAGACTAAAGCCACCAAATTAAGCAAATAAAGAAATCAATTAAGTAGCATAATTGAGATTGTGTAGATATATGAAAATGGATTTCCCAAAGGTGTCTTGGCTAATGAGTTCTACAAAGGTATTAAACGTAGGTTTGTGTCATAGACCCATAAAAAAGCTATTGTAACACATACATGAGGTGATATTCTTTATCCTTCCTCACTGATTGTTTAATTTGGAGCTGTTTTTCAATCTCCGACCGTAATATCAGCCCACCTCTTCTGACTGGAGAAAAACAATGCAATGAGAACACTTCAGTCATTGTTGATTATTTTTCAATTAGTAACTTATTTTAAGAACTTATTAAGCTGTGCTCTCTGAACTTTTTTGTAGAGAGTTTATTTTTTATTTTTCCATGCTGCTGTTGTGCATCCATGCCTCGTTGACAACATGAGAAGCTAATGGCGCTAAAGCTGGCTAGCATGGCGGTCGGATATTATCTCCACTGAAATCTGGATAAGGACACACAGGAAGCAGGGTAAACAAGAAGAGATGAAGGAGGACAGCTGGGTCCAGATTTATGGAGAAATGGAGATTCAAGCCATCTCCCCCCTCTCATCATGGGCAAAATAAGCTTACAGGCTAATGGAATGGACGAGCTAACGGCGTTAGCCAGGATTCAGAGAGAATATTTTGAGTGTAATTTGATGATGTACTGTAGTATGATAACATGGCTGCACCAGAACATATCTGACAACAAGGTTTTCATCATTGGATTCGGACTGTTTTGACAGAGCTTCCATCAACAAATCAAATCAAATCACGTTTTATTTATATAGCACATTTATAAACGATTTTTGGTCAAGCCAAAGTGCTGGAGCCTACATATAATAAAAATAGCCTACAGTAGAGACACTTTACAGCAAATACAACAGCACAGATTGTTCAGAATATCAGTAAGAGAAAAACGACACCCTCTATCCTTAACAAAACAATGTTTTTAATGTTTCTGTTGATGGCTTCTGGAATGTGCAAGCTATCAAGGAGAGCTTCACCATGAGCCTGAGTCTTCAGAGGGTCTCTGTGCTGTGGAACAGGTCCTTCCTTGTTCCTGTGCCTTAGACTCTATGTCCCAGTGGCTACAAGAACTTTGCAACAGTCACAAAATCCAATTTCTCCCTGGAATTAATTAAGTATTTTGATTATTTCATTAATCTTTGTTGGTATAATGCTACATGATTTGATCATGAGTGGAATGAAGAAACTTCTTTGCCTAAGTTGCGATTAAGAATTCAGTTATCCTAATGAGTCAGACGCTTTCTATAAAAATGTATAATGCAGTGAGAGAGCAGCCAGGTAACACTCAAAGGTTGAACCTCATGTCTTGTAATTAGCAGAATAGGCAATTCAGTTAAAACAGGACAATTAATACGAGGGAAATAACACATCCTGTCTGACCTGGCAGAGATGTAGAACATGTCAAGCTTCAATCCCAGCAGCACACCTTTGTTTGCAACCCCGCTCCTTCTCGGGGGTCAAAGGTCACCAGAGCTGAAGTGGGCGTCAGAGTAAAGCAGAGATATCTTCATACGGCAAAGCCTCCAGCAATATGGTTGCCAGAGGGCACCGTTCCATATCAATTATGAATGTAAGCATGGTCTTAGTTAATGATGTCCTCACTTAGATTTCTCTTCAGAGCAATTAATCCAGCTGTTTGTGCTGGAGTATGCCCCCATACGTACACAATGTCAGAGCCCCACACCCACACATGTATTGAGGGAGAGCCTATAGCAACAAAGAGAACATACAACAACACATCTACATGACCATATCTTTTTTTAATCACGATTATGTGTCTTTAAACAGGTTTTTCTTCAACTGTACCCTATAGGTCAGGACCTGAAATGGCTAAGGAACTTATTCCTGAATCCCTGCGTGCCAGGAATACTATTTTGTACGCTAAGTACTTGTAGTCATTAGACCAGGTCCTGGAGTAAGACTGGAATTTTCTAAATTTGGTTCCTGGGCTGAAGAAGTTTAACAACCCCTGTACCATTATGCTGCAGGAGAATGGATAATGAGGACGAGGTTGAGAGATGGAGCCTAGAAAAAAAAACACAAAAGATGGGTCTATGTGAGCTTGGAAATCTGGTGAATTGCATACACACACGGCCAACACAACAAGTACAAAAGATGCACAGCTCTCTATCTCTCTGAGGACAAACTCAGTGTTCTGCATATTGAATGAAACAAGACCAGTTGGAGATCTATTTTCCAAGCAAACACACTGTTTTCCTTTCCTTTCTGAGCACATCAGTGCCGAGTGGCTGGCTCAAGTCTTAGCCTGTACCTCAGGGTCAAGGTAAGAGTTAGTTGGAACATATGCAAAAAGATAAGTGCCTTGAAAGACTGAGTGCCCAGTTACAGTATATATGACCAACTACCTGTCACGATTATCATGTTATGTCACGTTTGTAGTTTTGTATGTTTGGGTGTTTGCTGTCATGTTTTCCTCCTGGGTTATTGTCTGGTCCTTTTCCCTGTGTTTTTCCTCCCGTCGTTAGTTTCCCTGGTGTGTTTAGTTGTCTGATTGTGTTCACCTGTTGTCCTTGTGTTTCTCCTCCCCTGCCGGCTGTTTCTTGTCTTGTGATTACCCCTCCCTGTATTTAGTCTTGTCTCTTCCTGTGTTCAGTGTTGGTTCGTCTTTTGTTGGTGACTGAGTTCACCGGTGAGTGTTCTGTTTTGTCTGTGTTAGTTTCATTATCCTTGAAATAAAGGTTTATCAGAGTTATCTGCATTTGGGTCCTGCTTCCTTCACTCAACCGTGACACTACCTAACGGAAACTTGGATTGAACAAAATAACAGTGCAGCTGTTCTTATCGAATCAACCCCTCCGAACTTTAGTTTTATGAGTCAGGAAAGAATGCATAAGAAAGGGGGTGGAGTTGCTATTTTGTTCAATGATTCCATTCAATGCAGGAAGACATCTTATGGGAACTTTGCTTCTTTTGAATATGTGGCCCTTCTGCTGAAATGCTCCTCTCGAGCTCTGTTCCTAAATATCTATAGACCACCCAAATACCACTTTTTTGATGACTTTACTGAACTGCTGTCT
Source organism: Pseudochaenichthys georgianus (assembly GCF_902827115.2). Lineage (NCBI taxonomy): Eukaryota > Metazoa > Chordata > Actinopteri > Perciformes > Channichthyidae > Pseudochaenichthys > Pseudochaenichthys georgianus. The sequence goes on along the minus strand of NC_047517.1, from coordinate 11,134,572 downwards.
ATAGTGTGTATTGACTTTGACCGTCTAGTCCAGGGGTCGGCAAACCGCGGCTCTCAAGCCGCATGTGGCTCTTTAAGCCCTCTGCTCTGGCTCCCTTGAGCTTAGACATAAATAAGAAGGAAATTAAATACAAGTATTTGTAGGACTATTTAAATGTTGTTGCACGGTTGAAAATGTTTCGTATCTTGTATTTTGAGGTGATACTGTGACAAATAAATAAAAAACAAAACGGTTTTAATTAGGTCAACTAAAATATGCGTCACATCCTGCTACGGTCCCGCGCCAGCGCCTTTTCTTGCAAGTGAATAACCTGACCCCCGGCTCGATGAGCAAACTATGGATCAAAGAAATTAAAAGTATTGGAGGAACACATAGGGTTTCATTCTGCGTGGTTAGAGTTATATGCTTTCACAGCAAACGATGCTGGCTTACCGGTATGTTTGATATGTAGAAGTTGTCACAGGTGCTGCAGCCTTTATACGTATTGAGGAAAACAACGGAAGAGAAAGACAGCTGACGATCTTCAGTCATAATTCAATCAGTTAACTCTTTTTAGGGTGCAGCTATGTTTTATTGATTTCAAAGTGGGTCAATTTTGATGGTATTTGTTTTCCTTCGAATTTGCAGAGGACTACCTAAGTGCTGTGTTTAATTTATTTTAAAGTAGGCCTGTGTATTTTTGTGTATTCTCCTTATAAGAGTAATTTGTTTATTATTAGAGGTTAACAGTTTTATAATGTACTAAATAATAAATGCAAAAAAATCAAATCAAATTTGTTTTGCGGCTCTAGACAAAACAAATTCTTGGAAAAGGGGCAAAATGGCTCTTTTGGTCAAAAAGTCTGCAGACCTGGTCTAGTTGTACAATCGGGGGTCTAATAACTAATCGTTTTTCCACAGGCCCTGAAAACTGCAGTCATTAAAACGCTCTTAAAAAAGCATAATCTAGACGCTTCAGTAATGAACAATTACAGGCCCATATCAAACCTCCCATGTCTAGGAAAAATCATTGAAAAAGTAGTTTTTCAACAGTTGAGTAATTTATTGCATTTAAATAACTGTTTGGATGTGTTCCAGTCAGGATTTCGTCCAAACCACAGCACTGAGACTGCTCTTGTAAAGGTCTTCAATGACATCCACTTAAACACAGACAGTGGCAGAACTTCAGTGTTAGTATTATTAGATCTTAGTACTGCATTTGACAACATATTACTAGAAAACTGGTTGGGACTTTCATCAACAGTTCTAAATTGGTTTGAATCCTACTTAAAGGACAGAAACAACTTTGTTTCTATCGGTAAATACAAATCTGAGTTGACAAATATGACGTGGGGTACCTCAAGGCTCCATCTTGGGGCCTCTTCTCTTTAACATCTACATGCTACCACTGGCTCAGATAATGAAAAACAACAAAATAAGTTACCATAGCTATTAGGGGTGTTGAAAATAATCGTTTCTACGATGCATTGCGATGCGGACGTGGACGATTCGGTATCGATGCAGTGACGGAAGATAATCACTTATAGCGTAGTAACGTTGCTTCCTGATTTTCCGGCCGCGGCTTTACTATAACGTTTTTTTTCCCGTTCACTTTAATATCAAATTGGTCGGTGACGCAGAGATCAGGGAACAGACGTGACAGCGGCACAGCGGCACAGCAAAACCAAACACGGAGCAGTCTGCTTTATCCAACAACACAACACCACCAGTCCAGAACCAACAGCAGAAGGACCCACTCTGAATCACTCCGTGTCGCTTTGGTGGATTTAATTAAGTCTTGGATTGCAAAGAATGAATGCCCTCTAGCAATTTTACGACGATATATACGTGTGTAAAGTTTGTGAAGGCAGGAGGAAAAAAGCTTCCGCGATCACCGTCTCCTCTGTTCCTCCAAACCTCGCCCCCTCCCTGAAAATAATGAGTGACAGGCTGATAGTGACCCGTTAGAAACTTTATTATTCACTTAATCACTGAGATATAATGAAGCTAATTTAATCTCATACATGCATGGGATTTATGTAACAGTAAGACAGAGAATGTAAGTGTGCACCCACATGCAGTATTTTTGTTTGTATATGCTATTGTAAATACTCCTGTTGTCTGCTGTGTTCAGACTCAAGTCCTGTGTGTGATGCCACATTCAGTGTCCTTTTTTAACAGAAGACCGTTGCTAGAAGCTGCAGCTAGACTGCAGAAGCATTATTTTTTTGTTTTTGAGGATGGAACAACTTCACACACAGATATAGGGAGGCTAGACCTATACAATTAATTTATTTTGGTTTATAAATTAATGTCAAGACATTTATGTTATTGATTTCTGAAGCACTTTCTAAATAATAAAAAGAGAGTTCATATGTATTTACTACATGTATGCATTGATGAAAAATAAGCCATGTGCAGTAATATAGAAAATTGAGGATACAACGCATTGGTATGAATCGTGATTCATCGGGATGCATCGGGATATCGAATCGTTGACAGGATAATCGTAATCGAATCGTGAGACCAGTGAAGATGCACAGCCCTAATAGCTATGCGGATGACACATACATTTACATAACCATTTCACCAGGAGACTATGCTCCAATTCAAACACTGAGTAAGTGCATTGAACAAATCAATGAGTGGATGTGTCAGAACTTTCTCCAATTAAACAAAGATATAACTGAGGTAATGGTTTTTGGAGCCAAGGCAGAACCTATAAAAGTTAGCACTGAGCTAACTGAGCTTCAGTCTGCAATAGGGATGTCCCGATCACCTTTTTTTGCTCCCGATCCGATTCCGATCATTTGATTTTGACAATCTGCCGATACCGATTTTTCCCGATCCGATCTTAATGCAATGCATTAAGAGAAAAAAAAGGTAACATATAACGGCTGGTCATCCAACGCGATTAATTCAGCTATCTTGGTTGTTATTTTTTTTTGGCCTGTTGGCACTGTTCTGGGGCAGTTTCTCTTTCCTTTTAAAAGTCTCTGAAAGTGTTGGTTGTTTCAGTGCCGTTACCTGAGTGGCCGCTGTGTACTGTCATGTTATTGTTGATGTTTGTTTCTCAGGTGGCGTGTTAGATTGGTCGTGTTGAACGTAGCTCTGTTCTTTCCACCACGCGGAACCTCTGCCTTGCAAACATTGCATCTGGCTGTTACACTGCCTTCGCTTTCAATTTTATAATACTTCCAAACTCCTGACATTTCCTCTGTCGCGACTCCCGAGTCACCAGCTGAACGTAGCCTCTCGTTAGTTTACTGCTACTATTAGACACTGCGCCCACTCTGTTGCCAGCTTTGAGAGAAATAAGCAACCAGGTCTGAAAACAAGCCAAAAAGAAGCAACACATACATGATGTTGAGTCATTTTAAACCAAAACTAAGTCCTCAGGATGACTTTAAGACGTGAACATGGTCATTTTTGTTTTGTAACATTAAATTAAAAAAAATATTTTATATAAAAAAATAATAATAATTAAATCCCGATCCCTAGAGATGTCCGATCACGTGATCGGGGATCGGAGCCGATCACGTGATCGGATCGGGACATCTCTAGTCTGCAATGTTCAAAACAACAGATAAAGCCAGAAATCTAGGTTTAATCATGGACTCTGACCTGAGTTTCAACAGTCACATTAAAACAATTTCTAAATCAGCCTATTATCACCTAAAGAACATATCTAGGATTAAAAGACTAATGTCACAGCAGGATTTGGAAAAACTTGTCCATGCTTTTATCTTCAGTAGACTGTGATGGTGTCTTTACAGGTCTCACTAAAAGATATGTTAGAAAGCTGCAGCTGATTCAGAACGCTGCTGCTTGAGTCCACACTGACACTAAGAAAGTGGATCACATCACTCCTGTTCTGAAGTCTTTATACTGGCTTCCTGTGTGTCAAAGTTGTGCTCCCTATCTCTGGTTCTTATCCTATATATAATAGAACTGCTCGGGTCTTGATAGATTGAGTGGGGAAGTTCATGAGATCTTTCTAGAGAGTTATCAAGAATAGCTTTTATCCAATGACCTTTTCCCTCTCTGACTGTGTCTGTGTATTCTCTTGTTCCGATTAACCCAGCCAAATATTTGTTCTTGTTTTGTATCTATATCTACTCCGGGATCTGGAGTCGAGGCTGATCCTCTTGTTGTAGTCCTGTGTCTTGGATCCTCTATCCTGAGTTCTGGATTAAGTCGTGGAATTCGGGTCGTGGCTGAACCTGTCTCTGCGGTCCTGCCTTGGGTCTCGTCATGCTGCTTCCCTGATGGCTTTACAGGATTGTAGCTGATTGTAGCATCCTCATGGATTCATCTTCTTATTACAGATACATGCATTTCTTAACATTCGGTCTATATAGTAAAATGTATTATCTCTTCGATTTACACCCGGCATCTATTGCAGGTCTGTCCATCTTGGGAGAGGGATCCCTCCTCTGTTGCTCTCCCTAAGGTTTCTCCCATGTTTTCCCTTTAAACTGTGGGTTTTCTCTGGAAGTGTTTCCTTGTACGATGTGAGGGTCTAAGAATAGAGGGTGTCATTTTTCTCATACTAATACTCTGAACAATCTGTGCTGTTGTATTTGCTGTAAAGTGTCTCTACTGTAGGCTATATTTATGATATGTACAGCACTTTGGCTCGACCAAAAATCGTTTATAAATGTGCTATATAAATAAAACTTGATTTGATTTGAACTTGAAAGAATAGATTCAGAAGCAGCGTTCAGTTATTATGCTCCAAATATCTGGAACAAACGCCCATAAACCTGCAAGTCCGCTGCAACTCTTACTACTTTTAAATCCAGGCTGAAGACTTATCTTTTTGCCGCTGCTTTTAATTTAACTGATCATATCTTAAACTGCACTGTAACTTTTTTTATTCATGTATTTTTTCAGTTTTTAAATGCCTTAGTCTGAATGTCTTTCATTTTTGTAAAGCACCTTGAATTTCATTGTGTTGAAAGGTATATGCACTTGCCTTGCCTTACCTGCAAGGTTTAAGAGGTTAAGCCCCAAGCCTGTTTTTCAGGCCTCATGCTCGAAAATGACATTCCCAGAAGAAATGACTATAACTTCACTTCTAAAAGGGGTACATTAATAATATATTTTCTCAAAGCAATGATAGACCTGTGAGATGGATGTAGAAAAGTCATAATCAATATAGAATTTGTTTATTTTAAAGTAAATTCAGATTTAACATAGTAAAAAACTGTAAATGATAGTGTCCGTCCAAAAGTAGTGAACACCACCCTTGAATGATGGGATAGTAGACTACAAGCTTTAGGAATCCAAACTATAATTAAGCAATAGTGCTTTTATAAAACGGTTACCAAGTGTGGCAATATGAAAGAAAAATACATACTCTATTTTAAATAGTTTGTATGAGTAAATAATGATGTTCAAAATAAAATAGTCCCTCTGTTGCCTTCTGCACAAAACATAGTGCGAGGTGGTTGCTATGCAACAATACTAACAGTTGGGGAAAATATTAGACAGAGAGCGTTGATCGATTATTTGGCTATTTATTTACATTAATTTGTATGTTGCCATTTATTGTGCACCCACTGAAAAACTGTCCAGCATCAGTAGAATGGCTTACGTGGTTACTTGTATAGGTTGAGGTTGTTCTAGGCTGTTGCTTGGCGTGGCGAGAATATTGCTCCACTTTCTCCGGTCCCCGAGATTCGGCTTCCAGTGGCTCTGGAGAGAGCTTTCGCACCTGTGGCCACTAACGGTCATAATTTCTCTGCTTTGTTTCAAGACCCGCATCAGAAAGCTTTTGAATGGTGGTACTTTTCCAGTTGGTCTACCTGCTCTTCACGTAGCTCTGCATGTCGTCGTTTAGGTGCTTTTTGTTCTGGAGATAGGCACTGCTCAATCCACATGCATACCGGTATCCGGTATTACCGAAATACCGGTTACTGGTGGCTACGGTATACCGTACCAAAATCAGATCCGGTTTCGATACTTTAAAAAAAAAAAAATATATATTTTTTTATTTTATTTTAAAAGTGAGTCCGTGACCCGTAATGGCGGGTGTTATAAATTAGATTGCATAATCGTTTTTCTTCATATTTTAAGTATTTTTCATTGTTTGTTCAATACTAGAAAGGTAAAATTCCCACAAATGAACTGTGATGGGATTTGTTTTCTCTCACCAGTGAAGGCACACGCAGTCAAAAGCTATGTTACGCCCTGAAAACTGAAACCTAGGCTCAAACTAGTAAATATGAAGATGGATTATCAGTAATCATTTCAAAGTGACACAGACATACATTGTATTAACCCAGAGTTCCTCAAAGTGTGGGGCGCACCCCACTGGTGGGGCGCAGAGATGTGATAGGTGTGATAGGTGGGTCACGAAATATTATTTTTTTTTTTTTTTTCACACTGGTGGAATATCAAAACAACGATCCGCCCGGGGTCCAAAACGCATCAATGAAAGCGACCCTCTACCACACAAAACAACACCTGTAAATAACCCAATTTGTGTTCTTTGAAATTGAAAAGGATATTGCATTGTGTTTGTTACTTTCGTTGCAGTTGTATGTCTTAAGTGTAATTTGGCATGCTTTTATTTTGAAAGCGAGTTTACGCTGTTGACAGTTGTTGTTGCTATGGAAACAAAAAACGTTTCACAGCGTGCGGAACTTGTCATAAAGTCCGCGATAATAAAGCCCACCCATTTAGAGGGTCAATTGTACTGTCATTTGACATTACTCTCTCGTTCAGTTACTATAGCTGGCCCTCTGTGAATTCATAGCTGGACGTCCAATCAGCTCCTGTCTTCACAGACTCGCAGAGACGAGCTTCTTTCATTTAACCCTTCACATTCAAACAGAAACTGAATAGGCAGATTCAAAGGATTTATTTCTTTGGAAATGTTATTTTAAATACAATTTAATCAAGTTATTTTTGGTAAAACTAATGACAAATATTGTTAAAAACATATTTTTAAATATTATTTTGTATAATATCTTAGGCCCTCAGAGATAGGCTCGCCACTGGTAAAAATCTCTCATACACACATGTGAAACGCTCTCACAGACACACACAACAGCGTTGCAGTCGGGAAGAAAAGCAATGTGGAGCGAGAGAGAGAGAGAGCGAGAGAGCAAGAGAGAGAGCACACCTTTATCTATTTAATAAAGTTGTACAAAATAAAGTAAGAAATCATTCCAATGTGTACTATAGGACAGTAAAAAGTTTAAAAGGGGAGGGCTTAGTCAAATATGCATAAATAAAAAGAAAGAATGCTAACTAGGTAACATAAGATAAGAATAAACAAGTTTAAATGATTTGAAATACATATGATTTGTTGTTTGGATTATTGAAAAGTATACAGCTCCCTTTCATCTGAGTGTTGAGAGCTGTTTCCATAAATTCATGTTGGGCTCAAAGTAGGGCTGCTCGATTATGGCAAAAATCATAATCTCGATTATTTGGGTCAATAATTGATATCACGATTATTAAAAACAGGCTAATTCAGAGGCTCTGCATTAGACTTGTGTTTCGTTTGGCTAAACATTTTTCATATCGTCAGTTAGCTGAGTTTCTTCCCGTTAAGTGTGTTAATATGACACATTCATAGTTTGTTAAATGTTAAGAAGCCCTCAGACGCTGTTTCTTGCAAGATGTTGCGTTTTGCCCCCGCGGGTTGGGGCATGGGGCTTAACAGGTGGTAGAAAATGCACAGGTACATAAAGGGTTGGGAGGGTCCTTACAAAAGTATTCTGTTACAATTACTAGTGACCACAATAATTATGTAATCAGTAACTTAAACTGAGTTGGAGCTGCTGTGACGCAAGTCAAATTTCAGACTTGATCTGACAAATAAAGTAATATCGTATCGTATCGTAATACCACAATATAAAAGTAATGTAACCTGATTACTTTCTGTTACTTCTGAATTACATCATTATCAAACACAATGCAAATAAATAAAAGAGTATTTGAATAAGATGTGTTATACTTGAGTGCATTTCGTAAGACAACAGAACAATGTAACCTTAGAAAATAATAAACCAAGATATTTAGAATAAAAAACGTGTCCTCTGCTCAGAGATTTTATTGATAGGAAAAGCTGCCTTTCATTCAGCATATTCAGGCAGTACACCAACAATGAAACACATGAGCACATGAGTCATTCTACAGAAACGCACACTTTTCTGTCCCCAGCCTTTGCAGAAAGCATACACTTTAAACATACTTTGTAGTCACATTTAATTTATATATTTGAATAGTGTAAAACGTTCTTTGAACAATTAAACCTATTTGAGCCAAGAATTGGGTAATATTTGTTTTTAATCAATTATATGAAATTCCAAGTACAAGAAAAGTGCTTGTCCCCAATGTCATGTATTGAGGTTTAGGGGCATATTTAGAGTTTACAAATATATGTCTCTCCAATTTTAAATGCAATAATGTATACACCACACATTTATGAAGTGGATAACATAAAAAAATAAAATAGCAACTAAATATTATAAATAATATAATGGAAATAGCTGTCCCCTGGTGTCAGGTCACTGGTGTTACCGCTAAACAAACATCCCTATTCTGAAAAAATCCAAAGACTTGTGACATCACTTCCTACTTCCTACGTCCTACTTCCTGAAGTACTGTGAAGAAAGGTACGTTATCAGTCTGCTGTCTTTTTTCAAATGTTGGAAATGTTCTCATTTATCTCATAATTTCATACGAGACATTTAGTTAGAGTCACTGGTATGACCTATTTTTTAAGAAGATAAATGTAAAAAATATATAATACAAATTCATTAAATTACATATTTTAGTGAGTTTAGCATGATTATCAACATGTGGTTTGAGGTACTGTAGCTGCCATTTTGTAAAATACACATTTCATGAAAATGGTCACAGGTGTTACTGTCACAGGTGTTACTGCTCCTCATGGTAACACCAGTGACGACCAGTAACACCAGTGACTATCTTGTGTAAATAAGCTTTAGTAAAAGCTTTTAAAGAAGTTGTTATGCATAAAATATAACTCATTAGTATCCATTTCATGATCACAACTTCCTATTGTCATTGTTATTGTTCCTTTTGTCAGGTATGGCTACATTAACTGCAGCTGAAAAGCAGATAATCTACAGACAGCACAGGGATGCAGATCCGGAGCGCAGAGCAGCATACCTAGAGCAAAGGAAACAGGGATATGTCAAAGATATTCAGACAAATAAAATAAGTGACAAAAGTGCAAGGGAGAAGAGAAGTGAACGCAAGGCATGGCAGGTCCGCCAGGCAAGATGCAGGCAAAGGCGCAGAGCAGGAGCATTGACCCCCCCCAATATGTGGCCAAAACACAGAAGGAGACTGTGAGACAGTTCTATCTCAGGGATGATGTCAGCAGACTGACCACACACACATTAACCCTCAGGAAGGTTAAGAAACAGAGGAGGCTACTTTGTGATTCCCTGCTTAACCTCCATAAGAAATTTGTAGCAGAGCTCCAACATATTTCTTATGCTTTCTTCTGCCGACAGAGACAATTTTGGGTGGTTACACCCAATGAGAAAGACAGGGAGACATGCCAGTGTAAACCCCATGAGAACTTACAGTTCATGGCTGATAAACTGTACAGACTTGGCATCTCAAACTCCAAAAACCCTGTGGAAATGTCAGACAGCACTGTTTGCAACACCTCCAAGTTATGTGCCTATGGTGAATGTGTGGATTGCAAACAAACTACCTATCCTCTCACCTAATCAACAAATACGGTGGTAACTCTGACACAGTGGTGCCAGGAGAAGGTGGACTACTCCAAACCAGGCGAAGAGACGAGGATGAGCACAATCACTGTGAAGAAAGATGTCCCAATACAAGAGGATGAACTTGTGGCACAATTCCTGGACAGGCTCTTCAAGTTTCGGAGACATATATTCAATATCCGATGGCAATACAATGCCTACAGAAATCTCAGAGAGAACCTGACCGCCAAGGACTGCCTCATCCATATTGATTTTAGTGAGAATTACACAGGTAAATATTCAAACGAGATCCAGTCAGTCCACTTTGGGGGATCGCATCAACAGGTGACCCTCCACACCGGAGTAATTATAGAGTCCTATATCAGAAGGCATGACCCACCAGCTGTATGGGCTCATCTTGACCCCATCCTGGAAATGCTTACAGATCATCACCCTGGTGTGCAGCACCTTCACCTCTTCAGTGATGCCCTGCCACCCAGTACAAAAACCGAAAAAACTTCTACATGATTTCCACTGCACCACACCAGATGGGGTTCTCAAAGATCACATGGAACTTCTTCAAGTCAAGTAATGGGAAGGGTGCACCAGATGGGGTGGGGGGTGCACTGAAGAGAACAGCTGACACCTTGGTTCGCCAGGGTAAGGACATACCTGATGCAAAGAGCTTCTATCAGCAGCTGAAGGAATCGAGCAAGGTGAAGCTCTTTTATGTGAGTGAGGAGGAAGTTGAGAAGAAGGATGAAAGTCTACACCAAGTGCCTCTCTTCACAGTTAAAGGCACCATGAAGATGCATCAGGTCCTTAGCATCTCCCCAGGTATCCTGAAATACAGGGACATTAGCTGCTTCTGCCAGGCTGCTGAGGGGGTGTTTGATTGCTCATGCCACAGTCTACAGGAGGTTTCCCTAGTGGCAACGGAACACGCAGAGAAAGCTCTGGATGTCAGACCAGATGTCATCAAACACCACCACAGTGGGCAGTGGTGTGTTGTCCGATATGATGACCAGCCCTACCCAGGCATAATCCTGGAGGTGGAGGAGCACAATGTTAAAGTAAAGTGCATGCACCGGAACGGCATCAATAGATTCTTCTGGCCAAGCCCCAGAGAAGATGTGAACTGGTATGGGGATGATCAGATTTATTACATTTATTACGGTTTATTTATTTAGTATGTATACTACAGTTTAATGTAATAAACCGTAGTGCTTTTTAAATATTCTTTACAATTTCATGAATGAATCTAGATATAGCTGTCAAAATGTTTACACATTTCAAAGTTCCCCTCTGAAATGAGAAGTATAAAGTAGTAGGCAAATAAATACATTATTTCAATTCATTTCAACATCCTCAGCATCACATATTGATAAAACAGGTTAAATTCCTGGATTTTAAGAGTCAAATCTGAAACTATTTTGGAGAAACATTTTGCGCTCTATCGCTACTTGATGTCTAGGTGTCCTTTAGCATGACGCTGGTCCCTAGTGAAACAGTTCTGTGGCCCACATTGCAGACCTACTCTTGTCCATTTGAAGGCAACTCCCATGATGTAAATGTTGATATAGCCCAGCTGGGTTTCCTTGGATAATAAATATTCAGATATAATTGGAAATCAAAATACAGAATTTTTCTAGAAGACATACTCATATATGGATTCCAATGGTGTGGGAGTGAGGGATGGACAGTCTTCCCCCAAAATCACGAAAAGATCAATTGGATCATATTACCCATCATGGATTCTATTCCCAGTAAGTGTTGACGATTGGCCGTGAAGTGTCCTCTGGTTATGAAGTGGTCGCCGGGCAGCTTCCACTTTGGCAGAGAAGCACGGCACCACACAGCTCGGCACAGCTTGCCATAGTTGACCGGCAGCCCAGGCAGATGGCCAGCAAACAAACAGCCCTATTAGCATTTGGTCTGGATTACATCAAATGCTCGGTGGATGGACGTCTCTAGAATGGCCCTGAAATGCGGGCTGGCGGGAGAGGAGCAGTTGGAGCCGGTGTTGGGAATATGACTGGACGTAGAGCACAGATAGTGTATGGTGCTTGGTTGGAATTGGTTCAGTGATTTCAAGTGTAATAATCAGAGAAGTTGGCCTGACTCCTCATAGGGACAGCCTTGGCTTGCTATTTTTTAAGGTATTTGACCTGCTTTTGGATAGACTTCAACATGTCTATCAAGGGATCATCCTCTATTTTTATATTGCCTCACCATTTCCAGATGAATCAAATGAATATGGATTTTAACTTTAAGGTCAGATGTGCAGTTGTCACTACAAGATCAGGACGCGTTCGCATCAGTGAAGTAGGCATAAAGCATTCTGAAGTTTATCATCGGGAGCCTGAGCATCGGGAGACTTGGAACCACCCATTTTCAGCAATGGGAGAAAGCAAGGCCAAGGGGAGAAATGATCCAACTGAGGTCTGGCGCATGGGGGGGGGTGAAGGTCAAGGGCCCATGATATTTGCATCTCAAGTGTCCTGGATCAGAATAACAAAGTGTACAACTCTCTTCCAATGCCAACAAACCAAAACAGGCAGGAGTGACCAAAGTGTCACCGCCGCGTGAGACAAGACCCATCAGTTCAGTGACCATCCATTCAGCGACACACTCCTCTAAGAAGACTAATAATCGTCTCCTGTGGACAGTAAGATCATGGGAGATGAGGGTGGACATCCAATTTCCCCTGGTCCTCCAATCATCCTTGATGCCATACATGGTCACATGGTCTGAAGGGGGGAGAGATAGAGGTCTCTAACAATTTCCTCACTGCTACTACTTGAACTCTTCCACTTGGGGCAGGAGCTCACTCCCAACCCTGAGGAAGCAATGTACTGATCTCTATCAAAGAACCTTCAACCGAGTCTGGAAGGTTCTGACTCTCATTCTGCCCGCTCCACATTCTGACTCTCACCGTCCAATTGTGTGCTGAGGGTCACGGCCTGAAGAAGCCAATAGGACCACATCGTCTACATAGAGCAGAAGAGCAGTTCCAGTCCCAAAACCAGACATCCAAATCCCAGAATCGGTACAACTCTGTGTCCACTTTAAAAACAGCTGTAAACAGTGAACAAATACACTTGAAATCTAGGTGGCCTTTCGCAAACTACTCTATGTTAAAAGACACAATTGTTTTTGCAACTGTCTGTGATGGTTCCAAATTATCTCAATGGACTGCTTACTTGTACAACGTAAGAAACTATTGGGCATTTTCTATATAAGAAATGTTAAATGGCTTTAGAGAGAGGCACAAATTGGCTTTGAGTTGATCAAAACAATGATTGTTCCTTTATTGTGAGAGAAAGCAGAAGGAAGGGAAAGAGAGTCAAGATTTGAAAGGGCAATGACCGGAGAAAGTCAGTAACATGTCATGTTGTAGCTATCCCTTTGCCACACACACACACACACACACACACACACACACACACACACACACACACACACACACACACACACACACACACACACACACACACACACACACACACACACACACACACACACACACACACACACACACACACACACACACACACACACACACACACACACACACACACACACACACACACACACACACACACACACACACACACACACACACACACACACACACACACACACACACACACACACACACACACACACACACACACACACACACACACACACACACACACACACACACACACACACACACACACACACACACACACACACACACACACACACACACACACACACACACACACACACACACACACACACACACACACACACACACACACACACACACACACACACCACACACACACACACACACACACACACACACACACACACACACACACACACACACACACACACACACACACACACACACACACACACACACACACACACACACACACACACACACACACACACACACACACACACACACACACACACACACACACACACACACACACACACACACACACACACACACACACACACACTCTCTCTCACACACACACACACACACACACACACACACCAAAGGAGAATCGTGCACGTTAATCTGAACTGATTGCATGTCCACTTACATAAATTATGGACTGTGGTGGATGCATTATTTACTCAGTAGAATTAAAAAGGCATGCCAGGTTACTGGATGCCGTCACAACATCACGACACACACACACACACACACACACACACACACACACACACACACACACACACACACACACACACACACACACACACACACACACACACACACACACACACACTTAGGAGGGACATTTATTAGGGATACAGTTGTAACAGAAAAAGGCCCTAACATAAGCAGGAATCCCCAGAACCAGACGTTTATGTATTTCCTTTCATCTCTTTGACCTCTCCTTCCCCGTTTCCTGCTGTCCTTCCCATTCCTTCCTCATTTTCTGATTTTCCTCAACATTCTTGCACGAATACGTCCACTCAGTAATTTTTCCCTTCCCTAGACACTTTTAATTATTTCGTCCTTCTTGCATCTTCTCTATCAGTTCAATCCACAAGCTTCTTCAAAAGCATCTCCACGCTCTTGGCTAATTTGGTTTTCCCCCATTCTTCTATTTCTTCTCGTCCCATTTCTAGGTATCATCCCTCACTCTTCTACTTTCTTCCTCTACTGATCTCTGGATACTCGTTCCCAGTCTAGCTTGCATGCTTCCTCTTCTATCGGTCTTTTTTCCTCTTTTTCTGTCCCACTCTGCAATATACAGCGGTGAGATGGGACCTGAAGGGAGACAAGAAAACTGTGGAAATAGACGGCGACAGTATTTTGACAAGGCGCACTTATAGAATAAGTAGTGATGGCAAAATATACTACATATAGATAGGAGAAGATACTAGAAGAATGTACATCATTTTATATGCAGCTTGTGAAATATATAGGGAGAGCACCTGCATGGCACTGCAACACATAACGTGTCAAATGTTCCTTTTACACTGGAAATATTAAAACAAGAGAATACATGGGATTTGAGTTGAAACAGTCTTATATATATATAGACTTATTAACAATTCTCAAAATCAGAATAAGATGTCTTAAAACAAGCTCCATCATTTTACACAGGCTGCTCAGCACATTATTCTCAAAACAAGTTCAGTTATTTATGGCTGGATATAGGATGGCAAGAAGTTTTGCAGTGTTTGCACAATATCACACTGTGACATTTGAAAAAAGCAATTTATCAATCATCAACCCTATTATAAAACATATTTAAGTCATTCAAAAAGCATGTATGCACATTATATATAGGCTGGGTTGCTCAACATGCCGTAATTTGGAACTTAAACATGTTCTAGTATAATATTTTATGAGGAATAGCAATGAAACAAAATACAATTAAATGGATGGATAACAGTGTCAGTGTTTAAGGAGCGTGAGAATCACTTTAATGACAAGTTGACTGTTAGTGATTTGAAGGGGCCCTATTATGGTCATTGCAGGTTCATATTTGTATATTGTGCTTCTACTCTGACATGCTTTACTGTTCAAAAAGTGGTTTATTTGTATATTCTTCATATACATGCACAACAACCTATATAACACACTACAGGAAAGGGAAAACCCCCGAAAGCATAAAGGTTTCAATTAAATTAAATTATTAACATTACATGATAACAGAAGAAGAAGAAGGAAACACCTAGGGACTATTTAATAATAGGAACAATAAATACATATTTTTACTTTTGTAATATTGTCACAAATATTTAGACTCTCTTAATTCTGTAAAGGTATATTTGTAGCAGGCATGCCTTTTAGGCCTTTGCAAGTGGTTTTGTGAACTATAGGATTTAAGGAGTACATAAACAAATTGCAGTGAAGCAAGCCATTATGCATTTATTAACAACACTGTGTCTTTTATTGTGACAGTAAGCCAAGCACATTAGGGTGCAATCCACAGAATGTCTTTCCTCTTCTTTTTTATTTTCTCCCTTCAAGTCAGCTGTAAAGCTCAAATCAGTATGCAAAGTGTCACAGTGGGGCTGCTCCTCACAGCACAACATCCCGAGCTTTGCTGGAACTTTTGGACACCGAGCACCGCCTCCGAGAGAGAAAAGGCCTCTGAAACAGACAGAGAGAGAAGAAGAAACAGGGAGTATATCACCAGAATGGTAGAAAGTCTTCTTCTCCCCACGCACAAGCTTCAATCTGAGCTCCGGCGCGGTCGACTTAACACCTAAATATAGAGCATGCCGGCTATTCATGTAGTGTTATTGCTACGCTAATGCCCACAATCGCGGATTTTGGAGGGCTAGCCGGCCTTATAGCGCGGCTGCCGGCTCCTGAATATGCATGGTGCCGAAGCAGCCGAGAAAGAGAGTGCCAGGCGAGACACAGAGGATTTGATGTTCAATAAAAAGAAAAAGCCTTTGACATGGAATACGAGCAGGGCCCAGCCTCAATATAAAAGAACCAGGAGGGGAATTAGATGGATGGAGAATTCCTTCAGAAACACAGACAGAGAAGAGAGTTATAAGAAAAGGAAAGGGGATATTTGAGTGTTTCTCTCTCTCTGTGCGTGTGTGTGTGTGTGTGTGTGTGTGTGTGTGTGTGTGTGTGTGTGTGTGTGTGTGTGTGTGTGTGTGTTGCGTGTGTGCGACAGTACTTGAGCGGGTGACAGAAAGGGTAGCAGGGATGTACACACACTCTTTGACTGAATATGGCTAATACAAACCTATGATACAGAAGTCATTGAGTAGTCTCACTGCGCCGTCTCTTCTCCAACTCTTTAAAAGCACTCGCCTCGCACCAACTTTATTCGAGCCTTACGTGGCTTTTAAAGATTACCTTCACTGAGTCACTTAACAGGCTCTTTAAATTAGACAGGGCCTTACGGGGTCAGCCTCATTACAGATGCCATTAGCCAACATGCACTAAAGGCTGTACAAGGAAATAGTTGTTTAAGAGCCACTAAGTGATAGTGGCTAATCCTCATAAAGATGACTGTTAACCAAATGGCCCAAATGAGACATTTAAGTATGAGGAGAATTTAGTGTAGCAGGAAGTGATATTAATCAATTAGATCTTTCTAAGTTTGCATCCCACTGTATTCCAGTTTCATCTCTGTCATTCCAGGAGTTACATTAAAATGCAAGTTTAAGACAGAAAAATACGGATGATGGGTGAAGAAGACCTTAACATATTTATTTTTAATTGATCAGAAAACAGTTGACCAGGTACTGTATCTGGAGGAAGAAGCTTCTCATCACAAGTGTTGTCTATTGTAAAAAATGTCACAAAATGACAAGCTTTGAGTCTTGAAGAGGACATATTATGCACATTATTTTGTATTTTGTGCAATTTTTTCATGCTTTAATGTTTAAAATGCTCTTTATTGTTCTCATACTGCCTGTGCTGCAGCATATCTTTTCACCCTCTGGGTGTTTCTCAATGTCGAGGAGGCTTGCTTGGTAGCACATGTACCTCCGAGTGAGTTCCTTAAGAAGCGAGGCAAGAATACCTCCTAGCCTCGGAAAACGAAGAATGGAACAGGCGAGCAAGTGTGCAGGTGTGTGTCATATGAGAGGCCCCGCCTTACATTTTCCGCCAAAGATTTTGGAAATTGGTCCGTGCGCAAAGCATTGTGGGGATTTTAAGACCGCGGAGTCTACACATGTGCTGCCTCGAAATTTCCCGCAACGAAGTACGCCGGCCTCGGTAGAATTCCTAGTATCCTGGACATTGGAACAGTCCTCCGGCGGCACTCAATGACGTAGTATGCTTGAAATAGTGGCTCTGGAGCAGCTTTACTCGACATTGAGAAACACCCCCTTTCTGAAACCAGAGCCCACTCTGCTCTGATTGGTTAGCTGGCTGGCTCTGTTGTGATTGGTCAATCCCTTAGAGATGTGTCGGAAATGTGCCGCCCCATAGAATATCACGTATGAATGGGTTTGAGCACGAGCCGTTTTAAGTGCCAGTGTAACATCGTGATGTGACCATGATAAGGAAGTAAACAAATAAGTCCAATGGTGTTTGAGACAGGGTGGTGTGTGTGGGAGAGAAACTCTCTTTTGGAGCGAACACAGGGATGTTAGCCTTTACAGACCATTTACATGCACAAAAACCTAGAGAACACACTACAGGAAAGGGAAACACCCTAAAAGCATAATAGGGCCTCTTTTATTAACTGTATAAGCCAAGAATGCAAACCATGTTTCTCGAGCTATATGCTTCAGCCAATTACCTTGCTATTAACTACAGTATGCATGCATCTGATAGCAACATGGCTATAAATGTTTGCCTAGTCCTAATAAATGTGTGTTGTAAGATGTAAAAAGGACATTGATGTACATATTAACACTACTTAGTGTTTTTTGGAGCGTAAATGCAATCAGCCAAAATAAAAAGCTAATGAATGCTATAAAAAAACATGACGGCCGCAAGGCTGCACATCACCAGCTAAACGTGGACTTATGCCTGTGTGATGATGTGTAGTAGTATAGTCAGTGACTTGATAGCAACCGCCATTGACACATAGAAATTTCGGATATTAAAGAGTAGGTAATGTACTGACATTTTATGTCGTTGTAGAAAATGTGAACGTCTTTTGTCAGACCTTATGTCAGGCTTCTAACCACAAACACGTTAAAAAAACCATTGACTTTGTGGCAAGGGAATCCTGTTTCTTATGAGTTCAGTAATGTGTCCTTATGTACCTAATAGGTACATAAGGACACATTACTGAACTCATAAGAAACAGGATTCAAACGCCTACGGAAATAGAAGAGAGCTGCAGTTGCATGTTTGAATGTGGGGGATAATGCTTCACGTTAAGATGAGGCTGTTGCTGAATAATGCACATATGGCAACATATAACTTAGTCACACAAGCCAATGCAGGAACAGCATTGACATTCATGCTCAGATTGGCACTGTATAATGCACACTCACGGATGCAGAAAGAGAGACATCTTCTCTGGCCTGTTGGGGATGCCATGCGTGTGCTTTGGTTGGGGCCAGTTCCATATTAAGTGGGTTTTCCATTGCAATTAAGGCTTTGGTCTGATCCCTTCTGACACGGTAATTGTTATTTCAAACACAGATTAATAAATCATGGACATCTAGTTAAGAATTAAAATAGGTCTCCACCGCCACTGCAGCCCAGGCTAACCTCTACAGCCCAGTCTACAAACACACACACACACACACACACACACACACACACACACACACACACACACACACACACACACACACACACACACACACACACACACACACACACACACACACACACACACACACACACACACACACACACACACACACAAAACATGTTCGGATGATCAGATTAAATAAAAACATATACTACAAATAGTCTGAGTGCATATACATTTACAGTCTATATTAACATACTGCATAAATGCTTTTACAGAAATTGAAATGTACACGTCCAAATATAAAATCTACATTTGTGAGTACTTTTCCACTAGTACTGTCAAAAGAAAGTAATTGCGTTAAAGTTTCAAATTATAATATTTACTTGTATTTTGGGGGGGTGACAAGAAATAAACATGTGATGTTGCAAAAAAGAAATGGATGATAAACTAAGAAAGGTAAGATAAATCAGAAGGTTTATTTTTATTTTATTATAAAATTAGTTCTGAATTGTTGGCAAGAAGTTTGAGACTTTTGTGTGTTTGGTAGCAGAGCATTTAAGTGGCCCTATTTTGCTTTTTGGAGTTTTCCCTTTCTTGTAGTGTGTTATATTGGTTTGTGTAAATGGTCTGCAAAGGCTAAAATCCCTGTGTTCCCTCCAGAGGGAGTTTTTCTCCAACACTCTCCGCCCCTGACCTTTTTGAACATTAAAGTATGTAAACATGTTACAGTTTAAGGCGAGACACCCCAGGTGAATAGGGTAATTTTTGTAACTTAAAGGTATCAGCTAGAAATTTCTCCAGTTAATTACTTACAATAAGGCAATTGTTTTTTGTATTACAAGTTTTCTGAAATAGCATGTTTCAATATGACAATTAGCCATTATCTCATTAAATATGCACATATTTTAACACATTTCAGGCATCGAAATCTGAACTTTGGATAAAGCCAGGTTCAAAATTCTTGTTTAATTTTGTAGTCATATTAGTATCTAAGGCTTTTACAGAAGGGATATTGGATATCTCTTTGTATCACTCCATAAATCAGAAAATACTGTCAACAGCCCTAAAATATCAATGTTCGCCATGTTTTTAGGTATACAATGTTGTATAATTCAGGCTATGAATGATATATGAACAAACCCTTCTGTAAAAGCTTTCATAATATTGATAGGAATATAACTGGAAGGTTTGGTATCTCTACGTGCTACTGAAGTTGAAATTTCGAACTCAGAGTAGGAGAAAAAACTCATTTTGAGAAAACGACCTTTAAAGATTGCAGTGAGGCGCTAGCTAAACCCTCCTGTTCTCTGGATGACAGCTTGCACATCGACGCACTCCGTGAAGGTATTTCATGTTCGGGGTCATTTCTTTTTTGTATAACCTTGCTTCGTGCAAGTGACAATTGTTGTCGTCTTCTCTGTGAAAGTTTTTTTCGCCGTTCTTTTGCCATTTTGAGATTTCAATTTCTAGCGGAAAGCTAACCAGGAAGTGTTTTAGCACACCACGTGACGCATCTGAACGAATCACGTTGTCAGAAATGTACACCAGCCAATGAGATTTTGTTTCTTGGTTTAAGACCCCTTTGTGCTTTCACGATTGGTTGCTGATACAAAGGAAATGGACATATTTGGATCCGATGAGATTGTGCAGGAGAGACGGAGCTTTCCAGCGATATCTCTGTTGACATGATGCACACAGCGGTCGCGGTACTTTGTTACGTTAGAATGCTAACTTTTGGTGAATTTAGGAGAAATCTACAGACGCAAATAGACAAACTATAGTCAAATAAACACTTAAATGTGTATTTTGTACGTTTTCCTTCCAAAAGCCTGAAAGAAAACATGTTATAGAATCAAAATAGCACAAAATCTCAAAATTAACCAGTACTTGAAAAACGATGTTTTTGCCTGCCGTGTATCGCCTTAAGCAAAAAACACAAATATGAACTCAAACATTTGCATAATAGGGCAACACACTCTCACTCCCTAAGCGTCCAGGAGCGACGTTTGGTCAGTGTCCGTGACATCCATTTGTGACGCTCCTAGGCTCCTTCAGCGTCATAAAGGGACGCAAATAGCTTTCAACTGATTGCAATGTATTCCCATCTGCGGCGGGATTTGACGCTCATGGAAGCACGGCATTTGTTTGTGTCAGCTGCCCTTAAAGGTAATGTGAGCGTCCATTCCCATTGGATAACGGAGAATTGTGTCGATTGATTTTACAGTGATATCTGCACTACTCATCGACTAAAAAACACCAGATTATCCTTGTTAATTACACAACATTGATTGGTTTAAATTGTGTGCAATGCTTTTGTATTTTCCCCTTCGATTCGGAGAAACAAATATTTTTTCGGAGTAAAGGATGGCAGAAGACACTACACTACCCAGAATCCCCAGCTATCGTTTGGACTACACCATGTGCTCTGTTTGACAAACCCCGTTTTTTTTCACCATTCATTCCAATGGCTGGCGTCTATGTCATGTGATCTTCAAATTTCTCCCTGCAGAAAAATAAAACATGGCCGAACTTCGTTTTATTCTCTGTGGAAAATGCCTATTTTAAAGTTAGTTTGGCCATTAAAATGCGTTTTGATGTCAGATTATGTGTGCAGTGCATGTACATGATCTTTAGTTTGCTAGTTATTACGAAGATTACTTCAGGAAAACGCGACGTTTTTATTGTTACCAAGGTGGTTGCTAGGGACGCTGTTATCGATATTATTTCTGTTATGTTGTGTAACTGTTTAATGGTGTTATCTTTATTGCTACCCCCTTCCCCGTCAATGTATAGTGTTGGTCCACAGCACAAATATATTAGTTTAACAAAATCCGCATCTAAATATAGCCTACGTTATTTTCCCCTGTGCAATTCCAGTCTCACATCTCACAGCACATCGTCATTAACAAATACCGGAAACAGACCGAAAACATTACAAAAAAAAAAAATAATACTTTATTCCGAGTGTGCTTGCTTTTCTCTTTGAAAGTGATCACATAATGGCATTGTAATACACGGTTCGGCTGCATTAAATATTACATATCTCGTTCTGTATTTATAGTGCCCTGATGTGAAGACTTCTAGACAAACATGAGGAACTGAAAACGTGACGTGGATCATAAATATATCAGCCATTATACAACAGCTTACATTTCTTTTCACACAATACGTCTCCTTGCAGTATCAACACTAATTCGGCTCACTTTTATATTTGATCCAATTGGTAGATAGGCTGTATTTACACCATAAAGGTGCACAGCTGACACCTAGTGGTTAAAGCATGTTATTGAATTTCATTATTTTTATTATTAGATAGTAATAGGATCCCTATAAAGTATATTCATTACTCGTTATTCTCTACTAATAGTTAATTAAAGACGGTATATAATGACTATTTTGCACATCCCTTTCAAGATTTCAAGATTTTCTAAGGTTTATTGACATATCATATAGGCCTACACAACTATGGTGTAGTTCTGCATTGAATGAAAAACTTGGGTCGCAGGTTCCTCAATAGTGCATTACAAGACATCTATCAATATTTGTGCATACCTCCAGCAATATTAACTATGTTGAAGCACTTATTTTAACTGATATTATACATAATGTATTATACTCTTATAAGATGTATGTAGATATTTCATCTCCGGCCTTGTCAGGTATTGAACAATCAATAAATAAAGAACACAGAATTGTTAAATATAAAACACAGAATTTGTGTGATTATACTAAATGATTTACAAATAAACACCACTGCATATTTACAACTGTTACACATGCTGATGTAATGCAAATGTTCCAACTTGGGATCAATAAAGTATATATTATCTTAAGCTGATCGATGGCTACTGCCATATTTGCAAAATGTGCCTCTGAACCTTGACAAGTGCATGTTTCAGGCTTATCAATTAATGTAATGTAATGTAATGTAATGTTATCAATTAACAACAGGGGTCACAAACATAAGACCAGCTGTTAAATAAAGCTCTTCTGACCTTAGCTGGCATGTGTGTACCAGGTGGACCCAGTTCAAATCCAGTTTTGGACAGTCTGCCGTGGTTCCATCCCATTTCAAGTGCTGTTCGAGAATCGGCGTAACCCTCGGAGCACACTCTCCAATCACAGAGCTTGAGGACTATCACCGGGTTTGTCAAACAGAGCACATGGTGTAGTCCAAACGATAGCTGGGGATTCTGGGTAGTGTAGTGTCTTCTGCCATCCTTTACTCAGAAAAAAATGGTGTTTCTCCGAATCGAAGGGGAAAAATACAAAAGCATTGCACACAATTTAAACCAATCAATGTTGTGTAATTAACAAGGATAATCTGGTGTTTTTTAGTCGATGAGTAGTGCAGATATCACTGTAAAATAAATCGACAGTAAGAGGAATACTTACTTCCGGGTGTACAATACTCCGTTATCCAATGGGAATGGACGCTCACATTGCCTTTAAGGGTAGCCGACACAAACGAATGCCTTGCTTCCATGAGCGTCAAATCCCGCCGCAGATGGGAATACATTGCAATCAGTTGAAAGCTATTTGCGTCCCTTTATGACGCTGAGGGAGCCCGTCACAACTGGACGCCACGGACACTGACCAAACGTCGCTCCTGGACGCTTACGGAGCGTCCACACTACAGCTTCAAAAATAGCTTGGAGCTGGGCGTGTCTGGAGCTTGGGGATTTTATTCAAGCAACACGACCAACAACCAATCACATGAATCTCCCGCCCCCGACATACAAAGAAAAAACCCCCGGGGATTTTATGCGAGCAATATATATATAAACTCCCCAAACAGGCGAAAACCTACCAGTTTCCCCCACTGTCTCTGCCACCTCCCTCCATGCCTGGTTCCTCCGGTTTGTATCCCGGTAGGTGAAGAGGGTCTGGTCATACAAAACCGGGTGATTTGCTACGGCGATAGTTAGTTTCTCCTCCGACTTTTTTTGAAATATAGAAATGAACGGCGGGATATCTCTCCCAGCTTAGACGCGGTTTGATTGGCTACGGCTTCAGCTGTCAGATTTTGGGAAACGGGATTTGATTGGCTGGCGCTGGCTACTCCGGCGTCTCCGGCGTCAGAAGTTGAACATTCAACTTCTGTCGCCGGAGACGCCTGAGACGGACCGCTCTGCTACCCACAATTCAGTTCGGCGAAAAAGCGCGGCTACGTGACGTCACCCCATTGAAAGTGAATGGGCAGATTGGAGCTTTCGACGCTGTCGACGCTGTAGTGTAGACGGGCCGTTAGGGAGTGAGAGTGTGTTGAATAGGGCCCCTAAAATAATTGGTGCTGAAAAACTTGATATATTGCGTGAGGATACAGCCCGGTGTTTTTTTCTCCTGAATCTATATATATATATATATATATATATAACACACTATGTACACTGTATAACAGTGTCCGTATAGATACACTAGAGTCACAAGCAAATATACAATATATACAAACATCAAACATGCAGCTACACACATATACACACACACACACACACATGCTCGGATGGTGTGGCAGTTTTTACTGTGGGCACTTAAGACTTATAGTACGTCAAAAATGTTGAAGACATGTAAACGCACATGAAGCTACTCCTTCTTACACAATCCACATTTCACTCTACCTCCACCTGTCCTTTCCTTATCCTGCAACCTATCTTTAGTTTCTTCCTAACTTATTTTACCTCTCATATTTTGTCCCTCCTCCTATCTATCTAAATCCCTTCCTTTTTCTGTCCATCCTTCCTCCATCCTATTTTTTACCTTGCTCCGTCCTCTCACGAACCCTCACTCCCTTCCTCTCTCCCTCCATTCTTTGTACCTCCGAAGACCGGGAGAGTCGTGGCCCAATACAACATGTATGCTGAATAATGTGTATGATGGCCACATCGTTGGATGTCTTCTCTGCGCTGCGGCCCCAAAAGCAGCCACTCACAAACACACACAGACACACACATACACAGAGTCTCCCGTGGTCGACAGAGAGCACTTTAGCTATCACTGTGGATTAGCCTGAGACCTGTAATGCACCTTTAAGTACACCAGGGGCCCTTTTAGGACACACACACACACACACACACACACACACACACACACACACACACACACACACACACACACACACACACACACACACACACACACACACACACACACACACACACACACACATTCTCAAGCACACATGGACATAAGTGCACATGGACAAGCTTAGAATCCACAGCAAGTGTATATAAAATGACGCATATTACATAAGACAGATGTTTCTGTACACACATTGGCACTGATTTACACCCATCTTTTTTATCTAGCAAAATACTACAACATGTGATTAGAAGTTTAGTTTGTCAGTTTGAAGGAAACATGCTATATATATCATATTCGACATACTGTATATGGGCTTGCTTAAGAGCAACCATAAACACATGTATGCATAAGTACACACTCAAACTTCTAGGTATACTTCTGATGCTCTAAATATGAACTGGGATTATTGTTTTGAATAACTCTCAACACCTGCCTGGACACAAGCATCCGAGGAGGAGTGTAGGACACAGGAAGAGGGATATATATGGAGGGATCGGGAAAGGTGAAGGCTCTGAAATGCACTATACATGCACTGCACCATCTTTTAGATTTGAGTCAGCACAGAACATGAAGGTTATGAAAAATAATCTAGAAAGTAGATCAAAGAGGTTAGGGTTAGAAGCTAGATGATAGCTCCAGCTGCTATATATACCTCATGAAGTAAAGCTCAATGAGTTGAACGAGGCAGTACATTTCATAGTGTGGCGACTGTTGTCCAGGAGGTAGAAGCTCATCCTCAATCAGAAAGTCAGTGGTTCAAACCCCCTGTAGTCACCATGTCAATATGTCCTTGGGCAAAGCCACAAATTACTCCCAATGGCATGGCCAATGCTTTGTAAATGTTAGTTTCCCTGAGCAGGTGAAACCTTGTATGGCAACCTCTGACTCTGCATGAAATATATATATATGGAAAGTTGTTTGAGGGGTCACAAATAATTGACAAGTGTTATAAAACGCGTATAAAAATGCATTCTAGACTGAGATCCGAGGCTGCTGGGCCGAGATGTTGTTGCTTCCACCAGGGGGTGCAGTGGGGTTCCACACTGGAGCTCATGTGAAATAAAGTCAGATACAGTACGCTGGATGTACAGCGGAACTTTGTTCGGATATCATACTATGTGCTAAATAAGAGACATGTAATAATTTACAAAACATCACCATGTTGTTATTTAACAAAATAATGTTGCTTTGTCGAAAAAAACGAACGGGAGGAAATGCAGCCCGGCTCTCGATTTTTAATCCTAATTTAATCATCATCTTCACCACGATCATTTATGTTTATGTTCGCCGAATTGACATGAAATCACTGACACATATGAATATACTGTATTCAACTTCATTAAAACGTTATTAATGTGCCTAAACTCAGTAATTCACTAAAAATATTTATATTTTAATGGAGCCTCGTCGGCAGATCATGATCCCCATAAGGATCCCCATAAGGATCAAGTCGCTGCAAATTATCCTGCTTATTACATGGCCACATTCTCAACAAAGTAACGACATGACTCCCAATATTAATTGAAATGCTTTTATGGATTTAGAAAATGTTTTTATTGATTTAAAAAATAGTTGTATTGACATGCATCCGCTAAGAAAAATAGTCCGTTGTTACCGTTTTGTAAACAGTCTGAATGAAACGGCAGCTCTCAGCTGTGTATTTACACAACTAATGGCCAGCTAATGGCCCATCAACCACATTTCTCTCCCCCCTCCCCCCCTGATCTTTCTTCTCCAGCAGGTAAATTAACTGTAAATTTAAACCATGGATGTATAATAAGAACTGGATACAGATTGGGAGGCGGGGCCTCATTCATTCCTATGAGAGTTGCTCAATGGCGCATGATGACAAAATGGCCCAACTTTTGAGAGAGCGAAACGTCACAGATTACCCGGCATGCCTGAGAAGTACCCGCATGTGCACTCATATAGAGCATGCGCAACTTTAACCACGCCGCCCAAAAGGCTCGTTCACATTTAAGCACGTGAATTTGCGTACACGTGACAGCACCGCACGTTCATGACAGCATGGTACTGGATTTATATTAACGAGGCGGCAGTTAGCAGCTAGCGGCTAGCTAGTAAATTATGCTAAATTACACATCAATCGTTATGTACTTTTATATTACGCTGACATCAGGATCTAGTGATGTCCAAGCAACAGAGCTTCATTTAGCATGATACTTGTGTGGGTTGTACATGAAACCACTTGGTAATATATAAAAATGTATATGTTGAAGCCTGTTATGATCAATTGTGAGTTACATCTTTATCTAAAATGTAAAGCTGATGATGGATTACTGTGGTGGAGTTAAAATAACAATAGCCTATTTATTTTTAAAATGTGATGTGAGTAAAATGATAGTAACTGTGATTATTCATGTTAAGTAGCCCACAAGTAACTAAAACAATTGCAAGTGCAATAAGAAACTACAGGAACGTTAATCTATGTCGGTATATTAACTTTATAATACAACATTTACGGTACAAGATTTACATCATACAGCCCATGTAGTATAATATTTTACAAATGATGAATTACAGCAAACATGTGCAATATATCCATTATTACAGCTCCGTGGGATGGCAGTAAGGCGATATGGGTCCGTTGTTATTGTGCATCCATGGGTAAAGAGAAACTCATGTAGTACTGAACACGTAACATGAACGTGCCGGGCGGCGCGGTCCTGTGGGTTAGATGCGCGTTCATAATGCCGAGGGAAATAATTCTCAGAATAACGTTATTAGCACATTTTTACAACTTGAGGAACGAATGTTTTTAATAAGGGCTATACAAGTGTTCATACTGGAGTCTATTTAGTTTTTAAAAAATTATCCAACGAGTTACAGACCACTCTTTCCCAATGTAAGTCAATGGGAAAAAGTGTTTCCGGGCCCAGCAACCTAAAGGAAGTGTAGTACCGCCGTTTGACCAGCACGAATATTCTCATCAGCGCACTTCCTGGGGGCTTGGTTTAAACGCAGACTTTTGTTCCTCCATGTTTCGTTGTTATTGTTTCACTGAGCGGACCCGCACATTTTTTTCAAACGCACCCTTTTTTGGTCCCTCTGCGGCGGTAATAGCTTTTGTGCACTGTGATGATTTGGCCGTTCCTTTAGTAATGAATATTAAATGTTGTAAGGAAATCTTTCCACCAATAATTCCAATAAGTAATCCAAAATGTATTCACTTCAGGTTTACGAAAGTAACTGTAAGAGACTTTAATATTTTATTGAAAAAAAGTTACATTGCACACACACAACAAACATCACACAAATTGACCCGATTGGCGGTTCTAGTGTAAAATAAACTCACTAATTAATGAAACCAGTTCAATACGCATTATTCTAATTCTTATCATTCTTTATGAGCGCAGAAATAGTCTTAAAATCAGACCTGTTTTTTAAATGAAATCTGACTGCAGGCAGTTAGCTCTGATCACCTATGATAAATGTGCCACACCTAATCGCTGGCCATTCAGCCACAGAGCTCCCTCTACAACACACTCTCACTCCCTAAACGTCCAGGAGCGACGTTTGGCCAGTGTCCGTGGCGTCCAATTGTGACGCTCCTAGGCTCCTTCAGCGTCATAAAGGGACGCAAATAGCTTTCAACTGATTGCAATATATTTCCATCTGCGTCGGGATTTGACGCTCATGGAAGCACGGCATTTGTTTGTGTCGGCTGCCCTTAAAGGTAATATGAGCGTCCATTCCCATTGGATAACGGAGAATTGTACACCCGGATGTAAGTATTCCTCTTACTGTCGATTGATTTTACAGTGATATATGCACTACTCATCGACTAAAAAACACCAGATTATCCTTGTTAATTACACAACATTGATTGGCTTAAATTGTGTGCAATGCTTTTGTATTTTTCCCATTCGATTCGGAGAAACAAATATTTGTTCTGAGTAAAGGATGGCAGAAGACACTACACTACCCAGAATCCCCAGCTATCGTTTGGACTACACCATGTGCTCTGTTTGACAAACCCCGTTTTTTTTCACCATTCATTCCAATGTCTATGTCACGTGCTCTTCGTGCGCATTGCACACAATTTAAACCAATCAATGTTGTGTAATTAACAAGGATAATCTGGTGTTTTTTAGTCGATGAGTAGTGCAGATATCACTGTAAAATCAATCGACAGTAAGAGGAATACTTACTTCCGGGTGTACAATTCTCCGTTATCCAATGGGAATGGACGCTCACATTGCCTTTAAGGGCAGCCGACACAAACGAATGCCGTGCTTCCATGAGCGTCAAATCCCGACGCAGATGGGAATACATTGCAATCAGTTGAAAGCTATTTGCGTCCCTTTATGACGCTGAAGGAGCCTAGGAGCGTCACAATTGGACGCCACGGACACTGACTAAACGTCGCTCCTGGACGCTTAGGGAGTGAGAGTGTGTTGCCCTCTATACAAATCAAACTGTAGACGGTGTGAAAGCACCTATTGTTTTAAATAATGGTCGGAATGTAACCTGTGAGCCTTCTGAATTACCGTGGGACAGCACATTCTAAACTAAAATGTTCAATCAATAAAGTAACATCTTATCTTAATAATATCTTCATATTAATAATCATAATAAAGACAAAATCAACACACGGCAATTCAAAGTGCTTTACAAAAAATGAAAGACATTAAGAAAATGGCGTTTAAAATCAGTCATTAAAAAGAAAAGATACATGGATAAAAGTTACAGTGCAGTCTGAATAGTTCAATTAAAAGCAGCGACAAAAAGAAAAGTCTTCAGCCTGGATTTAAAAGTAGTAAGAGTTGCAGCGGACCTGCAGTTTTCTGGGAGTTTGTTCCAGATATTTCGAGCATAATAACTGAACGCTGCTTTACCATGTTTAGTTCTGACTCTGGGGACAGAAAGCTGACCAGTCCCTGAAGACCTGAGAGATCTGGATGGTTCATCATTTAGCAGTAGGTCAGAAATGTATTTTGAGCCTAAACCATTCCAAGCTTTATAAACCAGCAGCAGTATTTTGAAATATATTCTTTGACACTCAGGAAGCCAGTGTAAAGACTTCAGAACAGGAGTGATGTGATCCACTTTCTTAGTGTTAGTGAGGACTTGAGCAGCGGCGTTCTGAATCAGCTGCAGCTTTCTAATAGATTTTTTAGTGAGACCTGTGAAGACACCATTACAGTAGTCCAGTCTACTGAAGATAAAAGCTTAAAATCAGACCTGTTTTTTAAATTAAATCTGACTGCAGGCAGTTAGCTCTGATCACCTAATGATAAATGCGCCACACCTAATCGCCGGCCAATCAGCCACAGAGCTCCCTCTATACAAATCAATCTGTAGACGGTGTGAAAGCACCTACAGTATTGTTTTAAATAATGGTCGGAATGTGACCTGTGAGCCTTCTGAATTGGGACAGCACATTCTAAAACTAAAATGTTCAATCAATAAAGTAACATCTTATCTTATCTAATCTTAATAATATCTTCATATTAATAATAATAATAAATCATACAGTATGCTATGTGTCCGAAAGGGAGCAGGAGGAAGCAAACACAAAAATATACAACAAATATACTGCATATTAAAGCAAACAATTGTAAAGGTAAAAGTATGAGCATAACAAATAAAGAAGTGTAATGTAAACATTTACATTATTATTATGATTATTTAATATATAAAGACTATATATTATTGAATTACAAGATTAGATATACTTTATTTGATCTAAAATATTGATGTGTTCAAATGTTCTTCAAAACACAATTGCAAGTCCATGAAACGTATCTTTCTGTATTTGTGAATGAAGCGCCATCTCCTGGTTAAAACCTGAAATTGAAAATCTGGCAACGCCCTCTTGGAAAATAGTGGGAGGGCTTAACATTCCTCGATACTGGCCTTAGGCAGGTCGTAGGCAGGAAGCTGTAAGCTGGAGTCTGAAATTAGGTGCTACATCTGTATAACATTAACCAACATGTATTCAATCCAACAAGTCCTCCAACTCATACGACCAAATGGGTCGATTGTTTAAGCCCTTATTACGACCAAATATGTCGTTTGTTGAAGTGCTTAATACGACCTATAATTACGTTTTAAAATGGTCGGCCTCTAGTGCTCCTGTTGAATGCAAACGTTACAGAGGGTTGTTTATTCACAAATAACCCTCTCTGTAAAATCCTAAATTGTAGGATAGTTTGGCCATTAAAACGCTTTATGATTAGATTTCTAGCGAGAAGTATATATTGTACTTTTGAAATCCACGTCCAGTCGATATGTAGGATCTATAGTTTGATAGATATTACGAAGATGATTTGAGGTTTCGTCAGGAGAACGTGTATATGCGGCAAGCTTCCATGTAAAGTTACGGGTTGAAAACAGTATTTCCGGTCTCAACGTTTTCATAATAAAACCAATGATCAAATGATTTAACAGTGATATCTGCAGTACTGATCCACTAAAAAACATCAGTTTATCCTAGTTAATTATATGACATTAATTGGTTTAAATTGTGTACAATGCTTTTGTGTTTTTCCCATAGGTTTTTCTCTTTCGATTCTGAGAGACACATTTCTTTTTTCAAACGTTTTGATAGGCTAAAATCACGCCGCAATGCACGTCGGGATATGGTGTTAATATCATAATAATACTTTATTCCGAGTGTTCTTGCTTTTCTCTTTGAAAGTCATCACATAACGGCATTGTAATACATGGTTCGGCTGCATTAAATATTACATATCTGCCCTAGATATGTATTTATAGAGCCCTGATCAGAAGACTTTTTGACAAATTGGAAGAGATGCCGCCAAAACTGAATACGTGACGTGGACCATAAATATATCAACAATTAAACAACATCTTCCATTTCTTTTCACGCAATACGTCTCCTTGCAGTATCAACACTGGCTGACTTTTATATTTGATCCAATTAGTAGATAGTCTGTATTTACACCATAACGGTGCACAGCTGATAGAAAGGGACTTTTTCGTAGTTTTTAAAGATATTACTGATTTTCTGAACTACCTTTCCAACTCCTCATGCAGTTGACTGTTACAGGTCTATACAAGTTCATGGTACAATCATAGACTGTATATATAAACAATGCATAATACAATGATGTGTTATGTGTGGGTACAATGCATAAGCTTCATATTGAGAGACTGAAACTGTATTTTGCTTTACCGTTCTGTTTTAATTTCACAATAAAGTGAATAGTCATATTATGTTTGATATTATTATGTTTTATTAACTAGACCACTGGTCTAAACCGCACCTCCTAGTGGTTAAAGCACGTTATTGAATTTAGTTGTTGAATAAGTTATATTTGATGAAAACATTTAAATATTAAGAGTAGCCTACATACAAAATAGGGGTCAATGATAGAAATATAGAATAGAAAATATAAGTCTGATTTAAGGGTTGTTTATATTTCACATCATTAATCAGAATCTGCAAAGTAACAAAAATGAATGTAGTAGAGTAAAAATACCAGGTTAACCTCTGAATTGTAGTGGAGTAGAACAAAGTACATGCTGCTGTAACAAAAACATTTCCCAACTTGGGATCAATAAAGTATCTTATCTTAAGATGATCGATGGCTACTGCCATATTTGCTAAATGTGCATCTGAACCTTGACAAGTGCATGTTTCAGGCTTATCAATTAACAACAGGAGGGGTCACAGACATAAGACCAGCTGTTAAATAAAGCTCTTCTGACCTTAGCTGTCATGTGGGTATATTAATGCTGCCCATTATGGACACAAGCAATTTTCACCCATGTATTAATTATACGTTTTACATTTGATAACACCAATGTGTTTCGTATCCCCTAAACCTCCAGGGATGTATACAGTTTAATACTGGCAACTTCTAATTGTGGGAAATACGAAAACGTCTTTTAAAACTACAATTCCCAATAGAGACATGCCATAGAACATGTTGTGAAACACACAATAGCCAGCAAGTGTAATTCTGGGGGGTGGAGGGCTGGGCTGGAACCATCTAAGTCCAGTTTTGGATAGTCCGGCGTGGTTCCATTCCATTTCAAAGAGCTGTTTGACACTCGGCGTAACCTTGTCGCACTGCCACTCCAACATCCAATCACAGAGCTTGAGGGCTAATCACGGGGTTTGTAATGCAAGGTGGATGTTGTAGTCCCAAACGATAGCTGGGGATTCTGGATAGTGTAGTGTCTTCGGAAACTCTGTAGTGTCTAAACTCCGAAAAAACTATTTGTTTCTCCAAATCGAAGGTTAAAAACACAAAAGCATTGTACACAATTTAAACCAATCAATATTGTGTAATTAACAAGGATAAACTGATGTTTTTTAGTGGATGAGTAATGGAGATATCACTGTTTAATCATTTGACAGTGTGGGGAATACTTCCGGTTTTATTATGAACATTTCGAGACCCTTTAACTTTACATGGAAGCTGCCCCATATACAGTTCACGTTCTCCTGGCGAGACCTCAAATCATCTTCGTGTATCTATCAAACTGTAGATCCTACACATCCACTGGACGTAGATTATAAAAGTACAATATACACTTCTCGCTAGAAATCTAATAAAAAAGCATTTTAATGGCCAAACTATTCCACAATTTAGGATTTTCCAGAGAGGGTTATTTGTGAATAAACGACCCTTTGCAACCCTTTGCAAGCGTTTGCAATCAACAGGAGCATGTTGTTTCTTACACGACCACTAGAGGTGCTACACTTTAAAACATGACTCTGGGTCGTATTTAACTGCTGAACAATCGACCTATATGGTCGTTTTTTGTAGGACGACAGGCTGTTTAAACCAATCAATATTGTGTAATTAACAAGGATAAACTGATGTTTTTTAGTGGATGAGTAATGGAGATATCACTGTGTAATCATTTGACCAGTGGCGAGCCGTCAGGGCCCTCTAGGGCCTAAGATATTCTAAAAAATAATATTTGAAAACATTAAAAAAAAAACATTTAAAAAAAAAATATGTTTTTGTTGTTACATTTTTCATTAGTTTTACCAACATAACTTGATTTAATTGTATTAAAAATAATATTTCCAAAGAAATAAATCCTTCGAATCTGCCTGTTCAGTTTCTGTTGGAATGTGAAGGGTTAAATGCCGTCTCTGCGAGTTATGTGAAGACAGGAGGGCTTGTTGGTCCCTCTCTACATTCACAGAGGGCCAGCTGTAGTAACTCAACGAGAGAGTAATGTCAAATGACAGTACAATTGACCAATCATATCTTCCCTCTAAATGGGCGGGCTTTATTTTCGCGGACTTTATGACAAGTTCCGCCCGCTGTGAGGTCTATGCAAGTGGTGCAGTGACGCGTCCTAAAACCCGGAAGTAAGCTTCGCTCGGATTCCCTCGACAAAAGAGCAATGGGATTTCTCCATAGGATTTTGGAAAATAGCTCGAAATAAGGTCTGTGGAAAACGAACCTGTTAGATAAATGCACGTTTGGTTCAGCCGGATAATATCATGTCTACCCTACTTTTATTATTTTCGAATCATAAATATAAACCATAGATTTATGATCGATAGATTTATGATCGATAGATTTATAATTAGCATAAGTTCGTTCATGATGGCTCACTTCAGTGATAGTGATGACATCGTTGCGAAATTATTAACCGAGTCATTTTCAAGATTGAGTTACAATGATAAACTGGAGTGGCAAAGGATCAGCTGAATGACCCGCCATCAAGTGCTTCATCCAAAAGGACAGGAGGATGGACTTTGTGTTTCAGTGATTTGATCATCAAAGGTAGGCCGAAGTCATTTTCAATGTGGGCCGCAGTGCCGACTTAATTCATTTGTATTTGTTACTTGGCTGTGGGTGCCCTGTCATGATAGGTGTTTATATAAATGGTGTTGTTCTATGTGGTAGAGGGTCGCTGTCATTGATGCGTTTTGCACCCCAGGCCGTTGTTTTGATATTCCGCTGAAGTATACGCTGTGACGTAATATCTCTTATTTTTTTTCTCTAGGGAAGGGGGGTCAGAGGGCCTAGGTATAAAAGTCACGGCTCG
Organism: Pseudochaenichthys georgianus; assembly: GCF_902827115.2. Taxonomy (NCBI): domain Eukaryota; kingdom Metazoa; phylum Chordata; class Actinopteri; order Perciformes; family Channichthyidae; genus Pseudochaenichthys; species Pseudochaenichthys georgianus. The sequence goes on along the minus strand of NC_047517.1, from coordinate 11,099,636 downwards.
ACACTGCATTTGACAGTGTGGGGAATACTTCTGGTTTTATTATGAAAACTTCGAGACCGGAAATACTGTTTTCACCCACGCTAACTTTACATGGAAGCTTCCCCATATACAGTACACGTTTTTTGTAGGAGGACAGGCTGATTCAATCTAATCAGGTCCAGAAAGGGTCCCATTGGAATTAGTTTGTGTTTCAATGGTCTGAACATCATGCTGCTTCCAGTCATAGTGGTCTGTCGCTGTTTGGCAGAGGTGGGAGGAAGTCATACATGTGCAAGTCTCAAGCAAGTCCCAATTCCCTGTGGTGAGAGTCAAGCAAGTCAAGTCAAGTCATTGCTCCATGTCAAACAAGTCACAAGTCTTGTCAAACGAAATTCTGATGAATAACCCCAGTTTCCGCATTTAAATCAGTTAAAATATTGTGGTGATAGTTACATTTTTATTTTCAACATAAACAGCAATGGAGAGTGGGGTGCTGAAATGATAACCCTCTAAGTTCTAAAAGGGCTCTAAAGTGAGAACCGGAGTACAATACAAATATTTTACATCAACATGTTAAGCCTCCTGCCCTGGCTGCCCTTCAGCAGGGTCACAGCATTTCTCCATGGTCTGTCTAAGGTGCTCCCATATGACACTGTCTCATTGTTTTCCTAACTGTGTCTGTGCACAAAGAAATATATCATCAAAGCCAATACAACAGAATAGTGTATGTACCAGGGCGCATGATATGTATGTGTGTGTGTGTGTGTGTGTGTGTGTGTGTGTGTGTGTGTGTGTGTGTGTGTGTGTGTGTGTGTGTGTGTGTGTGTGTGTGTGTGTGTGTGTGTGTGTGTGTGTGTGTGTGTGTGTGTGGCCTAGCATTACTATACTTGTGGGGACCTACATCTGTTTACATAGTCACGTGTGGGGACTCGCCTCCCTTATGGGATAAATTGGAGGTCCCCATGAGGGGAATCATTAATTTTAGGGTGAAGACTTGGTTAGGTTTAGGATTAGGGTTAGGGTAAGGGTTAGGGTTAGGCATGTGTTGGTTATGGTTGAGGTTAGGATAAGTCTCCAGGAAATGCATGTAAGTCAATGTAATGTCCCTTGAAGTGATGTATACATGGTGTGTGTGTGTGTGTGTGTGTGTGTGTGTGTGTGTGTGTGTGTGTGTGTGTGTGTGTGTGTGTGTGTGTGTGTGTGTGTGTGTGTGTGTGTGTGTGTGTGTGTGTGTGTGTGTGTGTGTGTGTGTGTGTGTGTGTGTGTGTGCAGACAGTGCAACATTAAGATTTTTGATATACTTTATTTATAAAGATTAAACAAATGTATTTCATTTGGGAACACCCACATATACATATGGAGTTGGCCAGATGTGTGTAAATTACTGTTCATGGTAATTTGAAAACAAATGCCGTTGTCGGACACACACAAACACACTGAACGAACACACACACACACACACACACACACACACACACACACACACACACACACAGAGCTGAGCAGAGCACAAACACACACACACACACACATCATGCACCTTAGTGACCGGACATCTCCTTCATAAAACGAGTAATAGGGGGAATAATCTGGCAGTTCGATGTGTGTAGAGGTGTGTGTGGTTAAAAAGTAGCAGCCTGCGGTCGCTCTTTAGCCGTTCTAATGAAAGTAAACACAGTGAAGCCGTTGCGTAAAAGGCACAGCTCTTTGCGCGCTGGTGCTGCACTTCTCAGAGGCGAAGTTACACGTCCCGCTGCCTCTTGTTGCTGTAGCAATTTCATGAAGTGAATGAGAGTCTGAGTTCGAAATATATCTAAAATAATGTATGCACTGCCATTTCCCAACATAAACATTACAGTCTGCAATGACACGGTTGTCTCCTGTGCACTCCACTTCCTACTTGGCGCTCAGGTAACTGTCTTGTGCGAACGAGATACAGTATCTTTTTTTTTTCATTGCCCTTTAGGGGCTCCGTACAATACAAAAAGTACTAAGTAAAAAAGTAAATTCCTTTCGAGTCATCTGTCTCAAGCAGGGGTGCAACGGTTCACAGAATTCACGGTTCGGTACGTACCTCGGTTTGGGGGTCACGGTTCGGTACGGGTTTGGTACAACAAGAAAAAGCAAAAAAAGTCCTTTATTTTTGAACAGTAGTGCAAGTTTCAGTTTAAAAATAAGGAACTCTAACATTTTGAATAATTAACTGTATTACACTGTTAAAAAGAAACCACAAACAGTACCACACACACTCAGATGGCCATATTATCTATAATGGCTGATGTCAAACAAAAAGGTTCAATAAGCTGTAAAACTAAAAAGAATTTCTTGAAAATATTACATCATAAATAATAAGAAAGTGTTTCAACAGCGCATAGCCGTTGAAATATATATGCCAATAGCTTCCGTTATTTATTTTGATCTCACGGCTTTCATGTCTACTGGCTTCAGCAGGGATAAGCTGTTGAACTGCTGTTGTCTTTTGCCGGGCTCCAGTGATTGGAAAATCTGGGTGTTGCCTTCTGATATGATGTAGCATGTTTGGCATGTGTTTTCATTAGCATACCGCACCGCAGTCTAACAATGCCAAAACACCGTCCTCGTCCGATCCACCACTCGCACTCCATCGTTATTGTAGTCCACAGGGAACCCTAAATGTCGCCACACAGCTGATTTAAAAGAAGCAGGTGGGTTCTAGCTCCTGTGTGTTATCTGAAATCGCCATACTAACTTTTATTCTTCTTGTATTTTGTTCGTTTTGTTGTGTTTTCTTCTTGTTCTTCATTTGTTGTTTAAGGGCGGCTGGCAAACAGCTTTTCGGCGCAATACCGCCCCCTGGATTATAAATAGTGTAATGGATACTGCCCTGAATGACAGACCTTTTTCCCACTCGTAAAAAAAAGGCGTATTTGTCGTGTGACTGCATGTGCCGAACCGTGACGTCTGAACCGTGACGGTACGGGACGAATACGGATACCGTTACACCCCTAGTCTCAAGTCAAGTCTCAAGTCATGAATACCAAGTCAAAGTCAAGTCAAGTCTTTTATCAATGTTAGTCAAGCAAGTCTCAAGTCCAAAAATATGCGACTTGAGTCTGACTCAAGTCAAGTCATGTGACTCGTGTCCCCCACCTCTGTTGTTTGGGTCTGTTCATATGGACGACATTTTTGAACAGGTCTAATTCATCTTGAGTCCATTCAACTGTGACCCTCCTCTATCCATTCAGTGAAGGGTCCAAAATGTGAAGACGTTGATTATGGTTTTTCCCTAAGGCCCAGAATCAATTGACCATTATGTCCATAAGTGTTCTATTCAACAGCTGAACAGAAGTTTGGATTGGCCCTCCCTTCCCTTCATCATCAACCTGAAGTTGAAGTCTGGTCTTTACTTTGCTGTGTGTAAATCAATGTCCTTTCTTTCTGTCATTAAGATCTGGCCTTCGGATGTACTTTTTGCATAAATCCAGTTTTGAACAGCCTGTATATTCCTGTGCTTTTGCTTTATTTGATTATGCTTGATGTATTCCCTCTTAAGAAATGCTTGTCTTAACACAGGATCTCCCAAGTTATTTGTGTTATGTGTTTTGAAAGTACTTCTTAAAAAAGGAGGACAATGGTAACACTGTCAGATGACGTCAAGAAAGTGTCCTCCAGAACTCCAGATGACCCTATTAAAACATGTGCGTGAATGTGCTTGTCGCCTGTGGAAAGACTTTGGTTGTATCAAAAGGGCCTTGAAATGTGTTTTGCTTGGCAATGACAGATCAGTAGTGGACAATCCACAAAGAGGCCCCCTGAGGACCCCTATGGATGACCTTGCATCTATACTGAATGCGACCCCTTAATCCAGTGTGTCACCTCACATACCCAGGGCCTTCACCTCCTGATAAAGAGAAGAATCAAAAAGAGAGGGCCTCTTGCTGACCTCGCTCTAAGAATAAAATACAGCAATGGAGAGTGGAGAGCTGACCTTATAAGAAGTAGAAGATGAGATCAGATGGTGAGATGACAGGTCAAAGAAAGTGGAGGAGGTGGGCGTCAAAAAAAAGGGGGGGAGAGAGAATGAGAGAGATAAGGGGAAGAAAAGAAGTGGGGGCAGAGCAGAGGTAGTGAGGGCAAACAGTGAGTGCAGAGCGGTGTAGGGTGGAGAGTGGGGACTGAGACGGATTAAGTGGTCATGCTGGGCTTCTGTGTATGAATGTGTGTGTCTTGTTGAGTAATAGAGAGGCTACAAAAGTTTTTTTTTTTGCTGTCACCGCACAGTTCATGCACTCTGCAGGAGTACATTTGTGTACTTACAATACTTTACCATTATTCATGTCATTTGTGAAACTCTTCACTCTCTCCGGTAAAGTGTGCATCTTGACCGGGTGGCGACATTACCTATTGACGCAGCAACCACTGTAAGTCATATTCTTGTTTAATTAGACTTCTCGATTTCATTTATTCTACTCTGTATAATTGTTCTGTAGTCATTGTAGCTAAATCGGCGCTTTGAGAGATTTTAAATCTCAGATCTGATCACGTGAACCTGTTAAACAGGGCTCAGTAGGCAATCAAGCGTGCATTCAAATAGGCACGGCCTCTCAGCTGATTGCGTGTGTACAACAGCGTGAAGTACTCATCTTCCACCTAAAAAAGCATTCAAATAGCGGATTCAAAAACTGAAGAAGTAAGTGTGCATCTTGACCGGGTGGCAGAGATGTTCACGAGTCTTTTTTTGCAAGTCCAAGTCAAGTCTCAAGTCTTTGGTCACGAGTCCAAGTCAAGTCTCAAGTCTTTGTGGGGTGAGACTTGATCAAGTCTTTGGTCACGAGTCCAAGTCAAGTCTCAAGTCTCTAAAAAAATAAAAGTCTCATGTCTCTTCTGGTTGTAATAAGCCTTCTATTGTCTGCTGCTATCCAGTCTGTTAAGAATACTGCACAGCTATATCTAAGAAAGTCAAAGCATTTACTGTATTATTATCACTCCTATATCTATTAGCATACAGTATCAGTACTGATTAGTTGTTTGTTATATGATCACTTTAAACAGGCTATTGCAATGCAATATGAGGAAAAACATCACACTTTAGCTAAATGCAAACAACTTAGAAGCAAAACACTTTAGAATCAGAAATCAGTATCACAAATACTTTATTAATCCCCCGCAGGGAAACTGTTAAAAGTACTTAAAAGCGGGTAATGATTAACGTTACCGACCTTTTTTATGTCATGTCAAGAGTTGGATGTCAACGCCACTCAACTCAAACAAGTGTGACAAGCAATTCACTAATCTTTTCAAATATTCAGTTACAAAGCTAGTAGCAAGCTAAGTTAACATTACATAGCTGATGCTGAGCTAAACATGTTTGCTAACCGTCCATATGCGTTAATGTGACTGACCTCTTCGGGTGAGTTTTCAAGTGCCTGATGAAATTCGACGTTGTTGCGCCAGCATCCTTGATTTTGATATTGCAGACTTTGCAGTGTGCGCTCCTTTTGTTGGTGCCGCCGGCGTTTTGTTCGAAGTTTTTGTAGTTGAACCTAATTACAAGCGGTACAGCCGCAGGTGTGCCGCTGGTCGCCATTGTGTTACTACGAGGTAGTAACAGAGGCGCGCACGTCTGTGTAATGAGCCCGGCTAAAATAACTGGATGGCCTACCTGCCTGTCAGCCTTCCATCTGGGCACAAATGTATCTCGTGCCCTCATTGGTCATGTGCGCGTTCGTGTGTGTTGGAGGAGGCGGGCTCTATAAGGAAGTAGCAGCCTCTAGCAGATTATCTCCGGTTGTGTATTTTCAAATTCTAGCGATCTCTAGCCGGTTTCTCTCAAATGTACCTACCCCACCTTTAATACGCCAAAAATAGAAAACACAATGATTGTTCACGAGTCCCAACACACGAGTCCAAGTCGAGTCTGAAGTCTTTAGGTCACGAGTCCAAGTCAAGTCTGAAGTCTCTGTGTGTGCGACTTAAGTGCGACTCGAGTCCGAGTCGCAGACTCAAGTCCCCATCTCTGCCGGGTGGCGACATTACCTATTGACGCAGCAACCACTGTAAGTCATATTCTTGTTTAATTAGACTTCTCGATTTCATTTATTCTACTCTGTATAATTGTTCTGTAGTCATTGTAGCTAAATCGGCGCTTTTGAGAGATTTTAAATCTCAGATCTGATCACGTGAACCTGTTAAACAGGGCTCAGTAGGCAATCGAGCGTGCATTAAAATAGTCACGGCCTCTCAGCTGTCGCCCATCAGCTGTAGAGAGTTAACTAATTAGAGGGTTGTGGCACCACAGCTGTGTGAACTCAGCAATCAGGCGTCCATTTAGGTAGCTCTTTCCTTGAGCGTCAGCTTCAGTGTCAGACAGTCGAAGATAATGGAGTCCTGCGGGAGTAAAAATGACAAAGACATTGGAGTCCTGCGGGAGTCACGAGGGTGACAAAGAGGAGGCAAATCCTACTCTGATTGAGCTATGTATTGCTGGTGTCTTATTTGTATTTTCTTTAGCTTTCTAGCCCCTCATCTTATAATCATGTGTATTTTCTCCATTCCTGTTCATGTGTCTTCTCGTAATTATCACTGGCCCCGTGTATCGCCTAATCGATATAACCGGCCTGCTCTCGTCTATCTCACGGGCTCCACTGACATCCAACATCTAGTTTCAGGCGGCCTGTGGAACTGCCAGTCAGCTGTTCCTAAGGCTGACTTCATCTCTGGTTACGCTTCCCTGCAGTCCCTGGATTTCCTTGCTCTCACTGAGACCTGGATTACTCCATTCAACACATCCACCCCAGCAGCTCTCTCCACAGCATATTCCTTCTCCCATACACCCAGACCCACTGGCAGAGGAGGTGGCACTGGTCTCCTGCTCTCTCCCAAATGGAGCTTTTCCCTCTTCAAGCTACCTAACTTCACTCCTTCCACCTTTGAATTCCATGCCGTCACACACCCATCCTATACAATTAACCATTGTTGTTCTCTACCGTCCACCAGGCGCCTTGGGGGACTTCTTGGAGGAATTAGATCATCTCCTCTCACACATCCCTGAAACTGGCCCTCCCGCTGTACTTCTCGGAGACTTCAACCTCCAGATGGGGAAGATAGACGAACTAACATCTCTGTTAACCGCCTTTGCTTTCTCACTGTCTCCGTCCCCACCAACTCATAAAGCTGGCAATGTCCTTGCTCTCATATTCTCAAGGAACTGCGCTACTTCTAACCTCTCTGTAAACCCGCTCCACACATCCGATCACTTCTTCATCTCATTCTCTCTACCCCTTTCCAAACATAACAAACTAATCTCTTCTCATCCTGCACCTGTCCGCCGTAACCTCCGTTCCCTCTCCCCCTCTACATTTGCCTCATCGGTGCTTTCAGTCCTCCCTTCCTCCGACTCGTTCCAACTCCTGCCTCCAAACTCTGCTGCAGAAACTCTCCTCTCTACTCTCTCATCCTCTCTGGACTCTCACATCTCGGCAGGCTCGTCAGTCCCCTCCTGCTAAATGATGCACTGCGTGCTAATAGAACCTTCCTTAAGGCAGCAGAGCGGAAACGGTGGAAATCCAAACACTGCGACGACCTCCTAACCTCTCAGGCTCTCCTCTCCTCTTTCTCTTCTTCGATCTCTCAGGCAAAAAGCACTTTCTTTCAAGATAAGATCCAATCTTCCTATTCCAATCCTAAACAACTATTTTCCATCTTCTCCACCCTCTTGGACCCTCCCAAAGCCCCTCCTCACTTCTGTCAAGCGACTTTGTTAACCACTTTGAAAAAAAGGTTGATGATATTCGCTCTTCTTTTTCTGACTCACCTTTACTCACCGCTGGGTCACCAGACCCTCCTTCCACCTGCACACTAACCTCCTTTTCCCCTCTCTCTCCAAGTGAGGTTCTTACCCTCATTACCTCTGCCCACCCTACCACCTGTCCTCTGGACCCTATCCCTTCAAACCTCCTTCAGACTATCGCTCCTGATATTCTACCGTTTCTCACCCATTTCATCAACACTTCTCTAACTTCTGGTCACTTTCCAAACAGTCTCAAGGAGGTGTGACGACCCCTCCACACCACGTGGGGTGCCGTCTGTGTGTGTGGGTTGTGTGTGTGGTTTGTGGCTGTTCACAGGTTCAAGAGTAAACCCTCTCCTAAAGAAACCCACTCTCAACCCGTCTGATGTTATAAAATACAGGCCTGTCTCTCTCCTCCCGTTCCGGTCTAAAACACTTGAACGTGCTGTCTTTAAACAACTCTCCTGTTATCTCCATCAGAACAACCTTCTGGATCCGCACCAGTCTGGTTTCAAGGCAGGTCACTCCACAGAAATTGCCCTCATTGCTGTCACTGAGGAACTGCACACTGCTAAAGCAGCCTCCCTCTCCTCTGTCATCATCCTGTTGGACCTGTCTGCTGCATTCAACACAGTGAACCATCAGATCCTCCTTCGCACTCTCCAATAACTTGGAGTTTCAGGCTCTGCACTTTCCCTCCTCACCTCATACCTCAAAGACCGTACCTACAGGGTAACTTGGAGAGGGTCCGAGTTCGACCCTTGTCAATTAACTACAGGGGTCCCTCAGGGCTCTGTTATTGGTCCCCTCCTCTTCTCCCTGTACACAAACTCGCTCGGATCTGTCATTAGCCCGCATGGTTTTTCATACCACTGCTATGCTGACGACACCCAATTAATTCTGTCCTTTCCCCGCTCAGAGACCCAGGTCGTCGCACGCATCTCTGCTTGTTTAGCTGACATCTCTCAGTGGATGTTCGCTCATCATCTCAAGCTCAACCTTGACAAAACTGAACTGCTTTTACTTCCCGAAAAAGATTGTCCCACTCTTGACCTGACTATCAACATCGGCACCTCTGTTGTTTCCCCGACCCAGACTGCAAGGAATCTGGGTGTGATCCTAGATAACAACCTGTCCTTCACTGCAAACATCGCTGCTACAACCCGTTGCTGCAGATACACGCTTTACAACATCAGGAAGATACGTTCCCAGCTGACCCAGAAAGCGACGCAGCTTCTGGTCCAGGCTTTCGTCACCTCACGTCTAGACTACTGCAACTCCCTCCTGGCTGGTCTACCTGCATGTGCCATCCGACCTCTGCAGCTCATCCAGAATGCAGCGGCTCGTCTGGTCTTCAACCTTCCTACATTTTCCCACACCACGCCGCTCCTCCGCTCCCTTCATTGGCTTCCGGTAACTGCTAGAATTCACTTCAAGACACTGGTACCATGCTGCAAATGGATCTGGCCCTTCCTACATCCAGGACATGGTTAAACTGTACACCCCAGCGCGTGCTCTACGCTCTGCATCAGCCAAAACGACTCGATGCACCCTGCGAGGGGGACCCAAGTTCCCATCAGCAAAAACACGTGGGTTTGCTATCCTGGCTCCAAAATTGTGGAATGAGCTCCCCATTGACATTAGGACGGCAGAAAGCTTACACACCTTCCGGCGCAGACTGAAAACTCATCTCTTTCGACTCCACCTCGAGCGATAGAATAACTAACAAAGAACTGCTAACAGAGCACTTATATACTAATAAAGGACTGACTTATCTATAGCCAGTTGAGTAGCACTTGAAATACTTGGCTCTATGAAACCTGATGTACTTATATGATTCCGTTTTCTTCAAGATTGTGTCTTCCTGGTCGAATGTACTTATTGTAAATCGCTTTGGATAAAAGCGTCAGCTAAATGCAATGTAATGTAATGTAATGTAATGTAAATGTTTACTAGTCCTTGCAAGAAGCGTAAGTGATTTATCTTAAAGTGTTCTTGAGTTATGTTGCAGGTACAAAGCATTACAGTGATTTACATGATGAATAATACAGGATTAACACATTATTCTCAAACAAAAAAAGTTGCGCAAGCACCTTGGTACCGAGACACGTTCTCAAGCTCCATCTTGGAAGTTGGAAAATATTCCCAATTCTTGTTAGATCTGCAATCCCTTCAGAACTTTCTGGGCCTATTCCCTGGACAACATAGAGAACAAGATGTCAGAGGGGCACCTTGATCACATGTCCGATCATATGCCAACCAATCTGGTTTCTTTCAAGACAAAGGAACAACTGTTCTACTCCTAAATCTTTCCAGAGATCAACTCTGCTGTTCCTGTCTCTACGAAGCTAATCTACCAAAACCTCAAGGTCGTAGGTAGTGGTTTGAATGTAGATCAACTGGTAAAATTGTTCTCGCACTATGGTCTTGAAACATCTCTCAGACGATATCCGGGACCACCTGAATGTATTTTGGTGAGTGTAGCTACACGGACCACTATTGCGGTAAGCATGTTGTAACTTCCGGTTGTTGTTGTCATCTCCGGGTATCCCGTGTGCCTGTTATGTTGCTGATAGCTTATTATCTTAACGTAATCGATCGTTTTAAAACTCTTGATCACGGCAACTGCCTGACGTTGTAATCACACGTTACTACAGCTTAAGCACTCACAACTCTCCTTTTCTTAGCGACTGTAACTCCACAGTTGCCTACACTCTTTTCGGGTTTGCTAACTGTAGCTACTTTAGCTTGATAGCTAGCCATGGCTCTTTCCCCACCCTCGGGTGCTATTTCCTGCTCTAACTGTCTCATGTTTGGTTACTTCCCTACCTCCTTTACTGGTACCGATACATGTGTTAAATGTAGTATAGTTGTTAGGTTGGAAGCGGGAATCATAGCCATAGAAGCCCGGCTCTGCATCTTAGAAAGTAACTCAGCTACAGTAAAGCCCATTAGCCGGTGCGGACCGGCAAAAGGTAGCTCCTCTTAGCCGTCCCCCGGCAACTCACGAGCAGCAGGGAGACTGGGTGACTGTTCAGAAGGGGCATAACGCGAAACCTGCAGGTCCCCACCAATCCGTTCACGTATCTAACAGATATTCCCCACTCAGTGAGACACCCGCTGAGAAGCCAACTCTGGTTATTGGTAGCTCTATTATGAGACACGTGAATTTAGAGACCGAAGCCTCCACAGTCACAAGCATTCCGGGGGCCAGAGCGGGCGACGTTGAGGCGCATCTTAAACTGCTGGCTAAAAATAAACGTAAATACAGTAGGATTGTTATTCACGTCGGTGGTAATGATGTTCGTTTACGCCAATCAGAATGCACCAAACTTAATGTGGAGTCGGTGTGTAGTTATGCTAAAACAATGTCGGACACCGTAATCTTCTCTGGTCCCCTCCCTAATCTGATCAATGACGACATGTATAGCCGCATGTCATCATTTAAGCGCTGGTTGTCTTGGTGGTGCCCAGCAAACAATGTGGGCTTCGTACATAATTGAACAGCCTTCTGGGGAAAACCTGGTCTGATTAAGAGAGACGGCATTCATCCTACTTTGGATGGGCAGATCTCATTTCGGCAAACATTTCAGGGCTTTGTAGACTCAATCCATGACAAACTGGAGTTGAGACCAGGAGGCGGAGTCGCAGTCTTACACGCTTCTCTGCGCTCTCTCCTAGGCAGTCATCCATAGGAATCCCGAACCCAATAAAATACCCAATATTAACGGTGTGTGTGTCTGCCCAAAGGACAATTTAAGGTAAAACCTAATAGAGGTGTCATACATAATAACCTAATAAAAGTAAATGTAACAACTACTACAGTGCAACAAAACAGGAATATTAAATGTGGTCTCTTAAACATAAGATATCTAGCATCTAAAGCAATATTGGTAAATGATTTAATATCAGATTATAATATTGATATATGCTGTCTCACTGAAACTTGGTTGAGACATGAAGAATATGTCAGCATAAATGAGGCCACTCCACCCAGCCATATCAATACTCATATTGCCCGAGGCATGGGCCGAGGAGGTGGAGTTGCAGCAATCTTTGACTCAAGTTTACTTATCAATACTAAACCAAAATTAAATTATACCTCCTTTGAAAGCCTCGTTTTTAGTCTTACGCATCCGACCTGGAAAACTTTGCAGCCAATCTTATTTGTTACAGTGTACCGTGCACCAGGTCCTTATTCAGAATTCTTATCAGAATTCTCTGAGTTTTTATCAATTTTGGTACATAAAACAGATAAAGTAATTATCATAGGTGACTTTAATATTCATGTTGACGATGATAAAAATAGCCTTACTGTGGCATTTAACTCTATATTAGATTATGTTGGTTTCTGTCAGAGTGTAAATAAACCAACCCACTGCTATAATCACACTCTCGACCTTGTTCTGACTGATGGTATTGAAATTGAGCAACTATTAGTCGAACCGCATAATCCTGCTTTATCCGACCATTTCTTAGTAACTTTTGAAGTACTATTACGAGACTACAAAGCATTAGTCAAAAGCTCCTGCAGCAGAAACCTATCTGTTAGTGCTATAGCCAAATTTAAGGAAGAGATTCCACCAATACTTAACTCGATAGCATGTCTGCATGTAAGGGAGGAAACTTATACAAAATGTACACCACCCCAAATTGATCATATTGTTGATAGTGCTACAGATGCGCTGCGAATAAAATTAGACTCTGTTGCTCCTTTGAAAAAGAAGAAAATAAAACAGATTAGCTCCATGGCATAATGCCAAAACCCGCAAAATAAAGCAAAAGTCGAGACAACTTGAAAGGATATGGCGTTCCACTAAACTTGAAGAATCTCGTTTAATTTGGTATATTACTCTCAATGAATATAAGAAAGCACTGCATAAAGCGAGAGCAGCCTACTACTCTTCATTAATAGATGAGAATAAGAATAATGCAAGATTTATTTTCAGAACTGTAGCCAGGCTGACAGAGAACCACAGCTCGATTGAGCCTTCTATTCCCATAGCACTCAGTAGTAATGATTTATGTGCTTTTTTAACGATAACATTGTTACTGTTAGAAACACAATTAATGACATCTTGCCTTTGACCAGTATAGTGTTATCAACAGCTCCCGGAAATGTAAGTTCTAATATTACACTAGATAGTAAACTAGAATGCTTTTCAGCCATTAACCTTGAACAATTAAATGCAATGCTTCTCTCTTCTAAACCATCAACGTGCATGTTAGACCCAATTCCAACTAAGCTGTTGAAGGAAGTTTTTCCATTAATTAGCACTTTTTTATTAAATATTATGAATATGTCTTTATTATCAGGCTATGTTCCACAATCATTCAAAGTAGCTGTAGATCTGTACCAAGTTTTTCCTGGTACGATGTGAGGGTCTAAGGACAGAGGGTGTCATATTGTCATACTGATATTCTGTACACACTGTGAAGACCACTGAGACAAATTTAGTAACATTTGTGATATTGGGCTATATAAATAAACATTGATTGATTGATTGATTGATAAGCAATAACCAGAGTAGACCAAATTGGCAATTTCCCATGACCCTTCCAGAATTCTTGCAACCACCAGCTACTTTCTGCACGTGGGCAATATAGGCAACACATGAGTGTTATTACTGTACTAGAAGCAACACTGGTAACTTGTAATAACAAGAGAAAATGTATTAATAGTAGTGCTTGAGGGCAACTTTGTGCTCACAATTGAACATCTCTGAAGGCACCTGAAGATGGCTGTCTGACTGACCCCATAACATCTGACAGAACTTGAAACAAGAGAAGAATGGCAAAACAATCCCAAAATCCAGGTTTGCAAAGAGAAGATAATTGAACTATGAGAGAAAAAAAGCTTAGACATATAGAGTTTGCACCAGACGCAAAGGGTGCAGTTGGACCCTTTGCGTCGTACACCGAATACCTGAAAGTGGAGGTTGGCTTTAGAGGTTGTGTTGGCAAATCAGTTTTGTCCCTGTTAACTGACCCAGGTATAAAAATACACTGCCTACTACAAAAAAATTAAATATGGAAGACACTGCAACCAATTCCAGTACTTAGTTATGGGTTATAATGACTTTGACTGATAGAAAGATATGTGCAGAACTTTAACGGTATCTTGTTGTATTAAAGACAGAAGTGTATGGTGCCACAATTATGTAGTCAGTTAAGCAGAGGCCTGTACTACGAAGCCGGATTTTTGCTTAGCGAGCTAACATCAGGGAAAACTCTGGGTTTCCGGTCCTACGACGCTGGTTCTCTTCTTACCGGGCTAGATCTCCATAGTAACTATGCTGAACGGCACACCTGCTCCGGAGCAGGTATGGTTCCAGGATAAGAGATCAACTCAGTGAAAGCACCGCCTGCTGACCAATCAGAGCTCCGTGTTTAAACAGGGTTGCCAACTTTGGGTACCTGGCTGGAGTGAGATTTTGATATCATGGGTTTAACTACACATATGCGCACTAAATGACTGCCATCGTGTTAGTAGCGGGACCTTAGCATATATATAGGATATATATATACAATATATACAAATACACAATATTGGAAACAGACTATAAAGGGCACAACGTTTCATTCACTATTGAAAGTCAAACACATGTTTGTTTCCACTGTTTTATTGTGTGCGATAAGCAATTAATTGATTTATCGTACGATAAATAAAAATGAACTCGATAAATTGCCATTTACATGAGGATGTGACAAGCAGTTTGAAAGGATGTACTTGAATTATTATTATATATTATTATGTCATACAACGGTGCCGACAATATTATCGTTCATCGCAATAATTTCCGGGAAAATGTATCCAACAAAATTAATTATCGAGAGGCCTACAGTATACATGAAACACACACACAAACAAATCCAAACTGCCAAAGTATATTAATTAACTCACTCTCATATACTATTTGACTCTATTTTGGCCTAGTAGAACAATAAGCAGCAGACTTTTACTTTTGTATCATTTCTACTGGATCTTAGATCTGCGCATGCGCAATACGGGTCGGGGATTGACCAACCGGCTCCCACTGCTCTGCTGTCTGTTAACGTTGTTAAGAGTGGTGGGGGCAGGGAGGGAGCGGATCGACAGCTTGAGCAGCTGTCAACTCAACATTGTAAATAACCAACCAAAAACGATCGCCGGTTCATCATGTTTTTGGTGTGAGAATAGTTTGGGTAGCGTGAGAGCGTGAGATTGAGAGTGAAAGCGTGTGCCACACGCCAGATGCGTGAGAGTTGGCAACCCTGGTTTAAAGCTATCAACCCTTAGCAAAAAAAATCTATAGAATACTATAGAAAATCTATGGACGAATTCTATAGAACATTTCTGTAGAATACTACAGGATTTTTGCGGACATACTATAGAAATTGCCTACGTGTTTTACTATAGATTCTGGGAAATAATCTATAGAATACTATAGAAAATATATACTGTGTAGATTGTTTTTTTGTAGAAAATAATCTATAGACTCCTATAGAAAACCCCATGGATGCTTTCTATAGAACTGTTCTGTAGAATACCATTCTGTAGAATACTATAGAATTTGTGACCTATATTCTATAGAATCTGTGGACATTTCTATAGAACTTCTTTGAAGAATACTATAGAATGTTTGCAGATATTCTATAGAATTTATCTATGGATTTTACTATAGATTCTGCAAAATAATCTATAGAAAAATCTATTGATGTTTCTGTAGAATATACTGCAGGATATTGGCAAATATTCTATATAATTCACCTATGAATTTTACTATAGATTCCACCAAATAATTTATAGAAT
The DNA here is from genome assembly GCF_902827115.2 of Pseudochaenichthys georgianus. Lineage (NCBI taxonomy): Eukaryota > Metazoa > Chordata > Actinopteri > Perciformes > Channichthyidae > Pseudochaenichthys > Pseudochaenichthys georgianus. Next base: position 11,084,097 of record NC_047517.1, on the reverse strand, counting down.
CCTATAGAAAATTGCTATTGTTTTCTATAAAATTGTTCTGCAGAACTTATAACATTAATTTACAGGAATTGTCCTTAAAGGTTTTACAGAATTGTACAGATGTATCTGCTCTTTTTACAGTCAATAACCTTTAATAAAAGTACAGCACTACAACTTCTACGGGCAAAAAACCCGTAAAAAAACGGTCAAATGGCTGCCAAACAAAAACCATAAAATGAAAGTAAAAATACTTTAACTGAAATAAAGTGCAAAAGCAATTAGTGTACAGAAATTGTCCTTAAAGATTTTAGAGGAAACCTTCCTCTCTTTTCAAAATCCATTGTCTTAAAATGTTACATTAAAATACCTTAAATACAGTTCTGATGAGAAAAACAGTTTTTTACATTTTCTTTTATTAGATTTGTATGATCAAACACTAAAATAAATACAGAAACTAAAGTTCTACAGGGAGAATACTGTTATTTTACAGCTTTAACATTTTCCAATCAAACAGGTTCAACAAAATGACATCACAAAATGTTCTGTAGGAAACAATTACTCTGAAAACTTAAAATATAAAAATATTTGTAGAATTATAGTACAACTAATGAATACAGCATTTCATATTTAAACATCATACTTATAAACAGTAGAAACTAAAAGTAAGTTGAATTTTAAGATTACTTTGAAACATTCTCAACTGAAAATAACAGAAATTGCAAAATGGCGACATATGTTCACATTGTCAATTTGAAGGAGCAGTGTGCAGGATTTAGTACGTCTAACAATGGGGATGTAGGTTCCAACCAATGGATAACTTATTCACTCACCCTCCTATCCCAAGTTTGTAGGATAATGTATATTGGCTGCAAAAATCTTGAGGCCCAATCATGTTTCCTCTGTCCATTCTGCGCTACTGTAGACGTGGCAGTGCAACCTAGAGGACAAACAGATCAGAATTAGAAACGGGTTTATTGCCAGGCCATGTTGAGGTGCCGAGAGGTTCTGGTCCTGATGGAGAGAGGTTCTGGTCATGATGGAGAGAGGTTCTGGTCCTGATGGAGAGAGGTTCTGGTCCTGATGGAGAGGTTTTGGTCCTGATGGAGAGAGGTTCTGGTCCTGATGGAGAGAGGTTCTGGTCCTGATGTAGAGAGGTTTTGGTCCTGATGGTGCGCAGCCTCCAGCCAGAGGGTTGTGTTGAAGGCAGAGCTGAAGTCCACAAACAGGATCCTGGCATAGGTTCCTGCTGTGTCCAGGTGCTGGAGGAGGAAGTGAAGTGATAACTATTAGTAAACCATAATGATGGATATTATTATCAGGGCATTAATTATTTCATAAGTTTAGAAGGGGGGAACATAGTCTAACAACAGTTAGCTTTTGTTAATTTTGCCTCGAGCCAAACTTGTGAGACTTGTTTCTGAAATCCCTTTCTCTTAAAGTGAATAAATAAAAAATAAAACAATGGAGGTGACCCTAAAACTAACCACTGGATTGCTTGTCTAACATGACCTAGTCCATAAGTGAGGTAAGGGTGGGAACAATCAAACACACCCTCCCAGGCACTACGTGTTAGCGAAGTACAACTGGGATTTCGAAGAGGAAGATATGCTTGCTCAATTCTTAATAAAGAAAAACCAACAAATTGAGCACTTGAGTTTTCATTAGCAGCGCCTAGCTACAGCTGCGGAGCTTTGGTCAATACCACCAACTGTCTATTTCCTTAAAATGGTACATATCGATGAATCTATATTTTCATCTTCAGGTGATTACATCTGCATAATGTCCCTGTACAATAAGATTCGAGCATTTTGTAATCCAGTGAGGAAATTCAAGACCAGTAAATATTGATTGATTAAACAACACTAAATAAAATGTTAGTGCTTTCTTCAAACTCAGACTCTCTGCTGCGGCTATACCTCAAAGACAAAACAATTGTCTTATGATCTTTGTTGAACAAGGTCTGATGTTCCTGTACATGTACAATGTGGGGTATTTTTAAAAACTTTACTAAACCACATGCAATACTATGTTAGACACAAGTTAGTTATTACTCACATATCAAAGTCTTTTCATCTGCAAGATGGAAGAATAGCTGGGTGCTGCCTGGAGAGACTGATGAGGGACACAGGCTGGCTTCAGCAGCTTTCCACACAAAGCCATCGCATCTTCTCTTCCATAGTCCTCGCTGTCCACTGGTGCTCTGTCAAAAGAGTGAACATCACAGCCGTCATGTTAACCCTTTGTTACACAACATACAACCAACATGTGTCAAAAGTGACCCGAATTAGTTTTAATTGTAAATATCTTTGCAATAAATTACTTTAACCATTCAGGATTCCAGGTATTCCTCAATTAACCTGTTTTGGATCAACACCAATTTGTATTTTTCCCTTTCTTACTTTTTGAATAAAAATCATGTTTGTATCACTACACTTCTAAGGCACAACATGGGTCAAACATTACCCGTATTATTTTTGCTATGTTATTTCATGCATGGCTGAGTGTTTCTTTACTATACATTTTCAAAAATAATAAATGTTAGCAGTGATTTGGACCTAGCGTGTATGATGTAGTAATACAAAAAGTATTTTAGTTCACACAGTGTGTTACGATGTGTGAAGCAGGTAGGACCCAAATGCAGATTAACGTCAAATTCCTTTATTTCAAGGCTAAAATTACAATGACAGAACAGAACACTCACCGAGGACAAGCCAATACACAAGACGAACCGACAAAGACAGACAGAAAAAACAGAACTTAAATACACACAAGACTAATCACACAAACAAGACACAGGTGAGGAGGGAGGAGAAAACACAGGGGCCACAGGTGAACACAATTGGGTAATCAGACACACCAGGGAAACTAACGACAGGAGGAAAAACACAGGGAAAAGGACCAGACAATAACCCAGGAGTAATACATGACAGAGAGAACAGCAAAAACACCCAAACCTAGACATAGAAATGTGACATGACATGAGAATCGTGACAGAACCACCTCCTCAAGGGACGGATTTTAGACGTCCCTAAACACCAAAACAAAAATCCAACAACGTCCAGCAGGGTGGGTGGAGGGGGTCCGGAGGACGGGCCTTGGCTGACAGCCCAGGGCAAGGCAGAGTTCAAAGAGGGGGTCTCGGGCGGACGGCCCGGGGGCAAGGCAGAGTTCAAAAAGGGGTTCTCGGGCGGACGGCCCGGGGGCAAGGCAGAGTTCAAAAAGGGGTTTTCGGGCGGACGGCCCGGGGGCAAGGCAGAGTTCGAGGAGGAGGTCTCGGGCGGATGGCCCGGGGACAAGGCAGAGTTCGAGGAGGGGCGAAGACCACAGCGGGCGAACTCAGGGGACCGGGCTCGAGGGCGAAGACCGGACAGCTCCGAAGACCGGACAGGAGCCGGTGTCGACCGGACAGGATCCGGAGCCGGTGGGACAGGTGTCGGCAAGATTCCCCACGGAAGAGGACATAGGGCCGGCAGGACCACCGGCAGGAGAGCAGTCGGCGGAACCTCCAACGGCACAGGACATGGAGTTGGCAGGACCCCCAGCGGAAGAGTAGTCGGCGGGACCTCCAACGGCACAGGACATCTTAAGGACATTTTAAGAGTGAGCTTAAGACCTTCCTTTTTGATAAAGCTTATAGTTAGGGCTGATTAGATTCAGCCCCTAGTTTTGCTGATATAGGCTTAGTTTGTCGGGGGACATCTTACTTCTTCCTTCTCTCTGTCTATACCCGTGTACACTCATGTTCCGATTAACCCAGCTTCCCCAAATGTCTTTCTTTTTGGTGTCTATATACGCTGGGATCCGGAGTCATGGATGATCCTGCGGTCCTGTGTCCTGGATCGCGAGCGCTGGATCTTGAGTCGTGGCTGTGGTCCTGGATCATAGGTCCTGGATGGATATCCACGTGGATTCATCTTCCTATTATACACACATGCATTTCCAAACATTTGGACTACCTATGTTGCAAATGTATTATCTTTTCAATTTACACACGGCATCTATTGCACGTCTGTCCGTCCTGGGAGAGGGATCCCTCCTCTGTTGCTCTCCCTGAGGTTTCTCCCATTTTTCCCTTTAAACTGGGTTTTCTTTGGAAGTTTTTCCTTGTACGATGTGAGGGTCTAAGGACAGAGGGTGTCGTATTGTCATACTGATATTCTGTACACACTGTGAAGACCACTGAGACAAATGTAACATTTGTGATATTGGGCTATATAAATAAACATTGATTGATTGATTGATTGATTGATTGATTGATTGATTGATTGATTGACATAGGGTTGGCAGGACCCCCGGTGGAAGAGTAGTCGGCGGGACCCCCAACGGGACAGGACACAGGGCCGGCAGGACCCCCGGCAGGAGAGCAGTCGGCGGGACCTCCAACGGCACAGGACACAGGGTTGGCAGGACCCCCGGCAGGAGAGTAGTCGGCGGGGCCTCCAACGGCACAGGACACAGGGTTGGCAGGACCCCCGGCAGGAGAGTAGTCGGCGGGGCCTCCAACGGCACAGGACATAGGGTTGGCAGGACCCCCAGCGGAACCTCCAACGACACGTGAGTAGGGACTTGAGTGGGAACTCGATAGAGGGCTTGAGAGGGAACTCGAGAGGGAACTTGATCGGAGACTCGAGAGGTGACTTGAGAGGGGGCTCGAGAGGTGACTGGATAGGGAACTCGAGAGGAAACTCGAGTAGGAACTCGGGTAGGAAACTCGAGAGGGGACTCGGGTAGGAAACTCGAGAGGGGACTCGGGTAGGAAACTCGAGAGGGGACTCGGGTAGGAACTCGAGAGGGGACTCGGGTAGGAACTCGAGAGGGGACTCGGGTAGGAACTCGAGAGGGGACTCGGGTAGGAACTCGAGAGGGGACTCGGGTAGGAACTCGAGAGGGGACTCGGGTAGGAACTCGAGAGGGGACTCGGGTAGGAACTCGAGAGGGGACTCGGGTAGGAACTTGAGAGGGGACTCGGAAGGGGACTGGAGAGGAGACTCGAGAGGGAACTGGAGAGGGGCCTTGAGAGGGGCCTCGAGAGAGGACCTGTAAGGGGACTTGAGAAGAGACTCGAGATGGGACCTGAGAAGTGTCTTGAGAGGAGACTTGAGAAGTGTTTTGAGAGGGGACTCGTGAGGGGATTTGAGAGGGGACTCGAGAAGAGACTCGAGAAGAGACCTGAGAGGGAACTCGAGAGGAGACTTGAGAGGGAACTTGAGAGGAGACTCGAGTAGAGACTCGAAAGGGGACCTGAGAGGAAACTTGAGGGGGGATTTGGGTAGGAACTTGAGAGGGGACTTGAGGGAACTCGAGGAGTGACTTGAGGGGTGACTCGAGAGGTAGCTTGAGAGGAGACTCGAGAGGGAACTGGAGAGGAGACTTGAGAGGGGACTTGAGAGGGAAGTCGAGAGGGGACTTGACATGGGTCTTGAGAAGGAACTTGTGTCAGTCGGTATGCCGACAGGACACGGGGAGCTGGCGTCGGCTGGAGAGCCAGCAGGAGACGAGGTGCTGGAGTCGGCCGGTACGCCAACAGGCCTCGGGGAGCTGGCGCCGGCTGGACAGCCAACAGGAGACGAGGTGCTGGACTCGGCCGGTACGGCGACAGGACACGGGGAGCTGGCGTCGGCCGGAGAGCCAGTCCTGGAGGCGAAACTGGAGTTGGGACCATGGCTACTGGGGCCGGTACTGAAGCCCGAACCATGGCTGCTGGGGCCGGAGCGATGGCTGCTGGGGCCATGACTGGGGCTGGGACCATGGCTGTGTGGGCCGGTTCTGTAGCAGGGACCATGGCTGCATGGGCCGCTTCTGGAGCCGGAACCATGGCTGTGGGGACCGGTTTAGGAGTCGGAACCATTGCTGCTGGGCAAGGAACCGGAACACGGATCCATGGCTGTGTGGGATGGTACTGGAGCACAGTACCATGGCTATGTGGGATGGTACTGGAGCACGGAACCATGGCTGCTGGGTCCGGCACTGGAGCCGGAACCATGGCTGTTGGGGGCGGAGCGGAAGCCTGGACCCTGACTGTGTAAGCCAGGTAATGGAGTATGGACGCGTGGCTGCGTGGACCGGTACTGGTGCATGGATCCATGGCCTTGTAGGCCGGTTCTGGAGCCGAAACTGAGGCTTCGTGGACCTCCAAACGCCAGACCAGACCCCAAGAAAGGGTCAGAACATGCAGACTGGCACTCAGGGCTACGTGAGAAAACCCTAAGCCACTCGGGCAACAAGCTCCAGAGCCAGGGCTTGCGAGCAACCTCCTGACGTGCCTCCTTCAACGCAGCCTCTCTACCCCGTCTAGATGAGGCGCTTTTCCATGTATAAAAAATGTATTCCAGAGAGTATCCAAGACATTCTGCCTGTAGCATCAAATGGGCTGAGTCTGCTGGGTCCATAATGGTCGGTTCGTAATGTTACGATGTGTGAAGCAGGTAGGACCCAAATGCAGATTAACGTCAAATTCCTTTATTTCAAGGCTAAAATTACAATGACAGAACAGAACACTCACCGAGGACAAGCCAATACACAAGACGAACCGACAAAGACAGACAGAAAAACCAGAACTTAAATACACACAAGACTAATCACACAAACAAGACACAGGTGAGGAGGGAGGAGAAAACACAGGGGCCACAGGTGAACACAATTGGGTAATCAGACACACCAGGGAAACTAACGACAGGAGGAAAAACACAGGGAAAAGGACCAGACAATAACCCAGGAGTAATACATGACAGAGAGAACAGCAAAAACACCCAAACCTAGACATAGAAATGTGACATGACATGAGAATCGTGACACAGTGTGACATTAGCTAGTCATGTTAGCTTGTAATATATAGAGCAGAGCTAACTAGCAAGTTAGCCAAACGTTAGCGGTTAGCTGTTTATGCTATGCTAGCTGTTACTGAACATTAACAAACTAGATTCCGCTATAAGAAAGCTGTGAAACTTTACATTAAACTTGGCGACAACATTGTGACACCCCGCTGCATGTTTATGTGTAATTCTCCCGTGTTGGAGACGAGAGGGTGGCGCGGCAGCACTGCAATAAGCTGTAAGCTAACGTTAGCAGCCACCTGTTAAGTCCGGTTTCCCGGGCGCAACATCTTGCAAGAAACAGCATCTCAGGGCTTCTTAACATTTAACAACCTATTAATGATGAATACCAACTTAACGGGAAGAAACTCAGCTAACTAGAAGAAGAAACGTAACCTTAAATAAAAAAATCACAAACTAAGGATTATCTAAATACATATTTAACTCCATTACAGTTGCAGGACTCACCAGATCTCAAGTCTTCTGTTCTTTGTTGACGTCCCGATGCTCATATTTAACGTGTAAAACGATCCCGATATTAATCCATAAACTCCTGCAACAGACATACAGACAGCTGTAGCTCGCAAGAGGAGACCCGCTCAAACTGACGTGGAAGTTTCAAATGTGAACGACAGGCACGGACAGTTCTCATTGGCAGGTTTCTTCGATTACGTTTACATTAACCAATCAGGAGTGTTGTGGACTCATTCCAAACATGCCTGACTTGTCTGCCGTGTTTTGGCTGAATTCTATTTCAAGTGCCGTAGCTCTGGCTGTCGGCCAGAATCCGAAAACCATATATTATATTGTAAAACTAATGTATATTGACCAATGGTGGGAAAAAAACAGCAACATAAATAAAACAAGGATAACTGTGACTTGTTGAGTAATTAACAGTGTGTTTTAAACCTTGGTCCTCCCTGCAGAAATGTCTCCACTTTCTATAATTTAAATTTTTTTTAATGATATTGTCAACTGTAGATGTTAATGAGAACATATTTATTTACTTTTGTTTCAACATTGGATATTTTGTGTTTGTGGTGGATTCAATCGAATATTGAGAAAATGATTTATGTAAAAAGGTTTTAATTACATTTTACGTTTTTTTTATTTGACGCTTTTTTTTTACAGTTTTATGATTACCTTAAAATTACAAAGAAATTCTTAAAGTCTTATAATAGTAATACACTTTTATATTACGAGTTACATATTTAATTACAGATAAAACTTTTTATTTTACGTACATCTGCATTTATTTTCTGAAAGTGCAAAAATACTGTAAATATTATATAGTAAATGTACTGTAAAAAAAAGGAAATAAACGTTATTTGTGGTTATTGTCAAAATACTGAAAATAATGTTTTGGGTTGTTAATTTATAGTTAAAGGTAAGTTTGAGAAACCGGCTCGAGATTGCTAGAATTTGAAAATACTAGGGCTGTCAGTCGATGCATGATTGTCCATAGTTAATCGCGATTAATCGCACATTTTTTATCTGTTCTAAATGTACCTTAGAGGAATATTTTTCAAGTTTTTAATACTCTTATCAACATATGAGTGGACAAATATGCTTTATGCTAATGTTTATTATCATTTGAACAATGACAAATATTCTCGTGAATATTAAACACAACAACCTCTGAACATTACAAATATTCGCCTCAATTCAATCTGGAACCTCTCATACAATAATACAATAGAAATGGTGTGTGTGTGTGTGTATGTGTGTGTGTGTGTGTGTGTGTGTGTGAGTGTGTGTGTGAGAGAGTGATGGATCGTTGGAGCTATGTGCAACTCAAGGCATATGCTCAAACGGGAGCTACCTGGACGCTGCAATCATGTTGCACTATCCGTGCTGCTGAGTGTGCTGACTTTTCGTACAATGTCCCACTGTCTGCCTTCCTGCATAAAGTCAAGTGCTCGGCGCAGTTGTGGCGAAATGTCGCTCCTCTGTTTTCATTTAAACAGCTCCTTATATCCGTTAGCGCAGCTAGCTAGCACCAGATGCTAACAACAACAATGCACGTAAGGTCTCTCTCTCGCTCGGGCCACACATACACACACCCTCCCGGTCCTCCCGATGGCCAGTCGGTGCCTGCCGGTGAGCGTGGAAGTGTGGTCTGCCACAAGCGGGCGGCAGGAGCGGGGCTGTCAGCATCAGCTTGTAGATGGTATTTTAAACTCGATGCGCTCTGAAACTACGGGGCGGCCGAGGAAAAAAAATACACATGCGTTAATCCCGTTAAAATAATTAGTGGCGTTAATTTTTGTTTGCGTTAACGCGTTATTAACGCGTTATTAACGCGTTATCAACGCGTTAACTTGACAGCCCTAGAAAATACACAACCGGAGAAAATCTGCCACTTCCTTATAGAAGTCCTCCAACACACACGAACGCGCACATGACCAATGAGGGCACGAGATAAGTTTGTGCCCCGATGGAAGGCTGACAGGCAGGTAGGCCATCCAATCCGTTTAGCCGGGCCGGCTACTTTTTACAGTATTACGGCTTCTACAGATGACATTTTTTTATGGATTTTTTGTCAAAGCACTTCAGATATTCATTGCTATTGGGATGTTAAGAGCATTCCATGGAATATAACAAAAAGTGTATCTCGAGCCGGTTTCTGAAACTTACCTACCCCACCTTTAATATCTGCCATTTTACAGGATTTTGCAAGTTATTTAAAAAAACATGATAATTACTATAAACATTTACAGTTATTTCCTGTAAACAGTGTATAATAGACTGCAAAACAGAGTAGAGTACTGCAGACTCCAATGAGTTGTTTATAACAGACTCACACTAACAATAGATATTGTTATGTCACTTAGCTTTAATCTCCAGTTGTAACAGATAATTAGTTACATAACATAAGTGATCAATGTATACATACAGATGCAGTCACAGAAATTCTGGAGCATTTACATCAGAATACAAGGACAGTGACATTCATTCAGTTTAGAGTTCCATTCCAATATGTTGTATGGTTGTATATGGTTATGTATAGGTTACATAATGTAATTGGGCACATAATCCAGTATACAGTTGTAAAGATTTCAAAGGGACCCAGACAGCTTTTGCAAAGCAGCTCAGTTCCACAAAATGATGTAGATTACTATGATTTTCTCTATTCCAATTTAAAGACGAGTTTTATAGAATTCTATAGAATTTAGTATAGGTTGCATCAGAGAGAAAATGTCATGCATGTTTTCTTTGAATGCTATAGATTTCTACAAATTCCTATAGATTTCTATAGATTTCTACAGATATGTCATGAGTCGGTTCTGTCCTATAGAATTCTTTAGATTGTTATAGTTTTAATTATAGAAGTTTATAGAAAAGTACACATTTATAGTATTCTACAGAATGATCTAGATATTTCTATAGTATTCTATAGAATTCTTTAGCATGGCTTACAAATACGACTATGTTCTATAACATGCTATAGATTTCTACAAGATTCTATAGGATGTTATAGATTTTTTTGCTAAGGGAAGTAATATGTGACCTGCTCCATCGAAATCAGTCGTATTGACCCGAAGACACATTTTGAGTTGTATACACTGTTGGAAAGAGGAGATTCCTAGCTTTCCAATGATATCAGGATTGTTTTTGTACTCCAAATATTAAGCAAAATATGTCACATTATATAATGTCACTGAGTCATCATTTTGAGAAAAAGGCCTTTAACATGTTAAGCCCCAAAAATCGAAACATCTGCAAGAAATAGCGTCTGAGGGGTTCTCAACATTTAAAAACCTATTAATGTGTCATACCCACTTAACGGGAAGAAACTCAGCTATCAGACAATATTAATAATTTTTAGCAAAATGAAACATAAGGGTAATAACAAAGGCTCTGAATTAGCCCTGAGCAAAAAAATGCGAACACCCTTAGCACAGAACTCACGTTAAAATACCCTTATTACTTATCGTATCTGCACAAACAATATATCGATTAGCAAGCTGGGATTGCACAGATTCGACAGGTATTGGTATCATTACTGACCGATCCGAACTCGCGACATGATAAGCTAACAAAGACATCACACCACGTAGCATTAGGTAGCCAACACGGCAATATGTCTTACCTTTGTTGTTTTCTGATCAAAAGTTGTCTTCAATGGCATTACAACGATAAAAACGCTGCTGAAGGTTAATCCAGTGGTTCTCAAACTTTTTCTGGCATTCCCCACTTTGAACAGGTGGGCCTTTTCAAGCCCCACCTGTTCCTCGCCGCTCCAATAAAATGTTAGGCCAAGCTTAAAATGGTCAAATGTATCGTTCTATAACAGGGGTCTCCAATCTTTTTTAGGATGAGAGCTACTTTCAAAAAAATTAAACAAGTCGGGCTACTTTTACTCCTCTTTTTCTGTTTTTTGCAGTCTATATATTTAGCACATTTTAACATTATTATATGCTTACCTTTAACCTTTGTGTGCTGTTTGGGTCTGTGGGACCCGTTTTCAGTGAAAAGAAAATGTATGATTTTTTTAAATGTTGAAGTTAAATGCATCAATCTGAATGTATGGATACAGCTCTCAACACTCAGATGAAAGGGAGTATACTTTTCAATAATCCAAACATCTTTAGAATATGATCACAATCAATAACAAATCATTTAAACTTGTGTATTCTTATCTTATGTTACCTAGTTAGCATTCTTTCTTTTTAATTATGCATATTTTACTAATCACTCCCCTTTTAAACCGTTTACTGTCCTATATACTGTATAGTACACATTGGAATGATGATTTCTTACTTGATTTTGTACAACTAGGCTATATTAAATAGATAAAGGTGCTCTCTCTCTCTCTCTCTCTCACAGAGGCTGTGGCGATGATGGCTTGCGTTAAAAGCAACACACTCTCACTCCCTAAGCGTCCAGGAGCGACGTTTGGTCAGTGTCCGTGGCATCCAATTGTGATGCTCCTAGGCTCCTTCAGCGTCATAAAGGGATGCAAATAGCTTTCAACTGATTGCAATGTATTCCCATATGCGGCGGGATTTGACGCTCATGGAAGCACGGCATTCGTTTGTGTCGGCTGCCCTTAAAGGCAATGTGAGCGTCCATTCCCATTGGATAACGGAGAATTGTACACCCGTAAGTAAGTATTCCTCTTACTGTCGATTGATTTTACAGTGACATCTGCACTACTCATCGACTAAAAAACACCAGATTATCCTTGTTAATTACACAACATTGATTGGTTTAAATTGTGTGCAATGCTTTTGTATTTTTCCCCTTCGATTCGGAGAAACAAATATTTTGTCTGAGTAAAGGATGGCAGAAGACACTACACTACCCAGAATCCCCAGCTATCGTTTGGACTACACCATGTGCTCTGTTTGACAAACCCCGTTTTTTTTCACCATGCATTCCAATGGCTGGCGTCTATGTCACGTGATCTTCAAATTTCTCCCTGCAGAAAAAGAAAACATGGCCGAACTTCGTTTTATTCTCGGTGGAAAATGCCTATTTTAAAGTTAGTTTGGCCATTAAAATGCGTTTTGATGTAATTTGATGCGAGAAATATGAGTTGTTATTTCAGATTATGTGTGCAGTGGATGTACATGATCTTTAGTTTGCTAGTTATTACGAAGATTACTTCAGGAAATCGCGATGTTTTCATTGTTACCAAGGTGGTTGCTAGGGACGCTGCTATCGATATTATTTCTGTTATGTTGTGTAACTGTTTAATGGTGTTATCTGTATTGCTACCCCCTTCCCCGTCAATGTATAGTGTTGGTCAACAGCGCAAACATATTAACAAAATTAACAAAATTAACAAAATCCGCATCTAAAGATAGCCTACGTTATTTTCCCCTGTGCAATTCCAGTCTCACATCTCACAGCACATCGTCATTAACAAATACCGGAAACAGACCGAAAACATTTAAAAAAATAATAATAATACTTTATTCCGAGTGTGCTTGTTTTTCTCTTTGAAAGTCATCACATAACGGCATTGTAATACACGATTCGGCTGCATTACATATTACATATCTGCCGTAGTTCTGTATTTATAGAGCCCTGATGAGAAGACAAACATGAGGAACTGAAAACGTGACGTGGATCATAAATATATCAGCCATTAAACAACATCTTACATTTCTTTTCACACAATACGTCTCCTTGCAGTATCAACACTAATTCGGCTCACTTTTATATTTGATCCAATTGGTAGATAGGCTGTATTTACACCATAAAGGTGCACAGCTGATATAAAGGGACACCTGGTTAAAGCATGTTATTGAATTTCATTATTTTTATTATTAGATATTAATAGGATCCCTATAAAGTATATTCATTACTCGTTATTCTCTACTAATAGTTAATTAAAGACTGTATATAATGACTATTTTGCACATCCGGCAGTGGTGGCAAAGTCGATAGGGACTTGGCTTGGCAATTGGAAGGTCACCAGTTCAAGTCCCGGCAAGACCAAGTGCTACCGAGGTGTCCCTGAGCAAGGCACCGTTCCCTACACTGCTCCCCGGGCGCTGTTAAAAATGGCTGCCCACTGCTCCTAACACTAGGATGGGTCAAATGCAGAGAAACAATTTCCCCACCGGGATTAATAAAGTATATCAATAAATAAAAAAAAAATAAAAATCCCTTTCAAGATTTCAAGATTTTCTAAGGTTTATTGACATATCATATAGGCCAACACAACTATGGTGTAGTTCTGCATTGAATGAAAAACTTGGGTCGCAGGTTCCTCAATAGTGCATTACAAGACATCTATCAATATTTCTGCATACCTCCAGCAATGTTAACTATGTTGAAGCACTTATTTTAACTGATATTATACATAATGTATTATACTCTTATAAGATGTATGTAGATATTTCATCTTCGGCCTTGTCAGGTATTGAACAATCAATAAATAAAGAACACAGCATTGTTGAATATAAAACACAGAATTTGTGTGATTATACTAAATGATTTTCAAATAAACACCACTGCATATTTAACTGTTACACATGCTGATGTAACGCAAATGTTCCAACTTGGGATCAATAAAGTATATCTTATCTTAAGCTGATCGATGGCTACTGCCATATTTGCAAAATGTGCCTCTGAACCTTGACAAGTGCATGTTTCAGGCTTATCAATTAATGTAATGTAATGTAATGTTATCAATTAACGACAGGTGTCACAAACATAAGACCAGCTGTTAAATAAAGCTGTGTGTATATATATATATATTAATGCTGCCCATTATGGGCACAAGCAATTTTCACCCATTTATTAATTATATGTTTTAAATGTGAGTGTTTCCTGTCCCCTAAACCTCCAGGGATGTACACAGTTTAATACTGGCAACTTCTTATTATGGGAAATACGAAAACGTCTTTTAAAACTACAACTCCCAGTAGAGACGTGCCGTAGAGAACATGTTGCGAAACACAATAGCCAGCATGTGTAGTTCTGGGGACGGGGTGGGGGAGGGGGGGAGGGGGGGACGCGGTGGACCCGTTCAAATCCAGTTTTGGACAGTCTGCCGTGGTCCCATCCCATTTCAAGTGCTGTTCGAGAATCAGCTTAACCCTCGGAGCACACTCTCCAATCACAGAGCTTGAGGACTATCACGGGGTTTGTCAAACAGAGCACATGGTGTAGTCCAAACGATAGCTGGGGATTCTGGGTAGTGTAGTGTCTTCTGCCATCCTTTACTCAAAACAAATATTTGTTTCTCCGAATCGAAGGGGAAAAATACAAAAGCATTGCACACAATTTAAGCCAATCAATATTGTGTAATTAACAAGGATAATCTGGTGTTTTTTAGTCGATGAGTAGTGCAGATATCACTGTAAAATCAATCGACAGTCGGGGGGACACGAACGGGATTTCGAAAAGTGTCACGGTTAAACTCCTTATGAAGTGGTGAGGTGCCGCTTTTCTTCCCGACTGCAACGCTGTTGTGTGCGTGTGTAAGAGCGTTTCACATGTGTGTATGAGAGATTTTTAGATATGTCTGCAAATGACTTTGGTTTCAGTTGTGTGTGTGTGAACAGGCTCGGATTGGCCATCGGGAGATTCGGGACTTTTCCTGTTGGGCCGCTGCCGTTGGTGTGCCGCTGGCTCTGGCATGTAGGTGGGCCGTGGACTTTCACAGCGCCGCTGCGCCGGTACTGCATCCGCCGCCGCAAACACCCGCCGTTTCGAGGCTCTGGCGGCTCTGGCAGGTCCGGTGCAGCGGTGCTGTGAAAGTCCACCGCCGTTGCGAGTCTCCGGCTGTAATGATCCACTCCCGCCCGCGAGGACCCAGGTTCGATTCCGGCCGGAGGTCCAAACATTTTTTTTTTTGTTAAATGAAAAAAAATAATCTCCCGTTCATCGCGTCCATTCCCGACCCACCTATCACATCTCTCCGCCCCACCACTGGGGCGCGCCCCACACTTTGAGAAACGCTGGGTTAATCCAATGTGTCTGTGTCCCTTTGAAATGATGTCTGATCATCCATCAGCAATAAAACTAGTTTTCAGTTTTCAGATTTCAGAGCGTAAAATAGGTTTCGCTTTGGGCAAACTGCGTGCGCATAGTTCTGACTTCTCAATGGTAACGTGTGTGTGTGTGTATGTGGAAATTCCCCTTCGATTCTATTGGCTCTAATGGTTCAAAAGAGATGTCAATCATCAAAATCGACCAATGGGTTCCAGAGAAACAGCAAATACAACCATTTTCACCCAAATGACCCCAGAGGTAGTTTTATTTGTGTTAAACCTCTCTAAAAAGGTAAAATGTCACTTGTTTTTCATCAATCTTGATACAGGGTACTTCATATATGTTATAGTTTGGATTCCTAAAGCTTTTAGTCTACTATCCTATCCAAGGGTGGTTTTCACTATAAATAATGGTTTATATTTGGACGGACACTATAATTTACATAATTTTATGTTCAATCTGAATTTACTTTAAAATAACATAAAACTATATTGATTCTGACTTTTATACATCCAACTCACAGGTTTATCATTGCTTTGAGAAAAAATATTATTAATTTACCCTTTTTAGAAGGGAAGTTATTGTCATTTGTTCTGGGAATGTCATTTTTGAGCTGGAGACCTGAAAAACAGGCTTGGGGCTTAACAGGTTAAAGTTTCCTCTTCTCTGGAATCCATCGATCTGATTGATTATTAGCGGAGCAAATGATCAAAGTACTACGGATGGAAGATATTTTCGTTTGGTTTACTGGTCTGGGGGAAGCTTGCGAGTGTGTGTGTGTGTGTGTGTGTGTGTGTATACGTGTGTGTGTGTTTGTGTAATTTTGCGTCTGTGTTGTGTTTGTTTCCGGGGGAAAACACTCACGAGAAACACCGGCTGTTGTTATGCCTGCTGTGACGTCAAGTTACTCTGTTCTCCGCTTGTAATTATACCGTTACAAGCTTCAAAGTTGTATTTATCATCTGAATTTGCCGAAACAAGTTTTATATTCTGAAAGCTAAGACTTTATTTAATTTACATCAGATGAAAACAAACTGTAATGGACCCTCCCGTGATCTATGATTACTATACGCCTTACAATCATAATTTCAGCCGGGGGGAGGGGAAGCAGCGCTGCGGAACAGCAGAGTGGCGAGTGACATCTTCCATTTACAAGCGTCAACAATGTATTTATCGTTTGATTTTGGAAATAAAAGTTTCATATTCTGAAAGCCAACACTTTGTTTATTTAAAATCAAACAAAACAACCGAACCCCCAAAAACTATTTTTTTACGCAAATCCACGTTTATTTTGAGATGAGCCGTTGCGCCTTCCGACTGATTTCGATAGAGCGGGTCACATATTACAGGATAAAGGAAATACAGAAAAGCTGCCGCAGGAAAGACGGCCGGCAAAAATCAACTGACTGTGTGAATGCGAAAATTAATAGAATATCACCTCTTCTCACCATCTTCAGAGCAATCTGACTAATATAACATTAGCGTTAAGAAAGCTTACTTAAATATCTGCCACAACATAAGTAACCGGATCAAAGTAACATTGTGTACAGTCCGCGGTACTGTGAGTGCAGACGTTGATGTGTCCCATTAACATTCATATCACATCATATCACACATCATAATGTATCATATATTTCCTTATCCGAGTCAGCTTCTCGAGTCGTATCTGGCCGTGCAACACTCACAGTGTCACATACTGTATGCAGAAGTATTATTTTAAGGCGAGACACCGCAGGTGAATAGGGTAATTATGTTAACTTAAAGGTATCAGCTAGAAATTTCTCCAGTTAATTACTTACAATAAGGCAATTGTGTTTTGTATTACAAGTGTTCTGAAATAGCATGTTTAAATATAGAAATTATCCATTATCTCATTAAATATGCACACATTTTAACACATTTCAGGAATCGAAATCTGAACTTTGGATAAAGCCAGGTTCAAAATTCTTGTTTCATTTTGTATTCATATTAGTATCTAAGGCTTTTACAGAAGGGATATTGGATATCTCTTTTTATCACTCCATAAATCAGAAAATACTGTCAACAGCCCTAAAATATCAATTTTCGCCATGTTTTTAGGTATACAATGTTGTATAATTCAGGCTATGAATGATATATGAACAAATCCTTCTGGAAAAGCCTTCATAATATTGATAGGAATATAACTGGAAGGTTTGGTGTATGTACGTGCTACTGAAGTTGAAATTTCGAACTCAGAGTAGGAGAAAAAACTCATTTTGAGAAAACGGCCTTTAAAGATTGCAGTGAGGCGCTAACTAAACCCTCCTGTTCTTTGGATGACAGCTTGCGCATCGACACACTCCATGAAGGTATTTCATGTTCGGGGTCATTTGTTTTTTGTATAACCTTGTTTCGTGCAAGTGACAATTGTTGTCGTCTTCTCTGTGAACGTTTTTTTCGCCGTTCTTTTGCCATTTTGAGATTTCAATTTCTAGCGGAAAGCTAACCAGGAAGTGTTTTAGCACACCACGTGACGCATCTGAATCAATCACGTTGTCATAAATTGACACCAGCATATGAGATTTTGTTTCTTGGTTTAAGACCCCTTTGTGCTTTCACGATTGGTTGCTGATACAAAGGAAATGACCATATTTGGATCTGATGAGATTGTGCAGGAGAGACACAGCTTTCCAATGATATCTGGTGCACACAGCGGTCGCGGTACTTTATGTTACGTTAGAATGCTAACTTTTGGTGAATTTAGGAGATATCTACAGACGCAAATAGACAAACTATAGTAAAATAAACACTTAAATGTGTATTTTGTACGTTTTCCTTCCAAAAGCCTGAAAGAAAACATGTTATAGAATCAAAATAGCACAACATCTCAAAATGGACCAGTACTTGAAAAACGATGTTTTTGCCTGCCAACACATTAAGTTGACATTAAGCAACACATTAAGTTGACGAAACACTCGAGACAAATGTAATTAAAGTGAGATCCACTCGTGTCTTAGACGGGGCAGTGATATCATAAACCTGTTAATGTATGCATTCAAACACTTATTCTTTTACCAGCTGTTCTGTATTCACCTTGCAGGTGCAGCTATGTGGCTTTTATCCTGGATAAAGTGTTTAAGTCATGGATGTTTAAAGTTTAACTTCTTCATATTTGTCTAATATTATAGTTGACTTTTCATTCAGGAAGTATGATGCTGCGCTGTCAGTACGCTTCTCCATGTTTGTGATTGTTCAAATGTTGCTAGCCCCGCCCCTTTCATGTGAACGCGCCCTCAGCCGAACAGAGAAACCCTGGCTTGAGTTACCGAGTTGATAACCAGCGAGAGCGTGTTTGTTTTGGGTTAGGTAAGCCGGGTAACTCAAACATATCCAGGGTATGTTGAACTGGATTCGTAGTACAGTCCTCTGGTTAAGAGGGGTGTGGTTCGGTGATTCCGGAACACAATGATCCTTTGCAATGTCATAGGCCTACAGTAGGCTACCTTAAAGAAACACCAGTTATTAAGATGGCGCGTACCTGACGACCCATAGACTAACTACACTAACTACATAATCCAAGAAACTTGTAGTTATACCAGAGTGGTTTCTAAATATTGGAAAGTCTAGTAGAACGAGTTATACTTTAATGGTGGTTGGAAAACTGAGCCGGCCATGTTATTCAGATAAAGTTGCAAGCGAGTTTGGCCAATTACTGTGGTTTAATCTGAGCATTGAGATCCCAAAGTTAACGCCATTCGGAGTTTCTCTCCCAATTCTGGGTCTCCTAAAAAATATAAAAATAACTCCTAAAGATTCTCCTATTGCACTTCAATGCACAAAGCTAGATTGTCAACCGTAACGGAGCGTCCACACTACAGCTTCAAAAATAGCTTGGAGCTGGGCGTGTCTGGAGCTTGGGGATTTTATTCAAGCAACACGACCAACAACCAATCCCATGAATCTCCCGCCCCCGACATACAAATCAAAAAACCCCGGGGATTGTATGGGAGCAATATATATATACTCCCCAAACAGGCGAAAACCTAACAGTTTCACCCACTGTCTCTGCCACCTCCCTCCATGCCTGGTTCCTCCGGTTTGTATCCCGGTAGGTGAAGAGGGTCTGGTCATACAAAACCGGGTGATTTTCTACGGCGATAGTTAGTTTCTCCTCTGTCTTTTTTTGAAATATAGAAATGAACGGCTTCAGCTGTCAGATTTCGGGAAACGGGATTTGATTGGCTGGCGCTGGCTACTCCGGCGTCTCAGGCGACAGAAGTTGAACATTGTTCAACTTCTGTCGCCTGAGACGGACCGCGGCTACGTGACGTCACCCCATTGAAAGTGAATGGGCAGATTGGAGCTTTCGACGCTGTTGACGCTGTAGTGTAGACGGGCCGTAAGGCTGCAGTATAAAAATGGGGCGAAGCCTGCGAGCTAATTCAGGCAGTCAACTTGAGCATTTATGCTGTATTCTTACAGAACGCCCCTTGCCAACCAACCAAACAGAGTCTCCTTAATATGCCGCTCTATTTAACCTGCCAGATCTCTCTCCATGCATTGCTTGCTGCTGGTATTGCCGCAGCTACCTCTACGTCGCTGCTGCTTGCCACTGCTGTGTTCACTTGCTATTGCTGCGTTCATTTGCTATTGCTGCGTTCATCTGCTATTGCTGCGTTCATCTGCTATTGCTGCGTTCATGTTCCTGCTGCTGTGTTTCATGTTGCTGCTGCTTGCCTGCCGGTGCTGTCCTTGCAAATGTCTATTGCAATCTCCGACTCTGGAACCGAATCATCATACGCAAGAAGCCGTAAGAAATGCCTCATTCCCAAAACACAGGCTAGCTCAGAGCATGGTTCAGACGCCGCTGGAACGAGCCACAGCTCCCGCACGACACACATTCAGGTGTCCCTTCCATCCTCATTTAGAGTAACTTTTAATATCCTTTGGGCCAGAGGAAGTCCCGAGTTCTACGCCAGCTCCGGTAACAACCCCTTTCTTGTGTGTCAGCTAAGAGTCGCACTGTCTCTCGGTCGGTGGGTATTTAAACACCAAAAAAGGCAGGAGCAAGCTGACTCCGGCATTCCCAAAGTACCTGCCTTCCTGTCCTACCTTCTCGATGTAAAATCAGCGCTTGAAGCCTTTAATTGCATGATATATTCCCGTGAACAAACTCGATTTCCTCTGCCTGCAATGTAAAGAAATGTTTCTACTTCCGCGTTCAACCACGTTGTGCCGCTGACGTCACACTCCCGAGGATTCTGGGAATTGGAGTCCCAGATCCAGCCACGAGTTCTAGCTTCCTGCCCCCTGCAGCAGCAATTCCTTAGGAATCGCATCTTGGCAGCAAGCGGCAAACTCTGGGGAACAGCCGGGACGCCAATACGATGCAGTTCATACATGGGCCGCTAGGGACTGGCTGCAGAAAGGAGCAATTTCCATAGACCCCCATGTTAAAATGCCCAACTTTACAGCAGAAAAAAACATGTTTCTACCCATGGATGCAATAAATATTATTATCGATATAGTTAGATTCCACCTTCATGATTATGAATCTGTGAGTGAATTGTTTTCTAACACAACCCTTTTATTTATAGTAGGTCTTAAAGTTGTTGCATAAATTAGGGCGTGGTCACTTTGATGGACATGTATATGCCTCACTGTCAGCTAACAGCAACTTGTCCACTCTGCTAGGCTACAACCATAGAGGCTACAACGTTAGTTAGTCATAGTACTGTACTTGACCCTTTAACTTTAGCCGTGTTCGTGGTGATTGTGCCTTTTCGGGAATATTGTTACGAATACCAGACAATTAAAATGTCGTGCTGTGTGCTTGAATGTACTAACATAACTTCCAAGAAGTCTAAAATGATAATATTATACATGTTAACCCCGTTCACAGGTGTTTGTGTGCTTGGTAGCTTAGCTTGTTACTTATTAGCCAGCTAAGGACGTAACCCTTTATGCATACATATACATTTTAGTTTATGATTCAGCCTTGGGTAAGACTTTTATAGTCTATGGCTATGACGCCCATAATGCTAAACGGGAGCAAATGTTAATAGGGGACCCAATTATCCCAGTGGTGGCCGCCGGAGCTAACGGAGCCGCAGGGGGCTAGCTCCAGCCGGCGTCCCGGAGCTAGCCCACTGCGGCTCCGTTAGGTCCGGGCGGTGGAGTCCGTCTTTTCTCAACGTGTGAATGACAAGCATTAAGAATAACAAAATATAGCTAATTCTCTTGCAGATTGTCTCATTTGATTATGAATGTAACGTTTATATAGGGGAACTACACTGTTAGCAGTAACTTGGTATGCATATATGTCATGTTAGCTTAGCTTCTTAGCCTGAGCTAGCTCTGTTTACTTCCAGTTTGGAGGCAGCAGGTCTCGCCTCGGCTCCGCCTCTTTGCCCTTATTTGGAGCAGGCGGGATTCGACTCTGACATTGCTGTCAAGCCGTTAGTGGCCGAAGGGCTTCACGGCAACTCTGCAGAATCCTATGGGTGACGTCACGGACACTACGTCCATGTATCTATACAGTCTTTGCTTGGCAGGTATATAATACTATTCTGCATACGCAATGTTTTATTATGGACATATTTGGCCTGCAGTAAGTCATATTTGAGGCAATTATACAGAAGTTGTATGTGTAGAAGTATGTATACTACTCTAAATCAATTAAATTAAAATGGAAATAAATTAATAATTTCCATCACGGGAATATGAAGGGAAGCTCGATACATTTTTGACCATCATTTTAGACTTCAATCTCTCCTACAGTGTCTTTTCTATGAATACCATGAATCATTCTCTGCCAAGCGGCCATGTACATTTAATCACCTACCAAAGAAGAGTTTTTCCTCACAGGAATTAAGCTCTACCTGCAATATTCTGCCCCTCGCTGGGTGTGCCTCATGCTGCAAATCGTTTCGAAGCTCTTTCTAATCACAGATGTTCGTCAAATGACCTTATCACAGGCTTAAATCAAGGTTTCTTAGCAGGTTAGGCTGTCTCCCAGGGACCCATGTCTGTTGAAACCTGCTCTCAAGACTGAAGTTTGCACTGAAGGAGCCAGGAGTATTAGTGCTAGGAGGAATTATTCTAGCAACGTTTCTTGAGCCGTTAGTTCCTCACGATTATTCTGTCAAGAGTATTAATAACTACTAAAGATTGTTCCCGTTTCTATGTCATCTACATGGCAGGGAAAGCAGACATCCCATTTGCCTTCTGTGGCATATATATTTTAAGGTTTTACAAATCAAAAGGTGCATTTGGTTGCCATAGTAGCACACGTTTCTTTGACACCTCATCAGAAGATTATGCTGGATTCTCTGCAACACCTACAAGCACGCCTTGGTGTCCATCTTTTAACCATTTCCTAGTTAACTTTCCCAGATAAAACATCAACAGCTAGGCCTACCTCTTTCAGAACAGGAATTGGAAGCCCTAGGCTCCACACGTCTAGAATTCTCGGTATCATTCTCGATAGGGTGCTGATGCAAGCTTCACTGCCACCAGACAAGCTGTCCCGCATCAGAACTGCCATAATTACAATTCATGTTATTTATGTAGCGCCTTTCCAAATGTTCAAAGTGCTCTACGTCATACTACATATTAGACTTGTATACATTCAATACTGATTACTGCCTTCAATTATGGTCTCCCACTGGTAGTCTCTCTAAAAGAGAAGTTTTATATTTATAAGGAACAAGCGCTAGCCTTTCTGTCCAAACTTTGCAGCCAATCTTATTTGTTACAGTGTATCGTGCACCAGGTCCTTATTCAGAATTCTTATCAGAATTCTCTGAGTTTTTATCAACTTTGGTTCTTAAAACAGACAAAGTAATTATCGTAGGTGACTTTAATATTCATGTTGACGATGATAAAAATAGCCTTACTGTTGCATTTAACTCTATATTAGATTCTGTTGGTTTCTGTCAGAGTGTAAATAAACCAACCCACTGTTATAATCACACTCTCGACCTTGTTCTGACTTATGGTATTGAAATTGAGCAACTATTAGTCGAACCGCATAATCCTGCTTTATCCGACCATTTCTTAGTAACTTTTGAAGTACTGTTACTAGACTACAAAGCATTAGTCAAACGCTTTTGCAGCAGAAACCTATCTGTTAGTGCTATAGCCACATTTAAGGAAGAGATTCCACCAATACTTAACTCGATAGCATGTCTGCATGTAGGGGAGGAAACTTATACAAAATGTACACCACCCCAAATTGATCATGTCGTTGATAGTGCTATAGATGCGCTGCGAATAAAATTAGACTCTGTTGCTCCTTTGAAAAAGAAGAAAATAAAACAACATAGATTAGCTCCCTGGCATAATGCCGAAACCCGCAAAATAAAGCAAAAGTCTAGACAACTTGAAAGGATATGGCGTTCCACTAAACTTGAAGAATCTCGTTTAATTTGGCATATTACTCTCAATGAATATAAGAAAGCACTGCGTAAAGCGAGAGCAGCATACTACTCTTCATTAATAGATGAGAATAAGAATAATGCAAGATTTCTTTTCAGCACTTTCCAGGCTGACAGAGAGCCACAGCTCCATTGAGCCTTCTATTCCCATAGCACTCAGTAGTAATGATTTTATGTGCTTTTTTAACGATAAAATTGTTACTCTTAGAAACAAAATTAATGACCTCTTGCCTTCGACCAGTATAGTGTTATCAACAGCTCCCGGAATCGTAAGTTCTAATATTACACTAGATAGTAAACTAGAATGCTTTTCAGCCATTAACCTTGAACAATTACATTCAATGATTCTCTCTTCTAAACCATCAATGTGCATGTTAGACCCAATTCCAACTAAGCTGTTGAAGGAAGTTTTTCCATTAATTAGCACTTCTTTATTAAATATTATGAATATGTCTTTATTATCAGGCTATGTTCCACAATCATTCAAAGTAGCAGTGATAAAACCGCTTCTTAAAAAGCACAACCTCGATCCAGAGGTTTTAGCCAACTATAGACCTATTTCTAATCTTCCGTTCCTCTCAAAAATTCTTGAGAAAGCGGTCGCAAAACAGTTGTGCGATTACTTAAAAAACAATGATTTATTTGAAGATTTTCAGTCTGGCTTTAGAACACATCATAGCACAGAGACAGCTCTGGTTAAAGTCACAAATGATATTCTAATAGCCTCAGACAAGGGACTTGTCTCTATTCTTGTTTTGCTCGATCTCAGTGCTGCATTTGATACTATCGACCATGATATCCTATTGCAAAGACTAGAGCACTTAGTTGACATACAGGGAACTGCTTTAGGCTGGTTTAGGTCCTATCTATCTGAACGCTCTCAGTTTGTACGTGTTAACGATGAATCTTCCACGCAAACCAAAGTTAGCCATGGAGTGCCACAGGGCTCAGTGCTCTGACCTATTTTGTTCACATTATATATGCTTCCGTTAGGCAATATTATAAGGAATCATTCTGTAAACTTTCATTGTTATGCGGTTGATACTCAACTATATTTATCAATCAAGCCTGATGAAATTAATCATCTAAATAAAATTCAAGACTGCCTTAAGGAATTAAAAAAGTGGATGACCTTACACTTTTTGATGTTAAACACGACCAAAACTGAAGTTATTGTACTTGGCCCGAAGAATCTACGAAACAAATTATCTAAAGATATACTAACTATGGATGGCATTAATTTGGCCTCCAGTGAGACTGTAAGGAATCTTGGTGTTATATTTGATCAGGATTTATCCTTTAACGCCCACATAAAATCAATTTCAAGGACCGCCTACTTCCATCTACGTAACATTGCAAAAATCAGGCATATCTTGCCTCAAAACGATGCAGAGAAACTAGTCCATGCATTTGTTACTTCTAGGCTGGATTATTGTAACTCTTTATTATCAGGGAGTACCAAGAAGTCAATCAAGTCGCTTCAGCTGATTCAAAATGCTGCGGCTCGTGTACTAACCAGAGTTAGGAAAAGGGACCACATTACTCCTGTTCTGGCTGCCTTACACTGGCTCCCTATAGAACACAGGATAGAATTTAAAATTCTTCTTCTCGCCTACAAAGCCCTTAATGGGCAGGCGCCATCTCACCTTAAAGAACTCATTATACCCTACTGTCCTACTAGGGCATTGCGTTCCAAGAATGCAGGGTTGTTGGTTGTTCCTAGAATCTCTAAAAGTACAATGGGAGCCAGAGCCTTTTCTTATCAAGCTCCACATTTGTGGAATAAGCTTCCAGTTTGTGTTCGGGCGGCAGACACCCTATCCGTTTTTAAGAGTGCGCTTAAGACCTTCCTTTTTGATAAAGCTTATAGTTAGGGCTGATTAGATTCAGCCCCTAGTTTTGCTGATATAGGCTTAGTTTGTCGGGGGACATCTTACTTCTTCCTTCTCTCTGTCTATACCCGTGTACTCTCATGTTCCGATTAACCCAGCTTCTCCAAATGTCTTTCTTTTTGGTGTCTATATACGCTGGGATCCGGAGTCATGGATGATCCTGCGGTCCTGTGTCCTGGATCGCGAGCGCTGGATCTTGAGTCGTGGCTGTGGTCCTGGATCATAGGTCCTGGATGGATATCCTCGTGGATTCATCTTCCTATTATACACACATGCATTTCCAAACATTTGGACTACCTATGTTGCAAATGTATTATCTTTTCAATGTACACACGGCATCTATTGCACGTCTGTCCGTCCTGGGAGAGGGATCCCTCCTCTGCTGCTCTCCCTGAGGTTTCTCCCATTTTTCCCTTTAAACTGGGTTTTCTTTGGAAGTTTTTCCTTGTACGATGTGAGGGTCTAAGGACAGAGGGTGTCGTATTGTTATACTGATATTCTGTACACACTGTGAAGACCACTGAGACAAATGTAACATTTGTGATATTGGGCTATATAAATAAACATTGATTGATTGATTGAAACCTTAAGGCACCTTAGTCTTAGGTCACGTTCACACCTGCTTGGTTAGTACTATTGTAGCGTTAACCCCTTGATGCGGTTCGTTGGATTGGTGTGGAAACAGTCCGATACCTCTGCTCCCCCTAAAAGAGGTGGTCTCGGGTCGCTCGCTAGTAAACTCTTGAGAGATTCATTGCTGGTGTGACGTAGTCCGCATCAAAACATGGGAAACAACTATTTGCGCGTCATCGCTTGTTTTGCTATCTATGCTGTGTGCAACATCCAGTGACCTTGAGGGTCATGCATTCATTCTGGTGACTGCTTACCTCACTGGTCCCCTGTGTACAGAGAAAAGGCAGTGGTACAATCTCATCAGAGCCACCTGTCATCGGTGAAACCTCCTCATTGCATAACGTCTCATTATGTGTTATAATGTTTTTAATGCACGTTGTCTGATTTATAATCCTATGCGCCGGCCGCAGAGTCTGCTGATGCACTCTCCAGATTAACAGCAGCATGAAAATAACCTGCCAATGCTCCATGATGCAGGCTACTGTAGGAATTGCTGGGATCTGCATTTTATCCACTTAATGTCCTGCCAATTGTTGAAAAAGCATCTCCGTACAATGACTTTAGTTTACAGTTCATAGTCTGTTTGAGGTTGCCTGGGTGAACGCAAACCCAACCTTCTGCAAATGAAACAATGTAATACACTTGCGTCTGGGGTAAAGATTTTTTTTGCATTATCCTGACCATAGATGGCCCTTAAAGGGGACCTATCATGCTAAATGCACTTTTGTATGTATTTTATACATGAATATGTGTCCCCGGTGTTCCAGGGAACTCACCAAGTGTCAGAAAACACAACCCTCTCTATTTTCCTCCATACCCAAATCTCTAAAAAAGGGGCTGCAACGGATCTGATACAGACTGATTCAGATTTGAACACTGTCCTGACGTCAGGACGGTGGCGCTACGGCTATTGGTCAATTCTCCACCAGGGGAATGAGAGGTTGGGCCACGGCCGGCCATTGCTGCTCGAAAGCGCTGGAGACGTTGTAGTACATATGCCAGGCCTGTAAGTGGTGCTGTAGTCTGCCACAAAAGCAGCGAAGAAGACTTCCCTTGCATGGTTGCCATGGTTGCCCTTCTGTTTATTCTCCGCTGTGGCTCTTTTTCTCCCTCCCCGAGGCAAGCGTTTGCGCCTCCTGCTTTAAAACAAATTAATAATGACTCTATATAATCATATTACTCAGCTTCTAATTATTATTTACAAATATTGTATTCACAAATTAATATGGTTGGACTCAAACCCGTACTTTAATAGTTTCGTAATTGAACCTGAACAATATGGCACTTTAATGGACAAGATGTAAAGCAGAAAAAAATTGCAAAATATATTTATTTTTAGAAATGTGAAGCTTTTTCTTTTTTAAACAAAGGAGGGGGGGAGGAGGGGTTCTACAATTTTTTCTTCTCGCATCGGAGGAGTAAGCTGGTTCTGTCCCGAGAACATCTCTACAAGCTAAAAGTTAATTAAAGTTATTTAATGTCATCAAATGTCATCAAATGTTCGTCATAGTTACAGGTTATCACAAGACGCATTGTTTGCAAAAAGCAGAGTTCACATTTGCCTACAACGAGCAACGTAAATACAGCTGTCAATTTGTAAACATTGTCATTCACTGGTGTTAGCTAGGATAAAGCCATGAAAATCATAAGGTGTGTTTATATTGATTGACTTGTGTTTAGCGTGTTTTTTTATACTGTGAGTATTTGTAGAGCGTAAGTCCGACAGTTGCTTGATTTACAATATTTAAAACTATGAACCTTGCCCAAAGTTATGCACATTAAACCGAGCTCAGTGGGGAGGGGGGAGTCATAGATGATGGATGAGCTTGCGGCATGTTTGCATGTCTATACGTCTTGTTTTAAATGATTGTTTCGTGTCTGCTATCAGGCGGTGTAGAACTTTACTGCGTCGGTCCGGCTCTGCATGTCTACTCGTGTGCCGACTTGTAAGGGCGCTGATGCAGGTTGTAGGCCTACCTTACGTTAAGCGACCATCTTTACCCATTTAAGGTGTTGATTGTTAAAGATACAATATTGTCTGTGGGACCGCAGTGTTTTCCCTAAAAAACTGTGTTTATGTCTCTGCTTTGATCCGCTCTGTGTTCATGTAAATACCGTAAATACACACAGATCAAAACAGAGACACAATATTGTGTGTGGGGGTGTGTCCCGGAAAGCGACACTTGATACTGGAAAGTGCAGGATATTAATGATTGTGTTACATTTTAGCAGCGGCGCACATACCATGAATATGGTCAAGTAAGGGTGACGATCCACCCGCTGTGAAATTAACTTATCTTCCATATTTGCCATACACTACTGTTTACGGAAGTTGAGATGTTTCTCTGTTGTGATTGGTTGTTCCTCGTCACATGACGAGCGGTGCACGCTGCTGCAGTGCACGTCTCCATTGAAACCAATGGAAATGAGCTCGCAACACTGATGTGTATGGCTCCGTACAAAGTTGTACTCATTGCATTAGTATAGGCTACTGTAGCTTTTTACACTGGAGGCGCCCATCTCGGCCGAAGTCGGTTCATAGTAACATAAAGGTACATAATTAAATGGTAAATGTCGCCTTTAAGGAGCAGAACATTTTTGTTTTATTTGTGTGTGAATAATGAAATAATTTCAAATATGTTTTTCTGTAATAGGTAATTGGTGTGGAGAAGATTGACCTCAGCCTTGCTTTGAACATTGTTCCAAAGGCTCTGTAGTAAATGGTGAGTATTCAAATGTGTTGTGTGATTTCCTTGACTAATTTAAACTTGATCTTTAACTAATTGAAAACTGGTATTAGTCTGACAATTTCTGAATATTTATTCATAACATTTACATACTGCAAACATTGCAGGGATATACACATTTTCTGATTTATTAGGCAAAAGTTATTCAGAAAGTGAGAGGCAAAAGCGAAACATTCTGTGATAAAGCCTCTTTCACAAAAGTGATAATGTTTTGTTTGTTGAAATGGCTATAAGGGTGTTTCTTATATGTAGTCTTATATTACAGTAATACTTATTTTAAGTCGCTTTGGAAAAAAACGTAAACTAAATGAAATGTAATGTAGTCTAACCTGGTTGTTCGTACTTGATATACAAAGTTATTCTCACTATAGAGCCAAAACAGGAGTAATGTGGTCCCTTTTCCGTGCTCTGGTTAATACATTTTGAATCAGCTGAAGCAACTTAACTGAGTTGGTACACCCTGATAATAAAGAGTTACAATAAGCTAGCCTTGAAGTAACAAATGCATGGACAAGTTTCTCTGCATCGTTTTGAGGCAAGATATGCCTGGTATGTGATTTTGTAAATACATTTAGCACACATCTACAATCATAACATCATTAGAAAATGAAATGATTTCATGATTTTTATGACTGTGATTGTCACGATCTGTCTTTATGGTGTTTTGTCTTGTCTTGATTTGGTTTTGGTTTTCTGTCTGCGTTTTGTCTTGTTTAAATCTGTCTGTGGTTCCCTGTCATTAGTTTCCCTGGTGTGTCTAATTTACCCGATTGTGTTCACCTGGTGTCCCTGTGTTTTCTCCTCCCTCCTCACCTGTGTCTTGTTTGTATGATTAGTCTTCTGTGTATTTAAGTTTTGGTTTTTCTGTCTGTGTTTGTCGGTTCGTCTTGTGTCATGACTAGTTCGTCGGTGAGTGTTCTGTTCTGTCTTTGTTAGTATAGCCTTGAAATAAAGGAATTTTCACGTTAATCTGCATTTGGGTCCTACCTGCTTCACACACCGTAACAGTGATATTTAGTTTTCTTTGATAAATTAGGAGTTTAAGCGCATAACAACCCTGCCCCTCCAATCAAGATTTCTCTCTCAGCTGGATGTGCTATCTGACAAACTTCTGAAGGTTTTTGAGAAGAGAGGAGGCCAGAGTCTGAACTGTATTATGTCAAACATGACTCAAGTAAAAATTCATTTTAAGGAAATTATACATCGAGTCAATAGTGTACATATTTCATTGATCAAAATAGATTCTTTCTTTTCTTATTCCCCTTCACTTAGGTTGATGTCGATTTAGGCCGGGATTGTCTTCTCAAGGGGCTGTGTGTGCACCTCAATGAGAGAGTTTGTGGTCAGTAGAAATAATATTTGACCTTTTGATTTTTTTGTTGGGTGTTAAAATATGTATTTATTCAAACACCACATAGTATATAGCAGGGATCACCAACTACATTTGTCCATGGGCCGAAATGTAACCAATAGACACTATCGCGGGCCAGCGATTTTTATATAGCCCAGAATTTTATAAATAGTATTCAGATTACTTTTGGAATACTTTCTTTTTCCATAACAGATGGGTATGTTTTGGTGCACAGGAGACACTTATTTTACTGTTTTCATGGCTTATCAAGAACTCAAACACAACATCTTGGTGTCATTCTGGACAGCTCTCTCATCTGCACCCCACATAAAAAACATCACCCGGACTGCATTCTTTGTACTGTCTTAAAACCTTTCCTTGGAGTATGTTATGAATTGTAAGGTGTCCTTGGGTGCTTTGAAAGGCGCCCCTAAATAGAATGAATTATCATTATTATGTATTATCTGAAACGATGTAATAACTTTTAAAACTTTTTCCAGTCACTTGCCCCATGCATTCAGCAGCAGCAGGCCATTCACTTTGATTTCATCCTGTTATGAAATGTCATCATTTCGACAATAAAGAAATTATACATAAACGTTATCTTGCACATTTTATCCAACCATCTCCGTTTCTAACTTTCAATATATTTTAAAAGAGATCTCTCTCTCATCTGCGTGCGGGGGCGGGGCCTCACAGACACGCTGCATCTCTCTCTCGCTCACAGACAAGCTCCAGCGCTGTGCAGTGTGCACACAGTTATGCCGGTAATGAATATTACATTTTGTCAGGAAACCTTTCCACCAATAATTCCAATAAGTATTCCAAAATGTATTCACTTCAGGTTTACGAAAGTAACCGTAATCAGATTACTCGTTTTTCAAATGTAAAGCCAGCTGAATACAGTTAGCCTACTTGATTTTTGTATTCTGATTACGTAACACCGTTATGTATTCCGTTACAACCCAACCCTGCTTCTAGGCTACTGTCCCGCAGCTCCAGCCTTTCTGTTGGACTCTGTCGCAGCGGGGCTACTGCTGTGGTGCGGAGCGCATTAACCAGACTCTTCACAACGAAAGATCACTTCTTCTTCAGGGGAGGGAAGGTTTCACAGTACGCAGTCTACTGTCCCGCAGCTGCTGCCTGTTGGACTCCGGTACTGCACCTTACTCACGAGACGTTGTAAACAAAGAAATGGGTGGGGGGCGAACGCAGTAACCACTCCGCCAACGCCACAGTCACCCCCGTCGTGCGGGCCGGATGAGAATGTCTGGCGGGCCGGATGTGGCCCGCCAGTTGGTGGTCACTGGTATATAGCCTAAACCCTAAAGTATGTGAACATCCCTGTTTTTTGTTTAATAGCCAGACTACACTGAAAAGCTAGAGGGCTTTTAATTTAAAACGGATACAGGAAGTGAAACATTTTTTATCAGGTCAGACAGGAGTATATCAGATAACAAGGAGGCTTAAAAGTACTGAAATCTGACCAAATGTACTTGTTAAACACAGGGACTTAGTAATGGTTATATATATATGTATTGATTTGTTAGATCTCACTCTGTTCCTTTTGTGACAGTGCACTCTGCAGGCAGAAGATGAAGACGTCATTCTGCGGTCTATTGAGGGGATTACAGTGGGCCTTTATGTTGTCAAACACAATTCCACCATGAGACCAGAGGACTGATGAGACCAGAGCACAGATGAGACCAGAGGACAGATTGTCCTGGAAGGCCAACAGGTAGCCTACTAACTGATGTGGACAACATTGCATTAGCTGCTACCATGCTGTTTGGACTAATGTATGCAATAAACCTGAACTACCCCCCTAAACTGAAGTGCACGTTCGAAGTGCTCCAGCAAATGTTAATGGAGCTAGATGGCAACATGCTCTCCAAGAAAGCCCAAGCATTTAAAAACAAACTGTTTGAGTGAGCTGTTGCCATGGACCATTGTGCACTTTTACAGCATTCATACTGGACTTTCATCGATACAACTGTATTGCACTTCCTTTGCTCATGCTTTTTGCTTGATTTGCATGTTTCAGAAATGTGTGTTTTTCCTGGGGTCATGTGTTTTCAGAATGTACCACTTGTCATGTGTTTCAGAATGTACTAATTGCGCTACTTCAAAATGTCAGTTCTTGTTTTTATTTGTAATACTTTCTTTAGTGCATATGTGGTGAGAAACCAGGCCATTTTTATACTTTCATGTATTTTTCCAAAGCAATGCCATTGCTTTCCTGTATTAAAGTGCCCTTTCATATTAGCAGGTTACTATTTAAATAATGGATTTGCAAGAACATTTCCTTTTTTCGGCGAGGCGTTGACATTTTCTGATAAATTGTTTACTATGAATGAGTTACAAAAATAAGCCTTTCTTTGCCATTTGGCCCAATAAACCTTTATTTTGGTCGGGAGAATGGTTTCCTTTAAGCTTCCTTGCTGTGTTCTAACACAATAATGTATATGTACATGCATCACAAACTTTTTCTATTTCTTTATTTTCAATGTATTTGTTAATTCTCCTGGGGCTGCATGATGGAGAAACCAAAAGCTCATCTGGATTTTTTGAGAACAATACATGAATGTTGTTCAAAGAAATGTGTTTGTCTTTATTGACTATTTGTTAGAAAATGTTGGGATAAATGCTGTAGATATAAGAGATTAGGATGGATCCTGTAGAAGAATGTACGAAATGCCTCTATTCACATGAAATAAATAATCTTATGTACCCCTTGAGCACTAGGTAGATTAAACAGAAAACTATAGCATGTAGTTTAAACAAAACATGCATGTGGCTCTGTACAGAAATATACTGAGTATATTAAAAGCCTAAAATGAACATAAAAATGTTGGTTAAACATAGGGTAAATGAATATACCTATATTAAAGGCCCTGTCACACTGTCCCGAAATTGACACCCGATGGACACACGATAAAGGAAATGTTCAAATTCGGCTGTGATCGTAGCAACATCGGACCATTCGTGAGGGCATCTAAGCCATCGTATGACCGCCGGTGGAGTTTCTCAGGCTCCGGCAGCAACTTCGTGAGCGGCAACTTCGTAAGGCACTCGTGAGGGCATCTTGTCAAATCGTGTCATCTTCGTGTTATCATCAGTGCATTCACACTCACTCTGATTGTGGCGAATGCCCGATGGCACCGATGATAACAAGATGCCCTCACGATGGCCTTACGAAGGGCAAAATTGACACACGAATTCAACACGAAAATGAACCTTCGCAAGGTCCTTCGGCAATTGTTTGACATGCCAAAGATTTTGCCTCCGCTCACGAAGTTGCTGCCGGAGCCTGAGAAACTCCACCAGCGGTCATACGATGGCTTAAGATGCCCTCACGAATGGCCCGATGTTGCTACGATCACAACCGAATTTGAACATTTCCTTTATCGTGTGTCCATCGGGTTGTTTTATTGCACAACAAAATCATGTAAATATATTATGTAAATAACCCAATTTGTGTTCTGTGAAACTAAAAAGGATATAATATATTATTTTGAAGGACAGTTGACAGGAAATTGTTGTTGTTATGGAAACAACATTACGGAGAAAACGTAATATTTTCTACATATAAAGACGGAGAAATTAAAGAACAAAGTCTGAAGATATCAGTACAGTATCATAGTACTGTAACATAATTGTTTTTGGTACTTTCATTGCAGTTGTATGTCTTAAATGTAATGTAAATGTTGCCTTCGTGTGTGGTTCGGGGCCATCTTCGTGCGAAATTCACAATTCCATCTTCGTGTGTCCATCGGGTGTCAATTTTGGGACAGTGTGACAGGGCCTTAAAGGAAATATTCAAATGAACATAACAATTTCATGTTTCTTTGACATAACATAGTTGTTTGTCTTTAACATAATGGAATAGTTTTGAGTACACATGTTTTTAATGTGTGCAACCGGTTTCCATATTAAAATCATGTTAATCCAACGGCCTTTTTTTTTCAGTGTGGGGAAAAGAACACCGACAGGCTGATCAGGAGCATGACGCGAAGCGGAAGGATCTAGATCGGCATGAAGGTGTTATTTTCCCCATAATGACCAAGTCGCTGCACATTATCCCGCTTATTACATGGCCACATTCTCAATAAAGTAACGATATGACTCCCAACATTAATTGAAATATTTCTATGAATTTAGAAAATGATTTTATTGATTTAAAAAATAGTTGTATGTATTGACATGCATCCGCTAAGAAAAATAGTCCGTTGTTACTGTTTGAACTAACGTAGCAACGGCAGGAACTGCTTCGATAGTGTTTTTGAGGAGCTTTTTGATTACAGATTTGAAAACATCGTTGCTTGCTTTAAAAGTAGCACAATTCATTATGTCAAACCTTATCTGTATCTAGATCTCTGAAAGTATCTAGATATCCCTGCGCTAATGCCAAAGTAACTGCCAACTCCCTTCTCCTGCAGGGGGGTGTGGTCAGTTGCAGCTCACATAATCAGCCCCCTGCAAAAACAGGGCTGGAAAGAGCAAATAGAGCAAAATGAGGCATGGCTAAAATGCAGGATCTGTTTGGTATTTTGAAAAAATATATATATTTATATACTTTATATAGATATGGCCCTACAATATATGTTTCAAATATAGCATGATAGGTCCACTTTAAGATCTTGAAAATACATTGCCAGAAATAATAGAAATATAATTGATATGGCACAGGATTGAATGAACCTTATGGAAATGCAACTTTATTAAATTGCAATATTACAACAATAACAGTGTGATCATTATTCATGGCCGGTCTTACAGAATTGTCATGAATGTACTTGGGGGTCAAAGTTCAACATTCACCTTTGAATAGAGTCACTGCTTTCCTCGTTTGCATTAATATAGCACATTCATAAAAGTTGATGAGAAGAATGTGAATTGAGTGTGATAAATGTAACCACTGCAAATTATCAGTTTGAGACTGTTTGGCACTGCAATGCCTTGGAAAGATGTACTGTAATTCATAATACTTTGAAAATACACTACCTGACTCTGAAGTCCCTATTGTCAACCATACTTAAAGAAAATCAAGCAGGTACTTTCATATACATATTTGGGTGCAAGGATCTTCTATCCTGGAAAAGACCACGTTGAATATTTCTATAAAAGGATGAAACAATAATTTATTTTCTCTTTTCTGTTTGTCCACTGCTTTTTAGTCAATACTGCCCCACCAATTGAAAATCTGCTCAAAGATTATAGGTCAACCCTTTGAGAAACTATATGAATCATACCACAGTAACATATTTATGCTGGCATACAACATTATCTCTGACCCCCACCATGACCTGATCAGTGTATGAAATGTTACCATCAAATCTGAGATATAGGGTCACAAAATTAGACTGAATCCCTTTTGTTCACCAGTCAATCCTCAAATGAAATACAGAATTAAATCCCAGGTCAAATGTATGTTAAAGCATCTTGAACATATTGTCTCCAGTGAGGTATTCTCTTAAAAGTATGTTCCTTTGTATCTTGTCTTAATGGTACCCTGTTATGCTTTTTGGGATTTCCCTTTCCTGTAGTGTGCTAGGTTTCTGTGCATATTTATGCTGTGCAAAATCTAACATCCCAAAGTTCCCTACAGAGGGTGTTCCTCTTTGGTTTTGTTCTGTAACATAATGACATCACAATGTAACCCACGCACCTCTTTTTGCTAGTGCTCCAACACATTGATAAGCTAAGGGGTGGGATATTTGCGGACCATATCTTAGAGGTTGACCAATCACAACAGAGCCGGCCAGCTAACCAATCAGAGCAGACTGGGCTCTGGTTTCAGACAGAGGGTGAAAAGATCTTTTTGAACATTAAAGCATGGAGACATGTCATGCATGACAAAATACTAAACATGAACTTGAAAATGAGCACAATATAATCTCTTTAATATATGTTCTTGTCGATGTTGCAAATAAAGCTGCTGTGATGCAAGAAAACAATTCAGACTTCACCTGAAATTAGAGTAGTATCATATCGTAAGAAAGGAATGTTATCAAAATCATATAAATGGATCCATGCTTCAAAGACTTGTTTTTTTGGAGGCAACTAGTTACAAGAGTACAGCCTAGTGGTGTTAGCAGATGGCTGAAAGATGTGAAAAATGGGTGTGTGTTTGTGTGCGTGTGTGTGTGTGTGTTGTGTGTGTGTGTGCGTGTGTGTGTGTGTGTGTGTGTGTGTGTGTGTGTGTGTGTGTGTCCATGTAATCCTCATGGGCATCATAATCAATACATTTGATGGGACTGAAGTGTCTGCGGTCTGCAGGAATATTTGAAACGGTTACCATGGTTACTTTTCTTCATGTACACTCACTTAAAATATGGACACACTCAGAGATAACCCTATTTTAAAAGGAACATATGCTCAATTTCTTAGCGCGGGCACATTTGATATACACTCATACCTCGAGAAGATAATTCACACTACATTTCAACTTCCTTATTGGACACTAAAATAACTTTGTGCACAAACACACACACACACTGCTGTGACCCCAGAGAGCAGGCCAGCTGTGTGTGTGCTGGAGCAGTAACCCCGGCGTTAATTATAAATCAATGGGCCAACTGAAAACGCACACAGAGTGCATCTCTGGCACACATGACTTCTCCCATGCATGTCAACATCCATAGGCCGTTTAAAGTGTCGGGCCCCAGCAATATTCATGGCTGATTATAACAGATGGTAGACACACACACTGCACTGATACAGGACAATGATATGAACACAGACTGAGAGGAGTGGAAGGTTAGGGCAGGGGGTCGGAAACTGATAACCAGGGTTGGGAGGGTTACTTAGAAAGAGAAAATAAATTTCAATCAGATGGTTTATTATGTAAAACAACAGAACAATATGACCTTAGAAAAGAAGAAACCAAGATATTTATGATCAGAAATGTGTCCTCTGCTCAGAGATTGTATTGATAGAAAACCTGCCTTTCATTCGGCATATTCAGGAAGTAGCCCAGTATACACCAACACTGAAACACATGAGCACATACAGTTTAAAAAAGCAGAAATAAAATCTGAGCTGACAGAAAATGCACCGTTTTAGTTTAATACACATTTAAGCTCACACACTTTTTTATGACCATATAGGTTCACCGACTGAATTATTAACAAAACAAATGAAGCAAAGAAAGTGAAAACCATAAAGCAGATTCAGGCAGTAGGCGTATCGATTCACACTTAAAGTATCAGCCTACAGAATAGTACAGTTTACAGAGAAATAATACAATAGGATTATTTTACAACAAACACTATTATGCTATTTTTTTAATAAGTAAAGGGACTTTAAGTTCAGTGATTTTATTCTCAACCTTTCAAATACTGACTGAAGATGTACAACACTCAAAAGTAAGGAAAGAAATAAGTCATATTTCTAAGAATAATTTAAGATGTCTTTCCTTTTTTTGTGAACCAATAAAAGTGCTTTTAGCCAGCATGAGCTTACATTCCATCTGATTTATACACCTCCTTATGGATAGGTGGCTAATAAAGTGATACAATGAAGGAACACAAATGACTCCGCACATCCATGGGGAGTGATTGTGGCAGACACACACACACACACACACACACACACACACACACACACACACACACACACACACACACACACACACACACACACACACACACACACACACACACACACACACACACACACACACACACACACACACACACACACACACACACACACACACACACACACACACATATTGTTATGAAGCACTCCATGAAAACTACAGACGCCAGCAGAGAGAGAAGGCAGAGGAAACAGCAATAAATGATATGCAGCTCCTCAGCTGTTTCCAGTCATAAAGTAATTCGTGTTTTCATTGTTACATGCTGAAAATGAATTGAAGCCCAAGGGGAAACAGCAATGTTGCAATAGAGTATACAATTATAGAGATGCAGGTGTGTTTGTACTTGTGTTTGTACTTGTATCACTTTGTCAAAAATAATCATTGGCAAAAAAATAACAATTAGAAGAAAATGACCCGAGGGGAAATTAAGTTTAATCTTTTGAATATATTATTCAGTACTTAGTCTTATTGTACAGCTCTTCTATGTCAATTTACAGCATTTTTATTGTCAAACAGAATATGTATTAGTTATTCTTATTTTCTTTCATCCTAATTAATCATTCTTATTTTCTTTTATCCTTTTAAATCCTTAAATCCTAGTAATCTTAGGTGTTGACGCTACAGATTTGTTTCCCTAACAAATGTAATTTGGATTTGTCATAGTTACATATAAAGATTGTGGTTTCCACCTACAGCTGTCAAAGTATGCAGTCTGTCGTCATGTCGACACTTGTCACGCATGCAAACACTTACACATCAATCATGCATACAGAAAGCTGCGTGCCACCTCAGCATATGTCTTTAAAGCAACATTAGATGTGAGCAGGGGGGGTGAGTGGTGAGGGATGCATAGGTGAAGCGAAAATGGGCGATCAAGTAGCTCTACAAATTATATATAGCTACTTGTACAATTATGGGTCCATATTACTAACTGTCACAACAGTGAAGGCTCAAAAATGTGACGAGACGGAAGCAAACGGCATGTTGATCACGCAATAGTAAAGGACCAAGAGAGAGGGTAAGGACATCTGAGAAAAATTCCAAGATTGAGTGAAGAGGTCTGAATAAGATAAGGGATGGAATATTATTTGGGAATTATAGCGAAAGAGAAACAACAAAAAGGCCATACAGTGTATGGGGTGAAAGCAAACCTCTGATTTACTATAGTTTTGGATCTTGGTCCACTTATGTGTGCCTTGTTCACAATTTGTTTTGCTTTCTCTTGGATTCATGCTTCAGATCTCCTGTCTGCATGTTCATATACTCTGAAAAAAAGTTAACTTCAATTAAATGTATTATGTCAACACATTTCACATAACTTTATTACGTTAGTTGAAAGCAATAATATTAAGTTAAACCAAATGTGTTTTATTTGAACTTGATACAATTGCTTTTAACTAACTTAATACAGTTTTGTGACATTTGTTGACATATTACATTTAATTAAAGTCGACTTTTTTCAGTGTATACCAAACAAATACAGCTAAATGGAAATAAAAGATAACATCCAGGCCATTTGCAGGGTCTCTGCAGATTCAGACACCTCCTCAAACTTCGTCTGGGTCAAAAGTAAAGATTGCGTCCACACATTATTTTAATTGAGTCTTTGAAACATTTTAAGACATTGGTACTGGCCTGCAGTTCTGTTGATCCGGTTCTTCCAACATCAAGGACAACCATACACTCCAGCAGATACAGTTTGCTCTGCATCAGCCAATCAGCTTGCTACTCTCTTTGCGAATAGGACCCAGGTACGCCTCAACAAAAATACGCCTGTTTGCTATCCTGGCTCCAAAATAGTGGGACGAGCTCCTCATTTATATCAGGACAGAAGAAAGTTTACACATCTTCCGTCGCAAAATGAGAACTCACTTGTTTCACCTGCAACTTGGCCAATAAAAAAACAACAACAAATAAAAAACTGTACATAGCACTTAGCACAGTAGTGTGTGTGTGTGTGTGTGTGTGTGTGTGTGTGTGTGTGTGTGTGTGTGTGTGTGTGTGTGTTTGTGTGTGTGTGTGTGTGTGTGTGTGTGTGTGTGTGTGTGTGTGTGTGTGTGTGTGTGTGTGTGTGTGTGTGTGTGTGTGTGTGTGTGTGTGTGTGTGTGTGTGTGTGTGTGTACACCTATTCCACAGTGCAAATCAGTAAAAAGGAGGGACCAAACAGAGTGGTGACAGGTATGGTCACAAAGGTCGCATACATACACACTGACACACCGAGCGGTTTTAAACAGAGGCATCAGCGAGGGAACAACTGGCTATATGCCCACACAAAGACACACAAAGACACATACACACACGCTTAAGGAAGTGAAGGCGACCACAGTGTCAACAGGCGACTGATAGAAAGAAAGCAGGGCAGAAAAAGAGGGAGGGAGGAGAGATAAGGAGAGGGAAACACACACCCTGTATAAATCACTCTTTCTGACAGGGTGGGGGGGCAGTAGATGAAGTGATAGAGAGTATCTCTTCCCCACATTATTCAGAGGTATGTAACATAGTGTAGTGTGCTGGTAGGAGTCATTGTAAACAAATGCAGCCACACATATATGTATGCATGTATGCATCTGCAACACAGACCGGCCTCAGTGGGTGTCCGCAGTGAAAATGTATTCTCTGTCTGTGTTCTCTGCACGCACATTCAGAGATATATATTGGACGGGCAGATAAATATGCACACAGTTTAGTGCAGGACGTCCAAATATATTAACAGGAAGATGCGCAAAAGAGACACACTAATAAGGCTTTATTTAAACATCAAAGAATACTTTAAGTTAACGTCTTCTTTTGAATAACAAAAAAACGTTGGGGGTATCTACAGATATATATTAAGCCTGATAAAGTACTTAACGTCTAATATATTGCATAGTTTAGCTTGGCACTTGACAATCACCTTCCCTGAATTTGACTCAGGTGTAACTAAAGTCTGCTTTAAGGGTTGTTTATATTTCACATCATTAATCAGAATCTGCAAATTAATTAAAATAAATGTAGTGGAGTAAAAATAATCTAGCAATTGGATCAAATATAAAAGTCAGCCGAATTAGTGTTGATACTGCAAGGAGACGTATTGTGTGAAAAGAAATGTAAGATGTTGTTTAATTGGTGAAATATTTATGATCCACGTCACGTATTCAGTTTTGGCGGCAGTTATTCCAGTTTGTCTCGAAGTCTTCTCATCGGGGCTCTGTAAATAGAGAACTACGGAAGATATGTAATATGCAATGCAGCCGAACCGTGTATTACAATGCCGTTATGTGATGACTTTCAAAGTGAAAAGCAAGCACACTCGGAATAAAGTATTATTTTATTTTTTGTAAATGTTTTCGGATTTCACATAGCATAAACACCATTTCCAAACGTGCATTGCAGCTAAACCATCCAATCATCGAGCTGAGGATCTTGCCTATGTCTGTTTCCGG
The DNA here is from genome assembly GCF_902827115.2 of Pseudochaenichthys georgianus. Taxonomy (NCBI): domain Eukaryota; kingdom Metazoa; phylum Chordata; class Actinopteri; order Perciformes; family Channichthyidae; genus Pseudochaenichthys; species Pseudochaenichthys georgianus. The sequence goes on along the minus strand of NC_047517.1, from coordinate 11,042,805 downwards.
TATTTGTCTATGACGATGTGATGTGAGCAACCCGGTATCACGGCAAGACGTGAACATGTGACGATGTACCATGCTGGGAGACGTGAAGATGTCACGATTTCAAACGTGACAGTTACACGGTATTGTTAACCCATGTTAACCAGTGGAGAAATAACCGGAAATACCAACCAAATGCTACTCCGACGTAATGATTTATTTTGTAATAGTCACACTCGATTACGCGATTTTCTTGTTGCCCCAGCTGGTCGACACCTCTTTTAGCATAAACAAAGGCTACATTAATGTATTAAATCGATGTTAATCCGTGTGTGTGACGTTGTGCGATTGAGTTGCCAGGCAACAGCTTCGGTTCATGTTAATTTACAAACTCTTCAACTACAACCGTAGTTATATTTAAAAACATGTTAGAAGGCCTCACGAAATACTTTAATGCAAATTAAAATGTAAATGTGAAGGAATGTGTGTATAACAAAATACATCGGTCATAAACGAAACCGGAAACAGACGTACAGTAGGCAAGATCCTCAGCTCGATGATTGGATGGTTTAGCCGCAATGCATGCTGGGATTTGGTGTTTATGTGATGTGAAATCTGAAAACGTTTTTTAAAAATACAATAATACTTTATTCCGAGTGTGCTTGCTTTTCTCTTCACATAACGGCATTGTAATACACGGTTCGGCTGCATTAAATATTACATATCTGCCGTAATTCTCTATTTATAGAGCCCTGCTGAGAAGACTTCTGGACAAACAGGAGAACTGCCGCCAAAACTGAAGATGTGACGTGGATCATAAATATATAAGCAATTAAACAACATCTTAAATTTATTTTCACACAATACGTCTCCTTGCAGTATCAACACTAATTCGGCTGACTTTTATATTTGATCCAATTGGTAGACAGGCTGTATTTACACCATAACGGTGCACAGCTGATAGAAAGGGACACCTGGTGGTTAAAGCACGTTATTGAATTGTCTTATTTTATTATTAGATATTAATAGGAGGATGTGCAAAACAGACAAACTAATAAGGCTTAATTTAAACATTATAGAGTACTTTAGGTTAAGGTTTTCTTTTGAATAAGAACAAATCTTTAAGAAGAATATGGAGGGATGAAACCCTCTTGAAACCGCAGGTCCTTCCTTCCTGCAGCGGTCAGACTTTACAACCAGCACTGCCCCTAGTAGACCCTCCTACACACACCACAACACAGACTATAACACCCTTTGCTGATAGATACAAACCAACTTTGTGCAATATGTGCTATATGTACAATATATATATGCCATTAATAACTGTGTCATTTATACCTGGCCACTAAATCAATATATATATGCCGTTTTGTTTTTTATCTGTATTTTTGAAAATTATGTAACTTTTTATCTTTTTTTTTTAGCATATTGTTTATTATATTATAACTTAGTACTTTTTTAACGCATGTAAGATATGCAACACTAAGCTGTCTGTGGCTCTTTCCTGCTGTAACCCTGCACATTTCCCCTCTGTGGAACTAATAAAGGTACTCTGATTATTTAATGGTCACACATGCAGAGCACACAGCTCACACAGTGACATTTGTAATAATAATCTGTAGATACAAATGTCACTGTGTTAAGCCTGACAAAGTACTTAACGTCTAATATATTGCTTTCTTGCAATGTTAACTATGTTTCAGCACTTATTTGTTTATTATTTGTTTATTATTACACTGATATTATACATATGTATTATACTCTTATAAGATGTATGTAGAAAGTATAAGAAATGTGCAGAATGACAGTTTAATGGTGGAGTACACACACATATTGATAGATGTCTTATAATGCACTGTTGAGGAACCTGCGACCCAAGTTCTTCATTCATTGCATACAGTAGTTGTGTATTATATGATATGTCAATAAACCTTAGCTTAGAAAATCTTGAAAGTGATGAGCAGACTAGTCATTATATACAGTCTTTAATGAACTATTAGTGGAGAATAACGAATAATGAATATACTTTATAGGGATCCTATTAAAATCTAATAATAACATGCTTTAACCACTAGGTGTCCCTTTATATCAGCTGTGCACCTTTATGGTGTAAATACAGCCTATCTACCAATTGGATCAAATATAAAAGTCAGCCGAATTAGTGTTGATACTGCAAGGAGACGTATTGTGTGAAAAGAAATGTAAGATGTTGTTTAATTGCTTATATATTTATGATCCACATCACATCTTCAGTTTTGGTGGCAGTTCTCCTGTTTGTCTAGAAGTCTTCTCAGCAGGGCTCTATAAATAGAGAATTACGGCAGATATGTAATATTTAATGCAGCCGAACCGTGTATTACAATGCCGTTATGTGATGACTTTCAAAGAGAAAAGCAAGCACACTCGGAATAAAGTATTATTGTATTTTTAAAAAACGTTTTCAGATTTCACATCACATAAACACCAAATCCCAGCATGCATTACGGCTAAACCATCCAATCATCGAGCTGAGGATCTTGCCTACGTCTGTTTCCGGTTTCGTTTATGACCGATGTATTTTGTTAAACACACATTCCTTCACATTTACATTTTAATTTGCATTAAAGTATTTCGTGAGGCCTTCTAACATGTTTTTAAATATAACTACGGTTGTAGTTGAAGAGTTTGTAAATTAACATGAACCGAAGCTGTTGCCTGGCAACTCAATCGCACAACGTCACGTCCGTGAATTCCACATTCACACACACGGATTAACATCGATTTAATACATTAATGTAGCCTTTGTTTCTGCTAAAAGAGGTGTCGACCAGCAGGGGCAACAAGAAAATCGGCGTAATCGAGTGCCCTTAGGAAAAAAATCTATAGAATACTATAGAAAAATCTATGGACAAATTCTATAGAAAATGTCTGTAGAATACTACAGGATTTTTGCGGATATACTATAGAAATTGCCTACGTGTTTTACTATAGATTCTGGGAAATAATCTATAGAAAAATCTATGGACACATTCTATAGAAAATGTCTGTAGAATACTACAGGATTTTTGCGGATATACTATAGAAATTGCCTACGTGTTTTACTATAGATTCTGGGAAATAATCTATAGAATACTATAGTATAGAAAATATACACTGTAGATGGTTTTTTTTGTAGAAAATAGTCTATAGAATCCTATAGAAAACCCCATGGATGCTTTCTATAGAACTGTTCTGGAGAATACCATAGAATTTGTGACCTATATTCCATAGAATCTATTGATGTTTCTATAGAATTTCTGTAGAATATACTTCAGAATATTGGCAAATATTCTATAGAATTTACCTATGGACTTTACTATAGATTCTGCAAAATAATCTATAGAACATTGCTATTGTTTTCTATAAAATGGTTCTGCAGAATTTATAACATTAATTTACGGGAATTGTCCTTAAATATTTTACAGGTTTTACAGATGTATCTGCTCTTTTTACAGTCAATAACGTTTAATAAAAGTACAGCACTAAAACTTCTATGGGCAAAAAAACCGGAAAAAACGGTCAAATGACTGGCAGCAGGCTGCCAAACAAAAACCATAAAATTAAAGTAAAAATACTTTAACTGAAATAAAGTGCAAAAGCAATTAGTATACAGAAATTGTCCTTAAATATTTTAGAGGAAACTTTCCTCTCTTTTCAAAATCCATTGTCTTAAAATGTTACATTAAAATACCTTAAATAAAGTTCTGATGAGAAAAACAGTTTTTTACATTTTCTTTTATTAGATTTGTATGACCAAACACTAAAATAAATACAGAACCTAAAGAGCTAGAATACTGTTATTTTACAGCTTTTTTCTAACATATTCCTATCAAACAGGTTCAACAAAATGACATCACAAAATGTTCTGTAGGAAACAATTACTCTGAAAACTTAAAAATATTTGTAGAATTATAGTACAACTAATGAATACAGCATTTCATATTTAAACATCATACTTATAACCAGTAGAAACAAAAAGTAAGTTGAATTTTGTAAGATTACTTTGAAACATTCAACTGAAAATAACAGAAATGGCAAAATGGCGACATATGTTCACATTGTCAATGTGAAGGAGCAGTGTGCAGGATTTAGTACGTCTAACAATGGGGATGTAGGTTCCAACCAATGGATAACTTGTTCACTCACCCTCCTATCCCAAGTTTGTAGGATAATGTATATTGGCTGCAAAAAACTTGAGGCCCAATCATGTTTCCTCTGTCCATTCTGCGCTACTGTAGACGTGGCAGTGCAACCTAGAGGACAAAAAGATCAGAATTAGAAACGGGTTTATTGCCAGGTATGTTCACACGTATGAGGAGGTGTCGTACATACAAATAAAAAAATGTAAAAACTACACAGATAGCGAACTATATTAAGAAATAGAATGCAATAAATTATAGAATATAAAATATTGGCAGTAAGCAATATTTAAACATTGCATTATTTACCATCCTGTGATCTCCATGCAGAGTCTGCGTTGTGGCTGAGGTAAAGTGTCAGTGGGGGGGGCGGGCCTTGTTGAGGTGCCGAGAGGTTCTGGTCCTGATGGAGAGAGGTTTTGGTCCTGATGGAGAGAGGTTCTGGTCCTTATGGAGAGAGGTTCTGGTCCTGATGGAGAGAGGTTCTGGTCCTGATGGAGAGAGGTTCTGGTCCTGATGGAGAGAGGTTCTGTTCCTGATGGAGAGAGGTTTTGGTCCTGATGGAGAGAGGTTCTGGTCCTTATGGAGAGAGGTTCTGGTCCTGATGGAGAGAGGTGTTGGTCCTGATGGAGAGAGGTTCTGGTCCTGATGGAGAGAGGTTCTGGTCCTGATGGTGCGCAGCCTCCAGCCAGAGGGTTGTGTTGAAGGCAGAGCTGAAGTCCACAAACAGGATCCTGGCATAGGTTCCTGCTGTGTCCAGGTGCTGGAGGAGGAAGTGAAGTGATAACTATTAGTAAACCATAATGATGGATGTTATTATCAGGGCATTGATTATTTCATAAGTTTAGAAGGGGGGAACATAGTCTAACAACAGTTAGATTTTGTTAATTTTACCTCGAGACAAACTTGTGAGACTTGTTTCTGAAATCCCTTTCTCTTAAAGTGAATAAATAAAAAATAAAACAATGGAGGTGACCCTAAAACTAACCACTGGATTGCTTGTCTAACATGACCTAGTCCATAAGTGAGGTAAGGGTGGGAACAATCAAACACACCCTCCCAGGCACTACGTGTTAGCGAAGTACAACTGGGATTTCGAAGAGGACGATATGCTTGCTCAATTCTTAATAATAAAGAAAAACCAACAAATTGAGCACTTGAGTTTTCATTAGCAGCGCCTAGCTACAGCTGTGGAGCTTCGGTCAATACCACTAATGCCCCTTTCACACCAGCGCCTTTTCAGCTCCGGCTCGGAGCTAGAGCCTGAAAAGCGCTGGGTTTTCCTGTTCACACCGCAGCGGCGCCGGCTCTTAGCTCCGGAATCCGCTTCATTTCCAGCTCCAAAAAATTGTCGGTCCAGAGGCAAGAGCTTTGGAGCTAAGAGGCGACGTCGCTTACGTCTCTCTTACGTCGAGGCGTGAACATGGGTCGACTATCATGCCTGCCTACAAGCAGTGTGCTTATAAACACACGTTATAAAGTCAGGCAACACTAACCAGGCTTCGTGTGATTCTGTTTATTTGTACCTTACTTTGACCATCCGTTCACTGTTATCGATCATTGTGGAGAGAGGCAGACGTGTTGTTTTGTATTATTGCAGCTATCGGATGCAAGTAGTCAGTTTAGCTTCGGTTGCTATGCCAACATCACCCGTTTTATACCAGAGAAACTTTCATAACAGCGTTGTGATACCAAACAGTGTCAATTCAGACTGACACACATTCACTTAGGCTAAGGGGAACTGGGGATATGCATCAGCTGCTTGTGTGAGTCGGACAGTGAATACTTTAGAGCGGCCGCTGCAGTGTGAGCTAACCGGGAGCTAACGGGAGAATAAACTCCCGTGGAAGAGCAGCCAGCACTGCAGCGGTCGGTAAATGCTGCAGAAACACATTAATAAACAATGAACCACGGCACTCTGGAGCAAAGTATAAGGTTGGAGAAGTCGTTATTCAATTTATTCTGGCTTCGTGTGATTAAAAGCAACACGATCATCGACCCGACGCAGTTGTTGTTGTGAGCGCCGTAATGGCTGCCGTTGGGGAGCAAATCAGCGATGTAAACGGTGACGTCATGACGCAGCAGGGGCAGCTCTGGAGCGCCAGTGGGCGGTGTGAACAGAGCGGGAGCTGAAAAGGGAAACCGGAGCTGAACCAGAAAAGCTCCCGCTCGGAGCTAGAAACTGAAAAGCGCTGGTGTGAAAGCTGCATAACAGTCTATTTCCTTAAAATGGTACATATCGATGAATCTATATATTCATCTTCAGGTGATTAAATCTGCATAATGTCCCTGTACAATAAGATTCAAGCATTTTGTAATCCAGTGAGGAAATTCAAGACCAGTAAATATTGATTGATTAAACCACACTAAATAAAATGTTAGTGCTTTCTTCAAACTCAGACTCAGACTGCTGCGGCTGTACCTCAAAGACAAAACAATTGTCTTATGATTTTGTTGAACAAGGTCTGATTTTCCTGTACATGTACAATGTGGGGTATTTTTAAATACTTTACTAAACCACATTCAATACTATGTTAGACACAAGTTAGTTATTACTCACATATCAAAGTCTTTTCATCTCCAAGATGGAAGAATAGCTGGGTGCTGCCTGGAGAGACTGATGAGGGACACAGGCTGGCTTCAGCAGCTTTCCACACAAAGCCATCACATCTTCTCTTCCATAGTCCTCGCTGTCCACTGGTGCTCTGTCAAAAGAGTGAACATCACAGCCGTCATGTTAACCCTTTGTTACACAACAACATACAACCAACATGTGTCAAAAGTGACCCGAATTAGTTTTAATTGTAAATATCTTTGCAATAAATTACTTTAACCATTCAGGATTCCAGGTATTCCTCAATTAACTTGTTTTGGATCAACACCAATTTGTATTTTTCCCTTTCTTACTTTTTGAATAAAAATAATGTTTGTATCACTACACTTCTAAGGCACAACATGGGTCAAACATTACCCGTATTATTTTTGCTATGTTATTTCATGCATGGCTGAGTGTTTCTTTACTATACATTTTCAAAAATAATTAATTTTAGCAGTGATTTGGACCTAGCGTGTATGATGTAGTAATACAAAGAGTATTTTAGTTCACACAGTGTGACATTAGCTAGTCATGTTAGCTTGTAATATATAGAGCAGAGCTAACTAGCAAGTTAGCCAAATGTTAGCGGTTAGCTGTTTATGCTATGCTAGCTGTTACTGAACATTAACAAACTAGATTCCGCTATAAGAAAGCTGTGAAACTTTACATTAAACTTGGCGACAACATTGTGACACCCCGCTGCATGTTTATGTGTAATTCTCCCGTGTTGGAGACGAGAGGGTGGGGGGGCAGCACTGCAATAAACTGTAAGCTAACATTAGCAGCCACCTGTTAAGCCAGGTTTTCCGGGCGCAACATCTTGCAAGAAACAGCATGTCAGGGCTTCTTAACATTTAACAACCTATTAATGATGAATACCAACTTAACGGGAAGAAACTCAGCTAACTAGAAGAAGAAACGTAACCTTAAATAAAAAATAAAACATTCACAAACTAAGGATTATCTAAATACATATTTAACTCCATTACAGTTGCAGGACTCACCAGATCTCAAGTCTTCTGTTCTTTGTTGACGTCCCAATGCTCATATTTAACGTGTAAAACGATCCCGATATAAATCCATAAATCCTGCAGCAGACATACAGACAGCTGTAGCTCGCAGGAGGAGACCCACTCAAACTGACGTGGATGTTTCAAATGTGAACGACAGGCGCGGACAGTTCTCATTGGCAGGTTTCTTCGATGACGTTTATATTAACCAATCAGTGTTGTGGACTCATTCCAAACATGCCTGACTTGTCTGCCGTGTTTTGGCTGAATTCTATTTCAATTGCCGTAGCTCTGGCTGTCGGCCAGAATCCGAAAACCATACATTATACTGTAAGGGTGTGTTCACACCTAATAGTCCGCTCTCTGGTGCGCACCAGACCACAGTTTGTTACATTGTTTCATTTTTCAGAAGGTTCGGTTTGCGTTCACACTGGCAAAAACTCAAAGGGACTATAAACTTTAAACACAAGTCATGTGCTCGGAAATGCTGTTCAACCATTGGTCAGACATTAAGGGGGTACAAACGCAAATCCCGGCAATTTCTAGCGGAGCCTCCGCCATGGAGCATCGGTCCGTTCGATTTAACTGTATACAGTTTGGCTGAAACTAACTGACAAGACAAGAGCGACAAGAAAACAGCGGAGAAGTAACGGGTAGAAACCCTCCTTTTTACGCAGCGGACCAGACATAGGTCAGACGGCGACACATATTCAGTTGCCAGTTACTTTGGCATTATGGCAGGGATATCTAGATACTTCCCAAGGTTTGACATAATGAATTGTGCTACTTTTAAAGCAAGCAACGATTTTCAAATCTGTAATCAAAAAGCTCCTCAAAAACGCTATCGAAGCAGTTCCTGCCGTTGCTACGTTAGTTCAAACAGTAACAACGGACTATTTTTCTTAGCGGATGCATGTACATTTAAATACATAGGCTACAACTATTTTTTAAATCAATAAAATAATTTTCTAAATCCACAAAAGCATTTCAATTAATATTGTGAGTCATGTCGTTACTTTGTTGGGAATGTAGCCATGTAATAAGCGGCATAATGTGCAGCAGCGCGGTCATTATGGGGAAAAGAACACCTTCATGCCGATCTAGATCCCTCCGCTTCACGTCGGGCTCCTGATCAGCCTGTCGGTGTTCTTTTCCTGCTTATCCATGAGAGACGTTCTGCAGAGGAGGGGTGTTTCACCGACGACAGGTGTTCTTACTTTTATGTAGCTGACGGAGAATGTTTACTTTACATGACACTGTTCAACACTTAATTCTGCTTCACTCTTTAACTAAACAACCGCGGATGTCTTGAAAGACTCTTTCGCTAAAGATTTTGAAGATATCCGCGTTCTTGTGACACGTAAATACTGCGCTTCCTATGTTTTGGTGCGGACTGCGTTCACACCAGCAATTAACCGCTCCAGAGTTCGCAAGCAAGCGCTCCGAGACCACCTATTTTAGCGGACCAGAGTCCGTTTGTTTAGTTCACTTAAGAGGTCTCGGACTGCGTTCACACCGACCCAAATGAACCGCACCAAGCGGCTAAACGCACCAGGGTTCGATTCAACCGGACTATACAAGGCAGGTGTGAACGCACCCTTAAACTAAGGCTTATTACTGTGTATTGACCAATGGGAGAAAAAAAAACAGCAACATAAATAAAACAAGGATAACTGTGACTTGTTGAGTAAATAACAGTGTGTGTTTTAAACCTTGATCCTCCCTGCAGAAATGTCTCCACTTTCTATCATTTTAATTTGTTTTAATGATATTGTCAACTGTAGATGTTTACAATATAGTAAGTTAGGAATTTAATGAGAACATATTTATTTACTTTTGTTTCAACATTGGATATTTTGTGTTTGTGGTGGATTCAATCGAATATTGAGAAAATTATGTATGTAAAAAGGTTTTAATTACATTTTACGTTTTTTTTAGTTGACGCTTTTTTTTACAGTTTTATGATTACCTTAAAATTACAAAGAAAATCTTAAAGTCTTATAATAGTAATACACTTTTATATTACGAGTTACATATTTAATTACAGATAATACTTTTTATTTGACGTACATCTGCATTTATTTTCTGAAAGTGCAAAAATACTGTAAATATTATATAGTAAATTTACTGTAAAAAAAAGGAAATAAACGTTATTTGTGGTTATTGTCAAAATACTGAAAATAATGTTTTGGGTTGTTAATTTATAGTTAATATCTGCCATTTTACAGGATTTTGCAAGTTATTTAAAAAAACATGATACTTACTATAAACATTTACAGTTATTTCCTGTAAAATTACGATGTTTTTTAACAGTGTATAATAGACTGCAAAACAGAGTAGAGTACTGCAGACTCCAATGAGTTGTTTATAACAGACTCACACTAACAATAGATATTGTTATATGTCACTTAGCTTTAATCTCCAGTTGTAACAGATAATTAGTTACATAACAAAAGTGATCAATGTATACATACAGATGCAGTCACAGAAATTCTGGAGCATTGACATCAGATTACAAGGACAGTGACATTCATTCAGTTTAGAGTTCCATTCCAATATGTTGTATGGTTGTATATGGTTATGTATAGGTTACATAATTTAATTGGGCACATAATCCAGTATACAGTTGTAAAGATTTCAAAGGGACCCATACAGCTTTTGCAAAGCAGCTCAGTTCCACAAAATGATGTAGATTACTATGATTTTCTCTATTCCAATTTAAAGACGAGTTTTATAGAATTCTATAGAATTCTATAGAATTTAGTATAGGTTGCATCAGAGAGAAAATGTCATGCATGTTTTCTTTGAATGCTTTGATTTCTACACATTTCTATAGATTTCTACAGATATGTCATGAGTCGGTTCTGTCCTATAGAATTCTTTAGATTGTTATAGTTTTAATTATAGAAGTTTATAGAAAAGTACACATTTATAGTATTCTACAGAATGATCTAGAGATTTCTATAGTATTCTATAGAATTCTTTAGCATGGCTTACAAATACGACTATGTTCTATAACATGCTATAGATTTCTATAGGAGATTCTATAGGATTCTATAGGATTTTATAGATTTTTTTGCTAAGGGTGACTATTACAAAATAAATCATTACGTCGGAGTAGCATTTGGTTGGTATTTCAGGTTATTTCTCCACTGGTTAACATGGGTTAACAATACCGTGTAACTGTCACGTTTGAAATCGTGACATCTTCACGTCTCCCAGCATGGTACATCGTCACATGTTCACGTCTTGCCGTGATACCGGGTTGGATGTGAGATGTGTGGGTTGGAGAATTGCACAGGGGAAAATAACGTATCTATGCCACAATTTTAGATGCGGATTTTGTTAAACTATGTTTGCGCTGTGGACCAACACTATAAATTGACGGGGAAGGGGGTAGCAATAAAGATAACACCATTAAACAGTTACACAACATAACAGAAATAATATCGATAGCATGGTAACAATGAAAACGTTGTATGGACAACATTTCCTGAAGTAATCTTCGTAATAACTAGCAAACTAAAGATCATGTACATCCACTGCACATATAATCTGAAATAACAACTCATATTTCTCGCATCAAATGACATCAAAAGGCATTTTAATGGCCAAACTAACCTTAAAATAGGCATTTTCCACCGAGAATAAAACGAAGGTCGGCCATGTTTTTTTTGTCTGCAGGGAGACATTTGAAGATCACGTGACATAGACGCCAGCCATTGGAATGAATGGTGAAGTAAAACGTAGGGATCTTACAATTTCAGATGCGTTTTTGTAGAAATACCACGTCCCAAGTTGTGGACCAACGTAGTTATTACATGTTTTTTTGTGAGACTGGGTTGGATGATCGATGGCTACTGCCATATATGCAAAATGTGCCTCTGAACCTTGACAAGTGCATGTTTCAGGCTTATCAATTAACAACAGGAGGGGTCACAGACATAAGACCAGCTGTTAAATAAAGCTGTTCTGACCTTAGCTGGGGGGGGGCTGGACACGTTCAAATCCAGTTTTGGATAGTCTGCCGTGGTTTCATTCCATTTCAATGTGCTGTTTGAAGCTTGGTGTAACCTTGGCGCACTGCCACTCCAACATCCAATCACAGAGCTTGAGGACTAATCACGGGATTTGTCAAGCAAAGCGGATGTTGTAGTCCCAAACGGTAGCTGAGGATTATGGGTAGTGTAGTGTCTTCGGCCATCCTAAACTCCCAAAACACTATTTGTTAAAAACACAAAGGTTAAAAACACAAAAGCATTGCACACAATTTAAACCAATCAATGTTGTGTAATTAACAAGGATAAACTGATGTTTTTTAGTGGATGAGTACGGCAGATATCACTGTAAAATGATTTTTGCGTGAGGGGAATACTTCCGGTTTTATTATGAAAACGTCGAGACCGGAAATAATGTTTTCACCCCGTGAGGGTTGACTCCAACTTTACAGGGACTATGCCGTCAATAGAAATGAATAGGAGAAAGACGTAGTATATTCACCTTCTCCTGGCGAGACCTCAAATCATCTTCGTAATATCTATCAAACTATAGATCCTACACATCCACTGGACCTGGATTCTAAAAGTACAATATACACTTCTCGCTAGAAATCTAATAAAAAAGCATTTTATTGGCCAAACTATTCTACAATTTAGGATTTTCCAGAGAGGATTATTTGTGAATATACGACCCTCCGGAGCGTTTGCAATTGCCGCAAATTGTTGTTTCTTACACGACCACTAGAGGTGCTAAACTTTAAAACGTGACTATGGGTCGTAATAAGCTGCTGAACAATCGACCTATTTGGTCGTTTTTTGGAGGACGACAGGCTGTGTTGAAGTCAGCAGGAAGAGGAGAACTAAAGATGAAATAATAAAAAGATAAAGATAAATAAGATGTGTAAAAAGAAAGGTATTTAAGAGAAGAAATACAATAACGTGCAGAAATTGGAAGATGCAGACAAACGGTAAAGTGCATGGGAAACTAGAAAGAAAAAACGACAAAAGAGAAAAGGAAAGGAGATAAGAACAGCAGTGAGAAGAAGAGAGGAAACAAGGTTGCATTCTCATGCAGCGTGTCTAAACTCTGATTTAAAGGGGCCCTATTATGCTTTAACTGTGACATGCCTCTATGCTTTAATGTTCAAAAAGCTCTTTATTTTTCTCATACTGCCTGTGCTGCAGCACCTCTTTTCACCCTCTGTCTGAAAACAGAGCCCAGTATGCTCTGATTGGTTAGCTGGCCGGCTCTGTTGTGATTGGTCAACTTTTTAGAGATGTCCCGCCCCTTAGCCCATCACATACAATGTGTTAGAGGGCTAACTGATAGATTTAAATGGTTACATAGGGATGTCACTATTTTACGGAAGTAAACAAAGGAGTTCAATGGAGGCATTTCAGGCGGGAAAAGTAGCAGGTAGTAGCTAACATGGCTTCACGCATTATTGCAGTGTATATAAAGTCATAAATAAATTATTCGGAAATGGAAGGAAAATTCAGAGAATTAAAAGGACAGGAAAGAAGGAATGCCTCCAAACATCCAGCCTGCAGACTTGCAGATCGGGACATGAATACTGTGACCTGAGAGAAGCCTGTGAGGCTGCTGAGGGGGTATCATGTGCTCTGGGGCTTCAGATGACATGGATATGACCAATGCTGAATTCTTGACCATGTAGCCTCTCTTTCTGAACAACTCACTTTGTAACATTATGCCTTACTCTATAAATAAAGTTACATTTAAAGTATTAGTAAAACATTATAAATAAATACACCCTCTATTTAGCAAATGTCAAGTTATGCTAAAGGTTGTATTCAAATCAAATTGTATGTATGTAACAAAATATAAAAAAACATATCTATATAGTTAATACAGATCAACAAACATGAATGACAGTGTACAAAATAAAATAAACATAATACAATTACAACATTGGCAATCTAATTGACAAAATCGTAATGTAAAAATACAAATAAGATAAAGTAGAATCAAATGAAAATAAATGAATATCCAATAAACTATGGGCTGGCTCAAGTTAAGCCTGAGCCAGCCCTAATTATAAGCCTTATGAAAATAAAGTATTCAGAGACCTAATATGTAAAAAATGCATACTAAAATATAATGGTATATGGACTGCATTTGTATCAGGTTTCAGGCTTTGATTTGTTGTTCAATTGAATACAACTTGACTTGTTGGTTGTGATGTTGGACAACCCTCTGCGCTACAAACTTTAAAGCTATATATGTGTGCAGTAAAAATTGGAATTCCAGAAGTGTGCCAAAGTCAAAATACTGAGATTCACCCCCGAAAAATGGCAGGAAGTAATAGAGTTGGACCCAGATTGCACCACCTGGAGGTCAACAGTTTATTGAACAATTTTTTGGTAAGATTGCAGAAAAAGGTCTGTGGTTGAAATAATGAACTGGAGAAATCTAGCTAACTAGCCATGGGTTGTAGCTGAGGGTAACTACAAATGAGAGGGTCAGCAGTTCGATCCCACCTCCTGACAATATATCATATCACGTAACCCCAAATTCCTCCCATAGGCTTGTCTACGCTATTAAAGTGTTGCTTTGGATTAAAGCATCAGATAAATAGTATGTATGTAATAATTTGGCATCCAGTGTTACAGTATAAGGCCGGCAATGGTCTGTATTTGTTCTTACGTGTGTCTCCAAAGCCTTGCACATCTTATTCATGCCTTGTCTCAAAGTCAAAAGCTTTTTGAAGGAGTTTTTGGTTGGATTTCTGAAATAAGGTATGCAGTTACCTCAAAATCTTACTTTTACATTACATGTTAGATGCTTTTATCCAAAGCGACTTACATACTCAATACTGTGGGCAATCCCCACAGGAGCAATTTGGGGTGAAGTGTCTCAGGGACACAACGACATGCTGACTGCAGTGGGGTTTGAACCTGTGCCCCCCTGACCCCAACACCAACGCACTAGGCCACTGAGCCACACGCCTCCTAGTTAACATGAAACATTCCCATTGCTTAACGTTGATGGAGCCCTTGCAATGCTAACTTCCTGATCGGCCTACAAAAGATGTCATCAGTGCAATACTCTCTCTATTCCACTATTGGGGGAGTGCAGGGATTGTAAAAAAAAGGAGATGCGATTTGTCTCCTTAGTAAAGCATACATTGTAAAGAAGAAAATAAGAGAAAGAATGAATGGTGGAGGAGAACAAGCCGCATAAAAAAGAGCCTGATAACAAAAAGAGCTAAGAGTGAAGATGCCAAATGAATCTGGGGAACGAGAGAACGTGGAAAAGGAGGGAGGGAGAGAATGAGAGATAATAACAAGAGGAGAGAGGCTGCCAGTTCCTCTCTCTCTCTCTCTCTCTCTCTCTCTCTCTCTCTCTCTCTCTCTCTCTCTCTCTCTGAAGCGTCTTAAAGGCCTCAGCCTCTCATGTATATTAATGGTGCGGAGATATGACAATGGTGACACAAAGCCTGTTTACAGGGAGCTGGCTGACTGCAGCCAGGTTGAAGCTGTTTAGCATGCGACTCTGCTGGGATTTATCACACTGCACCCATGTCGGCTGTTCGACTTAATACAGCGACACAGCTTTTTGTAAGGTGCATTTACATTTTCCTTTTTTTTATCCCCAGGCATTTAGCTGACGCGCTTATGCAGAGCTTCTTACAATGAAGGCAACATTCGAAATAACTCCTGGATTAATCTGAAACTTTATAAGCAGCGAGAATATGCGAGGTTAAAGGTCAGGGGATATGATATAACATTGTTTAAGGCTAATCCTTGCAAGTGCAAGCCGAAATCTTAAGATACAACTGTACTAATTAAACAATGACGCAACGATGGCATTAGGCAGACAATGCTGTGTCCTAAACATGGCCATTAGCATTAGGGTTGAGTAAATGCCTTAGATGCATGCATGATCTTCAATTGTTTTTGTTTTGTGAAATATGACTTTGTTTGTATGGATTTCAGTGAAGAGTTTAAGTGACCCATTTGGGTTAAAATGACAGCCACTGAACTTTTTGAACATTTTAAGTTTTGATACTTTTTGCATAATATGGCATCAGTTTTTGCTTGTCCGATAAAACAATGCATTTCCAGTCATCAAGTATAACTTCACATGAAACATTAATTGATTCCTCACCCTATGTGTATGTAAACTCAGCTTGTAGGCACTACCGGCATTCTTCAAAAGTGTAGTAGTAGTACGTCAGGATTGTCATTCAAAAATACTGTGACATGTCTCCATGCTTTAATGTTCAAACAGCTCTTTATTGTTCTCATACTGCCTGTGCTGCAGCACCTCTTTTCACCCTCTGTCTGAAACCAGAGCCCAGTCTGCTCTGATTGGTTAGCTGTCCGGCTTTGTTGTGATTGGTCAACCGCTTAGAGATGTCCCACCCCTTAGCATATCATGTACAATGTGGTGGAATGCTAGCCAATAGAAGCGCTTTTATAAGAGTTGCATAGTGATGTCACTATGTTACAGAAGTAATCAAAGGAGACCAATTGAGGCGTTCCAGGGGAGAATAACCCCAAAAGCATAAAATGGCCTCATTAAGTTGAAAACAATTTGAGTTCCCAAAACAATGCTGAATTATTTTGAATAATTACCCCCCAAAAAATAAATGCTACCCGTGATTGAAGCAACAATAAACAGTATTTATTGCTTTCATATGCAGCAGGCTCATCTGAACCCCCACAACGTAATACAATGGTGGCCGGGTCACTACATTATTGGGCACCATGTCATTTACATAACATGTACATCATGTGGCTACATTTTCTCATATAACTGCAATGACACAATATTTTATTACATTCAAATAATCAGCCAAATCAGTGCTTTTCCAAAGTGTATTGTATTTCCTCCTCTACCTGCCTGGTAAAAGGGAGACAGAACGGACTCCCTCACCCTCCCCCGTCCACAGTGATGCCCAGTCGGGAGGGAGGTGTGGTGAGACAGATTCAAGTCTTTATTGAAAGATCATATGGGATGACTGAGGAATCCCATTACTTGTTGATTAAGTATTGATCCCGAGCTGTCCAAGTATTAACAAGTAAGCTAATATGGGCTGACCCATGGGACCAGTGGCTTGCAGTGTGGGTGTGCAAGTGTGTCTGTGTACATCTGTGTGAGACTGAAGGAGAAATGGAGAAAGAGGGAGAGAGAGGGAGAAAAAAGTGCCTGAAAGTGTGACTGAAAGAGCAAGAGAGAACCAAATTATCACAATAAAGGCAGACGGAGAGAGAAAGCGATTAAAGTTTGAGACGACAGCGAGCCAAAGAGTTGACTGCGTGGAGGAAAAGTGGAACGAACTTAAGTGTTAACGAGTCAAAGGAAGAAAGAAAGTGGAGGGGAGAGAGGTATTTAAGCGGGGGGGAGGAGATGTGGGGGTGTGTTGGGGAAGGTTAGGTGCTCTAGGCTTTGGTTGAAATGTCAAGCTCTTACTGCCGAGTGGAGATCAATTCCTTCATTACTCTCTGCTCCTACCATTACCATCATCGCATGGCATTTCTGCAGGGAATTGATGGTCCCCCCCCCATTACATACATACATCCCCGCACACACATACACAACCTCACACACTGATAGTTAAGTGGAATTTCGTTTCAAAGCACTTGCAACTAAATACATTTCCAACCATGTACAATGTAAGGGCCTGTCTACACCTGGAAGCCTGAAACCAAGGGTCACATTGTAGTTGCGTTTGATCCGGTTAGTTTGGTTTCACATTGTAATGATGCTGTGTTGGTATAATCACCTACGTGAGCTGCATCTTCCAATACTTGTATTGCACTTCCTATGGACTGATATACTGGCCAGCCAGAATTTCCTGTATTTGGTCTGAAAGTCTGAATATTCACACTAGAAAAAACAAGTAGACCATGGTCTGGTTTTCTTTAGATCGAGACCACAGCTTATCTTTGATGTTTGATGCTGGGCAGGTAGTATAAGATGGGTTTACTTTACATATGTCAGTGATTGGATACAGTTGTATGTCTACATTGAAGGAAACCTGTTTGTGTGCTTGCCAGAGGTCAGGTCAGGTCAAATCTCGTAGCCCGTTCGCTGTTGATGACATCATTTACCGTCTCTTGGCCTATCCTTCCTGCACCTCTTCTTCCCTCAACTGAACCTTTTTTGATTGTCGATCTTGGCCTTATTAGATCCACCTGTACACCTGCACAGTATCCCTTCATTAGTTCGTCTTTTATTTAGGTCCTGTTTTTCCCTTTAATCATTGTCTAATACATTTAAGTGAAGTTCTGTTCTGTTCATCTTGCCTTGGGTTGCTTCCATTATACCGAAGAAAAAAGTTGTTTTTGGTTAAAATGTCCTGTTTATGGTCAGATAGAAAAATAAATGAGTTAATATGTCTTTTCCTAACTACTTTTCCCTAACCTCAGTAAAACACATTAGGAAGGAAAGATGTGAAAGAGAATGTATCAGGAACTAGGAAAAGTAAGAGAATCCGACTGCACTTAAACTATAGGCAACGTTATTACGATGCGCCAATGGATGTTGTTGATGTGCCTCTCCCATGGTAAAACTACCATTTTCTGAACAGTAGACTACTAAAAGCTCATCTAGATACTTCGCTCTGTGTGTTCCTATCATGCAGCCAAGTCTGTGATGTTGACTTTGTTTGATAATTTTACAGTAATTAGCGTAATGTTCATATTCATCTTTTGGTATTGAACCACCTGGCACCTCAAATGACTATAACATCTGTGATGCGTCCTGTGAAAGGCTGTATATTACATTCCGCAACCATCAATCAATAATCCACTCGTGTCTTTATAAGTACCTGCTCGGCAGTTAACTTGATTTAAGATTAGATGAACCCAAATATCTGTTAAATATCAATTAAAAATGTATATTTTAATGAAATGTATTCATATGTAATCTATGCAGTAATCTGCATATCTAAATAAACTATAATAAAGTTTACTGCATTATTTTGCAAGCTTTGATCACCTGCACTTCTCTTATTTTTATCTTCTGTCCTCCAGCCACTGTAAATAATTCATTTTTCATTAAAAACTCATTACCACTAAAATCCCTGCGTTTATATTATCACAGAGGAGAGAGAGAGAAGGAGTGTGTGTGTGTGTGTGTGTGTGTGTGTGTGTGTGTGTGTGTGTGTGTGTGTGTGTGTGTGTGTGTGTGTGTGTGTGTGTGTGTGTGTGTGTGTGTGTGTGTGTGTGAGGCAGGGAGGGAGGGAGAATGGAGTTGAAATATGAGGCAAAACCATAAATAGATTGTGTGCTCTAATGTGATTGTCATCCTGCGGTTGCTCTTTGTCTGCAGAGAATGCAGAGTGATGAGTCCAATGAGAGAGAGATCAATGAAAGACAGAGAGAATAGAGAGGGGGGTGCTGAAAGATGAGTGAAGACAGAGGCAGTGATGACCAGCTTTCCTCGAAGTGTGGGTAAGAAAAAGTGTGTGTGTGAGCGAGCGAGAGCACTGCATGCGGAGAAAGTGAGAGCTTATGTCTTACACTCTTTTCACATGCAGATCAGTCGGCGGCATTGTTCAAAATCTTCGGTGTATGTTTATTTATGTGAATATACAGCACTGGATTACATCTTTAATGTCACACAACACCCTTTCTGGCAGCCATGTTGGAGGTTTGCTCCTGAGCAAGAAGGCTTTGTTTATGAAGAGCACTAGTGAGAGTCAATTTGTGTTTAGTAACTTTTATCAGACAATATATCTGCATTAGGATTGGTTAGCAGTAACATGTACATATGAAAATAACACATTGGTGAAAGCTAGCTAGCCAGCAACATTTTCCACTCTATTTTTCTGATGTGTGTGTCTCACAACTTTTTTATCCCTCGTTTCAAAGTCAATGTTTTTTTAATGAGCTGTTGTATCCATTTCAGAGAAAAGTTATGTGGTTAGCTGTCAAGCAATTTTTTTTACAGATTTTTATATTTTGTACCTTGACATAACATGTCAGTAACCAACTTGTAACCGTTGGAAGCTAACTAAAAAACAGTAGTTGCTAACATGTGGATGAATGAGACTAATAAACATGCCAAAAATTAGCTGCCATAAGCCACTAATAGCTTAGCAGAGTGGACATTTAATTCACGCAACCCTCCCGTTGTCTCCGGTTCAAATCTGACCGATTTACTACTTTCATCAATCCTACATTTAGTTTTACATTCGATTGCATTAAGGCTTTATGATATCCTTCACAGTAGACATTTGAACATATACAATTTCTGATCACCACTTTCATTGCATTTTGGATGATTTAGTCAACTTTGTAACGCCCATGGTGTTCCCGGTCAAACATGACCGCCATAAAGAAAAGGAATTAGTAACCATCCGAATCAGATAAAACACACACACAAACACCCACACACACACATACACACACACACATACTCTAGATGTGCCCAATCCCCCCATGTGAATCACACCTGGCACACACAAATGCACAAACACAGAACAATTTGACAAATGTCCCACTCTTATGTGCCCTTCCCCCCACATGGATCACACCTGGCACACGCAATACATGTTCAGTGTCTGTTATTTGTATATTTACTGCAGTTTTTCATGTATACCAGTAGTCTGATACAATATGTACAGTTTGAACGGGTGTTAAATGAAATTTGGTGATGATTAATGTTTTTTGTGTTAATGTAATAGCAGTTAAAACAGGACTGGTCAAATTTGACCACGAACACCAAAGTAAGGGGGGGGGGGACGAACACAACAGGAGGGTTAAACAATTATAAAGATAGTCTGAATATAATGAGATTATCACAATGAACAAAACGTATAATGACCATAAATGTGTGTTAGACAAAGACCTTATATTTTTTAGCATGCACAAATATGTCATCACTGCACCACTCTATTATACATTGCTCAAATAAGATTATTACTCATCATAAATACATATTTATAATGCATTATAGACATGGGCATTATATGAAGTATTGTTAACATTTTCCAAAAGCAGTTTGGCTGCGTTTGCTATGACAATTTAAAAAAACGTAGCTATGATGTTCCTGAATGTATCCAGAGCCACTACCTTATTCAGGTGTTATATCTCTTTATGTTTAGCCAAATTGTTGCAGAGAGTATGTAACCGCCTAACGTTTTATTCACTGCCGTGTTTGTGTGTTTATTGAGGTGTTAGTTTTAAATGTTTGCCTTTGTGACTGTCTGTGTGTTTGATTGACCATGCCAGTGTTTGGCATTCCCCTCGACTCGTTGCCAGTCAATAAGGCGGACTGATTATTCAAATGGACCGCGGCTTTAACTCTCCCCTCCTCATTGACTGGATGAATATTTTAGTCTCGTTAAGAAGCTGACACACTTCATTACAGAGAACATTCCTCTATTGATTAAACCATTCCAAGGTCTGGCCTTTCTTTCCAAGGAAGGATATCGTCAATAAAAGCTGTACCTTTCTCTAACACACACACTGAGCTTAAGCACATGCAGTAAGCAGTATGTAAACATGAGTTTAACCAAGGCTGTTTATAAACTCTGATCAGAAATAAAGCTGGAAAAACAACCTAACAAAGTAACTGTTAAAGGTGGGGTAGGTCATTTTGGAGAAACCAGATCGAGTGCACTAGAATTTGAAAATACACAGCCGGAAAAAAACAGCCACTTCCTCACAGAGCCCCTCCTCCAACACACACGAACGCGCACATGACCAATGAGGGCACGAGATAAGTTTGTGCACAGTTGGAAGGCTGACAGGCAGGTAGGCCATCCAGCTATTTTAGCCGGGCCGGCTCAAACGATTGGTCGTGCTTTTTACAGTACTACGGCTTCCACAGATGATATTTTTTATGGATTTATTGTCAAAGCATTTAAGATATTCATTGCTATCAGGATGTTAAGAGCATTCCATGGAATATAACAACAAGTGTATCTCGAGCCGGTTTCTCAAACTTACCTACCCCGCCTTTAAGTATAATCTGCCTTAAATAATATATGAATAAAACATAGTCCAGTATTTGTTTATAAGGTATTTTGGAGTAAGATGTCTGGTCAATTTGGCCAAAGAAAACTTGACAGCAGAGATAACAGCAGAAGAAGACAGACAGGAACTAAACACTAACAGGAACAGCAGGAGAAGAAAGACAGGAAGTCTAGAGGGACACTAGAGGGAACACGGTATGGGCTCTGGCAGTGTTTAAAGACTGGTTCATGGAAAATAAAATATGAACAGAAAGGCTTGATCAGTGATTCCGTCATTTAAGTTACGTTGCTGTCCCAGTCGTTGGTACGCAATGGAACTGACTGTTTTAAAATTAATAAAATCATGTTTTATCAATAGGCCTATGTTTATATAAAAAGTTATCAATTTATTCAGCAGGAATATGTGTAGTAAGCGGAGTAATGTGCAGTAAGGCGGGCATCACAGCAACAGGAACCACAATAGGGTGAGCATGACCCTGACTTTAAATATTACAGTGTTTTATAGGAGACTATAATGAAAAACATTTGCCATAAGCCAACAATCACACCATGTTAAAGGATTGACGCGCTAGCGCTGGAAAAGTCCGACAGGTGTTGTAGTTGTTTTTAGACACAACTTAAGTGTTAATTGTACCGTGTTAAAAGGTTTCAAGGCTTCAACTTCGGACTGCTAAGTGCTTTAGTAGAATATATATATAAGAATCTGGGTAGAAAACCCAAGAACATGATTCATCTTTTCAGAAAGGTGAATCATGCATCTTGAGTTATTTTTACCATGATAATAATAAAGAAAACTGTTTAAAATAGAGTTATATGTCAACACAGCAAGCTATCGTTTCAGTATGCTGCAATCCTGCAGGTAGATTTCAGCACACACACACACACACACACA
Organism: Pseudochaenichthys georgianus; assembly: GCF_902827115.2. NCBI lineage: Eukaryota > Metazoa > Chordata > Actinopteri > Perciformes > Channichthyidae > Pseudochaenichthys > Pseudochaenichthys georgianus. Next base: position 11,020,226 of record NC_047517.1, on the reverse strand, counting down.
CACACACACGCACGCACGCACGCACGCACGCACGCACGCACGCACGCACGCACACACACACACACACACACACACACACACACACACACACATACCATGTATACATCACTTCAGGGGACATTACATTGACTTACATGCATTTCCTGGAGACTTATCCTAACCTTGACCATAACCAACACATGCCTAACCCTTACCCTTACCCTTACCCTTACCCTAACCCTAATCCTAAACCTAACCAAGTCTTCACCCTAAAATGAATGATTCCCCTTATGGGGACCTCCAATGGGAGGCGAGTCCCCACACGTGACTGTGTAAACAGATGTAGGTCCCCACAAGTATAGTAATGCTTGGCCCCACACACACACGCACGCACGCACACACACACACACACACACACACACACACACACACACACACACACACACACACACACACACACACACACACACACACACACACACACACACATACACACACACCCATTTGCAAATGCACTCATAGACATATGAGTTATATTTGCCACATTGGTGCTCTATATAAACCCAGTCATCAAAGTTTAAAAGGTGTTGCCTTGTGAAACTAATCACCTGTATAACAACCTTTGAGACAAGCTAAGCTAGGATGTTGCTTTATAGGACCCTCCACCACACACCCACACACACACACACACACACACACACACACACACACACACACACACACAGAAAGATACAGTATGTGGTGCATCAAAAATGTACTCGCCGCGGGCTGCATCGAGTCATTCCAGAAAGTTTGACATTTTTGTTTTGATGTCTTACGTGAAACGTAAAATGGTGGAAAAGGCATAGAAAATATGGGAATAGCACAATCATCTGCAGTATGCACATTTTATAACCACGGGAAGCAAGTTTTCCAAAGCAAGATTGGTTTATTAGAATGAATGCAAATATTTTGAATTCATTATTTCTTAATTGTTGCCTGCTAATCAAACAGATGGGCATGTACACATTTTGAACTGAGGTATTGTTCTGTGTCAGCAGCTTTGAAGACCAAATCAAAACTTTATCGGTTGTCGCTGAAAGGTATTTTGTTGCTGATACAGCTTTCCTCAAATCAATAACCATTTAGTGAATTATATGTTCGTGCCAAGTCTAATGCCTTGCACTGACTGACCATTTTTTTCTTCTCCGGAGGGACGCCAATTTATAATTACTAAGTAATAATGTATATTACGGTATGCAAATATGCTTTCCGTTCAGATGCTGTCATTAAATTGAATGCACTTAAATATCTGTTCAAGGCTGATATTGACTCTGTTTTTGAAAGATTACAACATCCGTTTTATTTTGTATGTTGGTTTCTCTAAGTTGTATACAACAATGTTTCTGTTTTTGCTAAATTGCGAAAAGTTAAGCATATTTTGTCCTGATATGCTTCTACTAATTCATACGTTAAAAATAAAGAAAACTAAAAGAAAGGAAAACCTGGATGTAATACAAGTTATTCCATTCTCACCACAGTTTCTCTTTTGAACAGAATTGCTTTTCAGTCATTAATTCCCATCAGGTGTTCTTAACGGTTCTGTTCAGATCACTTTCTGCAGATGTTTCACATTAAAATCTTATTTTACTTCATTTTGCCATTTGAGCTACTGACAGGCTTTTAAAGAGAAACATCTGTGGTAAATCATCTGCAAGTTTTCAAGGCAACAGGTAAACATGGAGAAAGTGTTGAGTTTGCATTAACAGCACATTGGAATGGAGCACATTGGGAAATAGTTCCTTAGGAATAATTAATATACAAATAAAACAGGAGATTTTGGAGCAAAGGCTGCGTCTAACACAGGTGGGATTTTAATTAAATAAATGCAGTTGAGACAAACAGAGGCCATGCCATCATTTAAGAATTTGCAGGATATGTCATCCTGAATGTCATATATTTGTATGATGTTGGTGTATTCCGTATACATGACTCACAGAGGGTCATATACTGGAAAGATTGTTAATCTCTTTTTGATTTGTGTTATTGGGCTATATAAATAGCAGTCATTAATTTTGCACATGAGCTGGATGTCTTCTTGTTTATAGTTTAGTGGCGAATGTGGTAATGAGTCAAGTTTATGATTCACAGATATCCCTTGAAAACCACAAAAGCAAGCTAATTTACAGCAGCTGCCGGAGAAGAAAATTAACAGAAAAACCAACAGGGAACACATAAAGCCTAAACCCAATGTTTGCTTAGAATAAATGATGTGAGAGCTCTCACTGTTCTTCATTACTCTCGGCACAGGATTGTCTCTTTTTCAATGTGCAGAGGACATGTGATTTCGGTTTGAAAAAGAGCCCTTTAATGACCAAATCCAAACCCTACCTGTGACCCAGGCAACGGTATTAGAACGAAGGAACCGACACTCGCATTGCTGTTTCCCGGTTTTTTTAACAGGCTTTTGGCTGGCATTTCTGTGGAAGCTCCCAAAATACACATGCATGTTTGATTGTGTGGGTGCCACCTCGGTGATTGCCTATTTAGTGAGTAATTATCCCTGTCTTTCTCACTCTCAGCCAACACAAGCACTGATTGAGTTCCTCTTATTGTGGGTAATGTCTTATTTATCATAAGAGCCCAGTGTGAGGTTTATGGAAAAAGACGATAGAGCAGGCGTAAAGTGTAGTCATCTGCAGCTAGGGAAGATAAGTGCTACAAATCAACAACACCGGGTCAATATAAGCTCAGGGCTTGGCATCGGCGAATGGAACTTAAATTGTTAGGTTCAATAATGTGTGACCTGCTCTATCACAAAGTCACTTTCACCCCGAAAGCACATTAAAATATACACTGTCGCACAGAGGATATTCCTAGCTTTCCAATGATATTGTTTTTGTTCTCCAAATATTCGGAAAAATGTCACATAACACGATAACTGTTTATCAAGACACTATTTTGAGATGTTCAAAGTTTGTATTTTTTTGCCAAAGTTATTTTCAAAGGGGGGTCCAAGGCCTACTACTTTGGTGGAATAGTACCTATTGATCCCTCACTTAGGACCACCTTTCGATTAGCTATGATTCTGAAATCTTTGCCAGTCTATAACAAAGTTTGTGAGCAGACTGTCTTTCTTCTAATGTTCCACAGTGGTCAGTTTATTGTTCACAGAGATCCATTTACGGTATTGAGTAAGCTAATTAATTTTAAGCTAGTAGCATTGAGGACAAGGATGTTTTTAGTTTTTTAACTGGGATGTAAAAAGTTGCGGAGGAAAGTTGCGTCTTATGCGAAGTGTGAACGCTGTATGTATTCCAAGGAATGACACACAACATAAACCGTCTGTTGTAATGCCTCAGCAGTTACGTTGCTCAATCATCGATTCAATAGAGAACCGCAGTGACGCGTCCTAAAACCCGGAAGTAAGTTAGCTTTTTTATTTTTTTTTATTTATCCTTCGATAAAAAGCAATGTAATTTCTCCATAGGATTTTGGAAAATAGCTCCAAATAAGGTCTGTGTTTGACACAAATTGAAGAGAAAGATCACGTTTTGTTCTACGACATTAAATACATCAGCAGTGACCCCACTGGTGATTTTTGAAGAGTTTACGTGTCTGAAAAACTATAGATTACTTACGTAACCCCAGTTCTCAGAGTAACATGAAGTGAGATGTCTCACTATGGGATGCGCCTCATCGCGGAGCAAACAGAAGCATCAATCTCATTACGCCAATCCTGATTGGCTGGTGATCTTGACGTCAGCGTCAGGGAATTCACCCCCTATACTGTATGTAGCCTGCGCCACGACGCATGCGTCATTCAAAATAAGCACCTCTTCTCGCTTCACCATAGCAAGGAGGGCCGTCTGGTGAGACATCTCACTTCATGTTGCTCTGAGACTGGGGTTACGTAAGTAACCAATAGTTCTCATTCATAACACTCCGTTCGATGTCTCACTATTGGAAATTGTAGCTCCCGTATTGTCAGACGAGCTTATCTCGAAAATCACCAAACCAACCAGAACTTTAACAGGTAGAGCTCTGACTCAACCAGGTGCCCAGCACTGCTTGAGTCACACTGGGAGTAGAACGTCCAGCCTGTTAAGAGGTGGACAAAAGTGAGCGGCGAGGACCAGCTCGCCGCTTGCACCAATGTCTTGGATGGGAGACATCCTGGACAGAGCCCAGGATGCAGCCAGACCCTGAGTCGAAAGAGCTCGCGGACCCGAGGGTGCCTGCGAACTCGTATGGGCCCCAAAGCAATTGCTTCCACAAACCAGTGGGAGAGCCGTTGCTTAGTAACAGGCTTGCCCTTATAAGGGTTAGCCCAGGACACAAGGGGTTGGTCATTATGACGAAGCACCCTTGATCTGTCCCTGTACGTGCGTAAAGCACGGGCTGGACACGGCAAATCCGACCGCAGTTCCCCAGAGGAATACAGTGGCGGGGAGGATGCCTCAATGTCAAATGTGGTACCTGAACCAACCGCCTTAAGATAAAGGCAGGGTTGGGCTTCAACCACACTCTGTTTTCCCTGGGGCGAACTGAGTGCATGAAGACTGTACAGATAGTGCATGAGTGCCACTGGCTCGCTTGGCAGCTGCCAGGGTCAGCTTCATGTCACACTGTATTCAGATTGTACCACTCACGGGCCAAGCCCATAGAGCCAAGCGCTCTGGGTGTGGGTGAAAGATCGCCCCCCCCCACTTGGGACAGTATGTCCCTGCGTAGTGGGAGCTGCCATGGCTGCCCGGACAGCAGCTGATATATCTCCGCTAGCCAGTACATAGCTGGCCAGTGTGGAGCTATCAGAATAAGTGTGTGGCGTTGCTCTCTCACTCTGGCCAGAGTTGGGGGTATCAGAGGCAGGGGTGGGAACGCGTACAGAAGGCCCGGGGCCCAATCGTGCGCGAGTGCATCCATGCCTAACGGTGCATTTAGATCGCGCATTGAAAAGAACAGCTGACACTGAGCGTTGTATTTCGATGCGAACAGATCCACCGCGGCTCTGCCGTAACGCACCCACAGCTGGCTCACAATCCTTGGATGTAGAGTCCAGTCTGCATAAAGTGGTATACCTCTGGACAGTAGATCTGCCCCGAGGTTCATCACTCCCGGTACGTGCGTCGCTCTCAGAGAGAGGAGATGTCTACTGCTCCATAGGATAAGTTTGCGCGCCAGTGTGTGTAACTGGAGAGAATGCAAACCCCCTTGGCGGTTAATATACGATATTGTGGTCGTATTGTCTGTCCTCACGAGGACGTGATGTCCCCTGAGGAAAGGCAGAAAGCGTTTTAGGGTGAGAAACACCACTAAAAGCTCCAGGTAATTTATGTGCACCCACTGGAGGTCTCTGCTCCAGAGACCCCTCACCGGGCGACCTTCGTAAATACCTCCCCAGCCTGTCAGACATGCGTCCGTGGTGACCACTTTCCGTGAAAGGACAGCACCCATAGGCACACCTCGTACTAGAAAAGTTGGGTGCAGCCAGTGGCGCAGTGCCATTACGCATTTCACAGTAACCATCACTCTCCTCGCGCAGGGCGGCCACCCAGCGCTGAAATTCCCTCATGTGTAAGCGTCCCAGTCGTACGACCAGGATGGCTGACGCCATGAGCCCCTGCAATCGCAGGCATGATCTGAAGAGAACATGTTTGCGCAGCTGGAAAAGAGCGAGACAAGCTCTGAAAGCTTTCACTCTTTCCGCTGACAAGCGAGCTGAAAAGGGCACTGAGTTCAGGCGTAAACCCAGGAAGAGTATAGTCTGCGTGGGGCACAACATGCTCTTCTCTGTGTTTATTATGAAACCCAGGTTGAGCAGGTGCTTTACGAGGACATTTGTCTGCGTAACAGCCTCCTGCTCCGACTGTGCGAGAAGCAGACAGTCGTCCAGGTAGGTCGCCAGGCGAATACCCTGTTGTCTTAACGGGGCTATCGCGGCTTCCGTACATCGTACAAACACCCTTGGACTGAGAGACAGACCGAAGGGGAGTACTCTGTATTCATAACAGATCCCCTGAAATGCGAATCTCAGATATTTCCTGTGTGGATAATATACTGGGATGTGAAAATACGCATCTTTCAGGTCGACTGATGCAAACTAGTCGTCTTGTCGCACGAGCCGCAGCAGAGATGTGTGAGTGAGCATTCTGAACTTATATCTTTTTAGATATGTGTTCAGAACCCTAAAATCAAGTATTGGCCGAATTCCGTTCCCTCCCCCTTTGGGAACGAGGAAGTACTTGGAATAGAAGCCGCCATGACTCTGCTCGGCGGGTACAATAGATATAGCCCTCTTTTCTAGGAGTGAGAGAATCTCTCTCTCCAGAATATGAGCTGAATCTCCTCTGGCCTGCGAATGCAGAATGCCCGAGAAGTGAGGGGGGGTGACGGTGACTTGGAGTCTGTAGCTCTGTGTAACTGTCTTGAGAAACCCAAGCAGATGTCGTGAGCATCTCCCGCTGTATGCTCCTTAGAGCCAGCTGAGATGTCACGTCTCTTCCCCTCTGAGTCTCTATTTGTTGTGTGATGGGGCCCTCCAGTGTCTGAGCACTGTGGTGCCCCATTTCGACAATCCCCACCGACACAGCGCATGCGTGTGGCAGTGGTGCCCTTCCGGCTCCAGCCGGCACTGCGCATACGCGTGACGGTGGTGCCTTTACAGCCCCAGCCGGCACTGCGCATGCGCGTGACGGTGGTGCCTTCACAGACCCGTCAATTGTCCGCCCTTTGAGAGAGGCCGTAGCTGCTCTCAGAAGGGGAACAGTTGACGGACTGTTTATTGTTTTTCTTTTCATTTTTTTGAGCTGCACCCTTGGCTGGAAGCCTGGATGCATCAGCGGAAAATGTTTTATGACAGAAAAATCAATCAGTGTGTGACATGTGTTTATGCGGACTTGAGGATGGTGTTGAGGCATCTCTCGAGAAGGCAGGAACACATTTAGAGCTGGGGAACCGTAGACTTCCAGCTCTGTCACAGAGGGGAGAAGGAGGGGCTGTCACGCCGCTCGCTTCTTCTTCCTCAACTGCTGGCCGAAATTCTGGGTTGGCTGCGCCTGGGCTGCAGCCGGAACCGGAGATTTTCTAGGCCAGCTCGCCCTCGTCCCCTGCCTGGGCTGGGGACTCGGGGCGGACTGCGACCTCTGCGTTTTCGGTATTTTGAACCGAGCAGGGTTCGGGGCAGCTTGGACGAAGGGCTGCCGCTGCGAAGGCAGTGGCTGGGCCCTTCGAGGGAGGCAGAGGTGGAGGGCCTCGTCCTCCTTCTTTTTCGACTCGCATCTCCTCTGCATGGAGGCAATAGCGGAGCCAAAAATCCCCTCGGGAACGATGGGCATGTCAAGCACATCCTCCTTTTCCCGGTCTGGGAGATTGGTGAGGTTGAGCCATCTAGCTCCTTCCTGCACCACCATGATCCCCATTGTTTTGCCTGTGGCCTGGACGGCGCAGCGTTGGACACGGAGACAAATGTCTGTGACCGCGGCCAACTCGTCCAGAGCGGCCGGTCCAGGATTACTCGACATATCCTCACAGAGCTCCGATTGGTATGCAGTTAGCAGTGAGGAAACGTTCAGAGCCCTGGCGGACAACGCTGCGGCTCTGTAGGACCGTTCAGTCATGGTCGACTGGAAACGGTCCACCTTCGCTGGCAGCATGGGGTTCCTGCTTGGTGACGGGCCCATCCTAGGAGGTGGGCTGCCACCAGCAGTTCCATCGGCGGTATGCGGAGCAGGCCGAGCCTCCGCGGGCGAGATCATGGTGAGGTCTCGCCGGGAGCTCCCGCCTGGTGAGGCGTGGGGCTCCGTTCCCGCGTCTCTTGCCGCCACCGGGTCCCGGCCTGACACGGCGTGGGATCCCGGTTCCGCAGCTGCCGCTGTTAGTGAGCCCCAGACCGACACAGTGAGGGGCTCAGTCTCTGCGGCAGACGCCCCCGTGTCTTGATTGCCAAACGGCGAATCAGTGGACATGAGGGAGTCCTGTTCCAACAAGCTAGCTTGGTGTGCTAGCCGTCGGTGGAGGCTCTTTCGGGTGAAACGGGCACAATGCCCGCACAAGCTGGGATTGTAGATACCCTCCTGGGCGTGTTCCAGCCCGAGGCAGGACGAGCAGACCTGGTGTGAGTCTGTGCCTGCTATCTTCAACCCGCAGCCGCATGACCAAGCCTCCGAGTCCCTGACTCCTCTGGTGTGAGGGGGAGAGGCGTCCATTTTGTTCGCCTCGTGGCGTGGAGAGGACCCGCTCGTAACAGGTACGTCGTTGAGAGAAAAGTGTTACCAACCCGTCCTTAATCCGGAGAAAAAGGGACTGTGTGGGTCCTTTGTTCTCAAAGAATATTGACTGGTGTGTCAATATACTTATAATCCTTTTCTCCTCCGTGAGAGAGAAAAAGAAAAGCGTCCTCGATACCGTGGTGACGGTAGTAAGGGGAAGCTAGCTAGCAACAGGTGTGTTACTAGCTTGAAAAAATCAGACCTACCTTACTTTCCGGGGAAGAGAAGGGCGAGGTCAATTTCAATACTAACTGGCGTTAGTATTACCGTCTTCCTGCAAAGCAGAAGGAGTAGCCGGCGAGCGCCCGTCGACCGAAATAGTTATATTTGGCTTCAGTCTGTGGACCGTTAAGCTTGTCCGGCTACTATAGAGATGTGTTCTGAAGCGAGAAGAGGTGTTTGAATGACGCATGCGTTGTGGTGCAAGCTACTTATAGGGGGTGAATTCCCTGACGCTGAAGTCAAGATCACCAGCCAATCAGGATTGGCGTAATGAGATTGATGGTTCTGTTTGCTCCGCGATGAGGCGCATCCCATAGTGAGACATCGAACGGAGTGTTATGAATGAGAACGATTGTTGTTAACAAGTGGCTGAATAGGACTACAGAAGTTGTCCAGGCCGTTTTACGTCATTACACCGAACACGTAAAACACTCCCGCTAAGTTTGTTTACCCTGTTCTGCTTGAAAGCAAGTACCTGCCTCCTGCAAACTGTTCAAACAAACACTTGAACTTGTACCATTTAGAATCTGTATGTTTGAATATGGATCTTAAGTTGGCGTGACGTTGAAGCAGCGACCCTGCTGTAGTTTCTTTATAGCAGTGGTTCCCAACCTTTTTTCCCAAGAGCCCCCCCAAATGACTCCTGTTGGAAGTTGCGCCCCCCCTCCCCCCCACACACACAAGGGGGGGGGGGCGCAACAGCGGTAATTAAAGTTTAAAAGTCTCAAAAATGCTACAACTACTGTCACAAACTAGATGAATGTGAAGTATTTTGTTAGAGGAGGATGAAAGCGTAATTAAGGAGCTCTATTGGAGTGACTTTAATGGTTATTGGACTCAGGATTAATTCATTTGGATTCCCGCTGTATGAAGAAATTAAAGGACGGCGCGGAAGTGGAAACAATTCACAAAGGGATTAAACTGTTTAAACCACATGCTCAAAGTAAGCCGGATTTTTACGATGTGTTTATGTGGATTCAAAAGTCGTAAATAATGTACAAAATGGAGGAGACCGATCTGGTCGGAGCAACTGTGACAAATAATCCAACTGAAACCGGCATGGACAATGACTATGTTTTAAATATGCGCTTATCCAGAAAAGCCCAGTTTGGACACTTTACGGGCAGAAGAAACATTTCTATTAAAGAAAGAATTATACATTTCTGTCTTTTTATGCCTTTATTAACTACTAACTTGAATTGTTATTCAAATTAATTAATCAATTACTTTTTATATGTTATTGTAATGTAGAGACAAGGCTTTTAGTGACAATCATGTATTGCTTTACAATTATATGTAAAAAAAAAAAAAAAGTCTAAATATGATATTTGAGGCCTCATCTGAGGCCTGGCGCCCCCCCTGCGATCTTTGGCGCCCCCCCAGGTTGGGAAGCACTGCTTTATAGCATAACGTTAGCATTTTGCATCTGGCGACTAGATTTATGATTCGAAATTATAAAAGTAGGGTAGACATGTGGATATTATCCGGCTGAACAAAACGTGATCCGTAAATGTGTAAATGTGTGTCAACCACAGACCTTATTTCGAGCTATTTTCCAAAATCCTATGGAGAAATTGCATTGCGTTTTTGACGAAGGAACCAGAAGGAGTTTACATCCGGGTTTTAGGACGCGTCACTACGGTTCTCTATGCCATATTTATCATCTAAATTCGACTAATATTTTAATAGTGTGTAAGCTAAGACTGTAAAAAAACAGTACCGGACCTGGCCGTGTTATTGTAAGCCTTTCTCTCACTATTTTAAGAAGAAGTAGGCAGGGAGGGGGAGAAGTAATTGCTGAAATTCTCTACAATCTCAACTCGTCTTTACAAGCCTCAAAAATGTATAATATGAAGATAGCGATAAAACTTTATTTTTTTCAGAAAAAAACGTTGTTTGGGTAAAATCAACTAGAAACCCAAAATTACCATAACACCAGATTTGTTTACATAAATTCACGATTATCATGAATTGCACCATTGCAATATCAGACTGTTTCTGATGGAGACAGTCACATTTACTTTGACATTATTATTATTGTTAACTATTATTAGAGAAATATGGGATAGAAAAGTAGAATACTCAAACAAAAAGTCAGCAATGCCTTTGAATTTAAAATCTTTCCACTAAGATCAGATGGCTTGAAAGATTGGTAAGGCCTCTGTTGGTGTTTTCCTATTCTAGACACAGTTACGGCCCGTCCACACTACAGCGTCGACAGCGTCGACAACTCCAATCTGCCCATTCACTTTGAATGGGGTGACGTCACGTTGCCTCGCTTTTTCGCCGAACTGAATTGTGGGTAGCAGAGCGGTCCGTCTCCGCCGTCTCCGCCGTCAGAAGTTGAACATTGTTCAACTTCTGACGCCGGAGACGCCGGAGTAGCCAGCGCCAGCCAATCAAATCCCGTTTCTGAAAATCTGACAGCTCAAGCCGTAGCCAATCAAACCGCGTCTAAGCTGGGAGAGATATCCCGCCGTTCATTTCTATATTTCAAAAAAAGTTGGAGGAGAAACTAACTATCGCCGTAGCAAATCACCCGGTTTTGTATGACCAGACCCTCTTCACCTACCGGGATACAAACCGGAGGAACCAGGCATGGAGGGAGGTGGCAGAGACAGTGGGGGAAACTGGTAGATTTTCGCCTGTTTGGGGAGTTTATATATATATTGCTCCCATAAAATCCCCGGGGTTTTTTGCTTTGTATGTCGGGGGCGGGAGATTCATGTGATTGGTTGTTGGTCGTGTTGCTTAAATAAAATCCCCAAGCTCCAGACACGCCCAGCTCCAAGCTTTTTTGAAGCTGTAGTGTGGACGCTCCGTTAAGCATATCTGATGCTGCCTCTGCCCGCCGCTAATCTGTTTCTTTGTGTTTATTAGTAAATCAAAGGTCTAATCAGCTCTGAAGCTGCAGAGGAGACGAGAGGAGGAGGAGAGGAGGTGTAGGCTATTTTTCAATCTAATGACCAATTAAGATCAGGCTAAACGAGGAGGCAGGAGAGCATTGTCTAGTGCAGACCTCATTGAGACTCTAATAAAATGTCCACAAAATACCTCCTCTGTCTCCCACACACACCAACACACACTGTAGCCTCTTTCACACACAGTTCCGGGTAACTGACTGGTTATAACCTTTCATGTACGGCTAAAGATTTTCACTATTCACATACACTACATTCAGGAAGACTTCTTGCACTATTTCACACAAGCCACAGCAATGCAGGGGGACAGACCAGAAGATGGAGGTGATTTGAAACGTATGAATGCAAACAGCCCAAAAACTCAACAGCTAAAGACGGTGCAAGTCCAAATGTATGTGTACACTTAGCAGCCACAGTTTGACATGCGTTACGATTGGTCATACTATACGTCTGCAGGGATACCCTGCAGATGTTTAGTATGACCAATCGGAATCTTCTCACGTTGTAAACCTCTCAAATATAATTGACCCTCATATGCATGTTCTTGTGTGACTCAGGGGGTTAAAGGGTGTCCACCAATCAGAGGGTTAGTGGTTCAATTGCCCTTGCAGTCAACATGTTAAAGTTTCCTCTGGAAAGATACTTAAGCAACTAACAATGGATTATAAACCGGAGACATTGACCCCCATGGCTTGCCATCAGGGAATGGAACATTATGCTCTTTGTTTGCAAAATATACTTTTATTTGTATTTGTTGTAAATAACACAACAAATATTGAATTGGCGGAAACACCTCCATTGTACTCCTTTGTTTACTTCTGTAACATAGTGACATCACTTTGTACCACTCACGCTTTTTAGGGGCAGGACATAAAATGTCCTCTTTAAACCTATACATGTCGCAATGTTAATTATATTATTCACAAAAGAACGGTACATGCATTTTCCCTAAATATTAACAAGGTCCTGAGATGTGAAATTGAAGGTACATATTTCCTATTACTACTGATAACTTCTTCTATTCAAACATTGGCCCGTGCAAGAAATGTTCTTGATGGTTCTCTTCTCTCTTAACTGGCTGTATTCGTAAATATCTTTCATTCAATTGTTGCTTATCATGCCCAATGTGTTTCTTGCCTCTCTGTCCTTTATGTCATTCCCAACACAAACATTTGCAGTCATATATGTAAAACGAATAAAACAAATGTACAACTCCTTCACTCCATGGTTCCTGCACACCCACACACAGTGCTTTCCCTCTCATCTCTTTTTTTATTTAGAAGGGCAAAGACAGAGAGAGAAAAAAGAAGAGAAAAAAAACGAAATTGTAGATTTGAGCTGCATACTGTATCAATTTTGCCCAGTCTAAATAACCTAAATAAGGAATTCAATACTGCGGGGTCTGAATAGGAGAGCTTAGTCCACATATGTATTGAATCCAGCCTCTTTGTCCAGTGCCAGCGCACTCTGTGGTTTCAGACTCCACTCCAGTGATCCAACGTGGAATGGAAATATGATATTCCCCTCTTCTTTCTCTTTTTCTCTCTTATTTTTCAGTTTTTCTTCCACCAATCTCAGGCCTGGCACCAGGGATATGGAGTGAAGATGGTAAATAAAGAGATACAAAAAAATAGATAAACAGAGAAAAATTTGACCGACAGAACAAATGTGCAACCAGTGAAGTGTATAAGGTTATGCCACAAGTGCAACAGGGTTTTACATTACATGTCATTTGTTAGACGCTTTTATCCAAAGTGACTTAGATACTCAATACTGTGGGCAATCCCCACAGGAGCAATTTGGGGTGAAGTGTCTTGCCCAGGGACACAACAACATGCTGACTGCAGTGGGACTCGAACTTGGTATCCCCTGATTCGAAGTCCAGCACACTTTCCACTGAGCCACAGCCTCCCACTGTTCTCTAGTGTTATGTGAAATCATTTGACATTGGTCTATATTGATTTTTATAAAATCTTCTCACTTACTGTGTCGGCTCTGTAGATGTTGAATAATCTTTCCACTGGACATCAAAGCAGGAACATTTGCAAAGCTGGAAACAAGTGAATAGACATATTAATAATGTATCTGATGGTCACCGACATCCATGAGTTTGAGCATGTATCAGTAACATGGTGCTCACCTAAAGTAGCATTTTCTCAAATAACTTCTACTTCTGTTGGCCCTGTAAGGTTGTAGATACCAGATGCTTCCTCATGGTCTTTAATTTATGTATATACTTAAATCGGAACAATGGCAAGAGTTTAAACTTTGTCCGGTTAATCCTGCAGTAAACAAATTGTTTTGGCCACTTGGGGGCAGCGAATACAAATTGTTGACACAAACTCACAAACTGTTGCTGTTGAAAATACTACGTTCAGAGCAATGTTGGACACCAAACCAGAGTAAAGATGCAAAGTACACCTGTAGACACGACGAGGACAAGTTTTTTTGTGTCTGCATTGTCAAACTCTAGGAACGATCATATATGGTGATTGGGCGAACAAATGAGCCAATGCAGCATACACATTTTAAAACCCTGTTTGCCATGTGAACAATGGACAACACCGTGTAATCAATAAAGGAAGCATAAGCGAAGACATGGAAAATTGACCAATAATGAAGGCCAGGCTTTCTTTAGCAAATATGGGATGGGGGAAATACTACGCAATTTTGAGTTGTCGAACGCCCACCAGATTATGGCACTTCAGGATGTCTATTGGTGGTTTGAATGCACACAGATAGTTGTTTTTGTACAGGATCGCTGATTTAATCATTCCCTATCCTGAACTAATTTCTGCAGAAAAGTTTAGCAAACCTTAACCAAATTGGTGTAAAATCAGAAAAAACTCCTAAAAACGTTTGAATCTCTACAGTCGTGCTTCATGCTCGTTGAGGTTGTTAGGCACAGCAGTGCTTTGAGATTAATTATAATGTTAATAGAACACGAAACAGTGTTTTTTTACTTATCATCAATGAACTCAAAGTAGAGGAAAAAGCAAACAAAATTCAAGTATTTCTTTACTAAAAACGATGTGACATGACATGGTGACCAAACTAATGTCAGAGAATCAGTGACATTCTTAACAAAAATGTGGATCCTTCAAGAATGGTAACTGGCGGAGTACGACTGCTGTCTTAACCAAACTCTAGCCCAACTAAATAATATGCAACCCTAGTTGAATTGTGTCTATAAAAACTCAAAAGAAAATGTCAGGTTCATCCTGCTTGTTTGAAAACATCTCAAAATCCCCAGGTTCACACATTTTTCTAACTCAGTGAATACTCCAAATGGTATTCTATTCACCAAGATTCGAGGTTCAACAATTTGCCATGACAAAATCTGACCGTTGCAGAAGAAATGCACATTATTTGTTGTTGGTAATGTTATAAGGGCCATTAGAATTACATACTTGGGTATGAAGTACTGGTAAAGCTCACAATGTGAAAATGTTGCCTGGATAACTGTACAACATCTTCAGCATTTAGCTTGAGAAGGAGGTGACAAAGAAGGTCATCCTATTATTTAATGTTTTCCTGTAAATGTGGGTGTCTTTGTGTGTGTGGGTGTGACCTTTTTAAGATCCAGCCAAACTGCTAAACACACTCCCTCTGTGCCTGTCATTTTCAGGTTGGCTATCGACATCTTACAGTCTGCGCTCAGGGGATTTGAAACGCACATGCCAACATCATACGCACGTGGGGTGGCTGAATCAAGACGCACACACACATAACCAGTTTCTGAGCCATCAGAATCAGTTGATGTAAACACTGCATTTGTCCCACCGCTCACATGTGGAACTGATTTCTTCTGCAAAGATTAGGAAGCTAGAATATCCTCCTGTTGTGTCTGATGGACATAGAGGAGAACAGCTTTTCCTTGCATCTGCTTTTGGTCATTGCGTTGGTTTGGAAAGGCATGCACCAAATTGAAACCAATAACTGTATTCCCCTCATCAAAGCCTGCGCAATATCATCTACTCATCCAATCAAAGAAAATATGATCCCTACTGCGGCTACAGGCTAGTTAGAAAAACAATGGAAATCACTTCTGTCAGCTTTGGTGTCTCGTTGCTTTGTATTTAGCCCAGGTTAGCATGTCACCATTCCCCCTCTCGTGGTCAAATTCCGCTCTCACCTTTCCATGGAAGCGATCGGGAGATGTCTGCTCACAGAATAGCTCGAGGGGGGTAATATGCTGGGGAAACCTCACATAAGCTCCTTATCACAACACATTAGGAAGAGAAGGGGGGGAAGTGCTAGTGTCAGCTGTCCGGCCCTGTTGGGGTGGGCGAGCAGTCTTAATGTGACAGGTCGGTAGACAACACTAGCCAACGGCTCAGGAGGGTGAACCAAGGCATGTGCTGCATTCATTTGCTCCTTGGAACCTCCCATTTCTAAGTTTGTTAGTCGTAAGATTTATTTTCTTTCCTTTGAAAGCTTGTTGGCGGACATTTCACTCATTGAAATTGAGATATTGGCGATCTTGATATCTTTTACAAAGATAGGAAAAGGCAACTTTAGTGCAGTTATCAAGTTTTCTTTAAATGTAACACAGCTGAGTCCAAATCACATGTGTCAAAACAACCATGCTTATGGTTTCATATGATATACCAGAAATGGAATGCATTTACATACTGTAGGGCTTTTACAGTTTTCCAGATCACTCAAAGGGCTTTTTACATACACAAGTGAACATTCACGCATTCACACACATTCATACAAACGCTACCACACAAGGTGCCACCTGCTCAGGGAGACAAGCACACATCTCAACTCATTACAACACTAACTTTTGCATAATATGCAAGAAAATTGTACAATTTGACAAGTAAAGGCATTCAATTAGATGGTTGTGGCAGAAACATTCTCGCTTACTTTACTACAGAACTGATCAAATTATCTTGAATTAAGTTTGGTTGGTAACCTCTCGCATTTATGTGCACAGAACATTCCGAAATATTACATTTCCACTATGTTTTGTGTTTTTGGGTATCCATTGCAAACACAAGAGGGACTCTATATCAACATTAGGTGTTTAGTTAAAACAGGCATTGCAAGTCAATGAGCAAAATCCAACTGATCCCCGAAAAGTAAACCTTCTCATATTCAGAAGTTATTCGGATTTAAACTGCAGTCAAAGTGTCCTCACTTTGGTATTGTTTTTATAGTAACAAAGTAATACCAATGTGAATAATGGAAAAAACAGAATGCATGTCGATTTTCTTCTCAAATGTGAGAAATGTTATACTTTTTTTTTTATTTGATACATGTGTTGCCCAAATGCAGCATACCTCACATCGGAAACACTTTTTACATAGACCAATTCTCTGGTTTCTCCGTGACTTCTGATGGAGTAATATGTCAGTCTGGGATTGATTAACTTGGTCTGCCAGGGGTCAGTATTCTGTATGGAAGCCTGAGGCGTCCAGTCCAGAGATAATGCACTGACATATTTATGACAATGACGCATCACAATCACACCTCCCCAGTTTGGCAGTAAGCACGGCCTATATGTGTGTGTCTGTGTCTGTATGTGAATCTAGGACTCGAGCTCCATTTCGCTTCATATGGCCCTGTACTCCAGATATGTTAATGTGAGATTAAGAAAAACTGTCTCCAAGATTATGTTGACATGATGTGGGCAGCATTTTAAACTGAGAGTGTGACTAAGTATGGCTCTCCCTTCCTTGAAGATCGACTGCCAAGGTGCCCTTGAGCAAGGTGTCAATCCTCTGTTGCTGTTCCAGTGGAGCTGTCCCATGCCCATCAGACTAAACTGTGACTGTATTTCAGTCAACCCAAATTTCAACAAGCACATTTTGTATTTCCTCCAGCGTTAACTAGTCATGCAAACAAATATTTGGTTTCATTTGTCCAGTTTTTGAGATATCTGTCTTTGATTGGTGCACCAATACATGGAGGTGAAGGTATATCATCTGTGGTGTTCTGAAAGCTGAACTTATGTAACAGTGATTCCTGAACTGAACCTGGTATTGGAAAGTGTTCCTGCTTAGGAAAGTGCCCAATATAGTTGAGCAGTCATTAGTCCTACAACATTGAAATGAGTTAGCATTTTACCACTTTTGTTTCCCTTGTGTCAAATCAATGTTTTTTTTAACCTATTCTAACAGACTTAAGCTATACCGTAACTTTCCAAAGTGTTTTGTTTTAAACGTTCAACACTATAATAATCAAATGGCAAAATATGAACATTAGCTTTTTACTTCAAGATGATCAAATAAAGTATTACATTCACTGTGTTGGGTTTCTTAAACATCTCTGAATGGTGATATACACAGTGATAGATGTTAGGGCCTCACAAGTTTATAATAAATACAATTGTATCTATATAAAACAAATATCATACGTATTGTGATCATGTTGTGGATTCATACGTGTGTAACGGAGGCTGAGCCACAATAAGTGTCTCTTTACTTTTTGTTTCAGTTCCAACCTAATGAAGAAGATATTTTACACTGTTGTCCACATTCTGATTCTCTTGATGCCTGGTTGTCTTTTTTCTAAGTTCTTTTGAATTGTCCTATCCACTATTCCTTAACCCCATGATGTTTGACACAGAAGTCAAGGAATAGTGGTTAGGAAAAGACGATAGGAGCTGATGTTTGGACCGCAACCTTGGTTTCTTCTCTCCTAAGGTCACATTGTTATGTTGTCTTACATAATACACTTGATTCATTGAATTGACTTTTTGTTTCCCTGGTCCCAATTCATCCAAAAGTAACAGAAAGTAATCAGGTCACATTACTTGAAATATTGTGATACTCAGATTAGGTTAATAATTACATTGTTTTACATGTAACTAGTAATTACTACTGAATGCATTTTTAAAACGTAACCCTACCAACCTTGGTTGCAGGTTGTCCATTCCCTTTCACAAATAGCATAATTCATGTCCAGCACAGAGGGGCCAATTGAAATGTAAGATTCACAATACGGAGCAGTCGAAGGAAATGCATAATGAAACATGGAGCTGGATCCTATGCTATATATAATGACAGAGGTGAGGCTGCAGATCACATTGAATATGAGGCGAGCGCCGTCTTCATCTGCTTGCCTCCCACACACACACACACACACACACACACACACACACACACACACACACACACACACACACACACACACACACACACACACACACACATACATACATACCGATGAAACACAAACTGAATACAGGGCAGAAGCATGTGCAGTTTCACACACAGCAGAGGAGCAAAACGTTGAGTGTGAACGCTAAAGGACTGGGCGGAGGTTTTCCGTTTTTGAGTTCAGTTGCACACACACAATCACAAACACAAACACTCACACACACACAAACACACACACGCACACACACACACGCACACAAGTGCAGGTCAGAGAGTCCCGGTGGCATAGAAACTGGCAGGCATCCTTCCACTGTGCTCCAACAATCCAGCAGGCTTTTTCTTTACCTCACTGCCAACATGCAACACACACACACACACACACACACACACACACACACACACACACACACACACACACACACACACACACACACGCATACACACACGCACGCACACACACACATACACACACACACACACACACACACACACACACACACACACACACACACACACACACACACACACACACACACACACACACGCAGACACACAGCCCATTGCTTTTCCTTTCTCCTCTCCAATCATCCATTTATTGTAAGCCCTCACAGGCATTACAGACAATGAGAAGTTGAATGGGAGAAAGTGAAGCTAATTTGTGGACATGTGCTTTGTTATTGTTTCAATATAAAATTCCCTATGAACATGACAATTACATAAGTACAACAAAGAGGCTGTTGGCCGATCCTCAATCATGTCTCCCGTACAGCAGTCCCTTCAGATAGGCTGTGATGGATCATTAGCTAGAATATCTCCAAATAAATCAAAAAGGTTGATTTGTCTTTGGAGAGGGATAGAAATAGAGAATGTAGTTGGTATTACTGTAAGTAAATGCTTATATTGAAAGTGGAAGAATACTTTTGCTGTAGTACAGGGGTGCACATAACTGGTACGCAGGTTATGTGCGTAATCTGAAATGCGTACCGTCACTTATGTCACAAAGCGCATTTGCGTACGACAGAGTCGGTCTCCGTGTGCACAGACAGGGCTGCTGTTAACGTTGGTCTACTCTGTACAACGGAATTGTGCCAAAACTACGCCAACCGGCTGCGGAGGGAGACTCCCCCCCTTCACTGGAGAACTGCGCTAAAACAGCTGATCACGAAGTACTCCACTAGCCCACCCTGTCGACTTTCCTGAGGTACTCCCCCGAAGACCCCACGGTTTTATGATTGATAGGTGTGTGGGCTGTCTTTCATTTTGACACAGAAAAATGTTATAATGAACATACTGTATGTATATATCCGCCTTCTTTCATTTATCTTTCCATTCCCACAACAATATAGCCTACATAAAGAAATGGCATATTTCGGACATAGTTCGAATGGTGATTAATCATGATTCATTAATTTTTAAGCTGTGATTAATCGGATTACAATTTGTAATCGTTTGACAGCCCTAGTAAAGACACATATGTTGTTTGAGTGATGAACTTATATGACATTTAAAGGTTTGAAGGCTTTGGTGTCAACTTGTACATTTTTGGATGTTTTAAGAAACAAAATAGAAATTGAAACACGTTTATTTTATTTGATATATATTGAGATATATCAAGGTAAAGAAGTATATCGCATTACTGTCTTTATCAGCTGTAGCCTACATGGTGGCTCACCTGAGTTCTTCATAACGTTCAGCCTTTTGTAGCTACATATTTGAAACTATAAGCCATAAAGACAAAGATAAAATACAATGACATCATTCCTTCAGATGGCCAGAATCACGACTCCAAAAGAGTGCAAATGTTAATAATAAATCCGTTAAACCTGAGGTTTGTATAGCCTTCCAGCGATTTATTGGCTAATTGTTTCAGCTGTATATAATGTGAATATACAGGTATGCTAATGTTGCTCTGTGTCTGCCGGATATGTGTCTGCCGGATATGTAAATAACATTAAAGCGTTTGATAGACATGTTGATGATATTTTCAACATACTATCTGCAGATATAAGGAGGAACACAACAGATAACAGTGTAAATAAAGTTTGAACACATATACAGTACATACATGTGTTTGAGCAAACAGCTTTTATAAAACAACGGTTTTATGGAGCTAACTGCTAAGCACCAACAATCACAAAGAAAAAGTTAATTAGGAAGTGATTAACATTAGTCCATCAACTAGCCAGCAACACGACTCCAATACATGCTAATGATTATCATACAAGCAGGTGTTTGTCAATGATATCTTCAACCACCAATACCAGAGGTTACAAACGAGCAGTGCAAGTAAAGTTTTAACACATTTACCCCATTCGCATCATCATTTATGACCCACATCTGTTGGACTGGGTCACTTTTAGCCTTCTTCACCCTCCCCTTCGCCCACACCACACACAGCATTCTGGGACGGGCAGCTCCTGGCTTCCACTTCAGGGTTTTGGCTGTATCCCTTGCACTGTGACACACACACACACACACACACACACACACACACACACACACACACACACACACACACACACACACACACACACACACACACACACACACACACACACACACACACACACACACACACACACACACACACACACACACACACACACACACACACACACATCATCTCCTCTCCCATGCTCTAAGATCCTGTTCATCAGCCTTTATTGTCCCAATCAAAGCCTAGCATCCCTGACCGCCTTTAATATTCAACACTGCAAGATGGTACATGAGTCGTTTGTCTCACAACCCGCTAAAGGAGGACGTGTGTGTTTGCATCAGTGTGTATGGGCATGCATGTTTCCACACAAAGTAGAGCTGGATAGCTGCGAGTTGCCCCTGACACCAAACTTAATTCTCCGAAGCGAGGCTGGGGATAAATATTTCAAGGTCATTCTGTTTGCTCTCTGTTGTCTTGTTCCGGGAGCGCTGACTATAATAGGAATATATGCATGCCTAACTAGGGGCTTTAGAACAGAATTACACCGCCTGCTGCTCACTCTCTGCCTATAGGCGCAGGCCAGAAGATGAAAGATGACTGACAAAGATGTTGCAGTGGACATAAAGAACCATGTGTCTCTGTCTGTGGAGACTCAGGAAGCACTACACATCTGTACTGTATCCTCAGAGATGCTATTGCTTGCACGCATACCGTTTTTCATGCAGTATACTGTAAGGGTTTTATTTGGAAAACTTCTTTCTTAGTTCAAGCTGTAAATATATCGGGACTTTAAGCTTATAATAACTTAAATCTGAACTTTTGCTACATTTTGGATGAAAGAGCGTTCTATGTGGATAGTTGATAAATAGATAGAAGAAAGGAAAAAAGCTGAAATTACAAATATAAATATTCCGAATAAGGGAGAATATAATTATTTGAAAATGATAATACAGGATTTGGATGAAGTCTTTTTTCCCCGGGTATAAACAGTCTAGTTTGTTTTAAGCATACTGAGGCCTTAACAGTTATGTGTCTAACATTAGCTGTGCAATATTTAGCGAGACAAAAAAAGCGCTTTCAACATTTCTAACGCAGGTGCCTTGGAAAACAGCTCAATTTCACCTAAAATACATTTATAAATAGATGTTTTTATTTTATTTAAAAATAATTGTATTTCATTTGTATTTCAATTTCATTTAAATTATAATCGGGATTTGTACTGTGTCTCAAATCTTATTTTTTTTGTCTTTTTTCATATTTTATTTATTTCAAACATTTCAACAAACATTAAAAGGACATTGGGAGCAACATTAAAGCCTGTAAGCACTTTGCCAAGCTGAAAAGATGCTAGTGATTCATTCTGAAATGGCCAGGATCATCCGTGTACAAATTATCCTCATTTTCCGTGACATTTTCCATATTAACTCATACTACTTTTATTAACAAACACATTTTTGGAAATAGTTTTCCTGTTTGGGTTAGAGTCGGGCAGAAGGGGCAGAGAACGCTAACGAAGCGTGGTCAAAGTGCGGGCATGGAGAGACTTTTCATCTTGGCGGGAGATGTAAAGTAATGAAGTTGACACCAGTGTCCACCTCATTAGGCTGGACTTGCATGGACCATTACAGGCAGGGTGAGAGGAAAGCCCAGAGCCAGAGGACCCGGCGTGCACACACACACACACACACACACACACACACACACACACACACACACACACACACACACACACACACACACACACACACACACACACACACACACACAAACACACACACACACAAGGGGGTTTGCACACACCAAAGAATGTACAGTTTTCTTTGCTAGTGGTTTGCCTATCCTTACATACAAACCATGTGTTTATGAATGAATGCACGTGTGTGTGTGTGTGTGTGTGTGTGTGTGTGTGTGTGTGTGTGTGTGTGTGTGTGTGCGTGCGTGCGTGCGTGTGTGTGTGTATGTGTGTGTGTGTGTGGCTGTCTGTGTGTGTGTCTTGTATGTGCATTCCTCTCTGAATAGGAAATAGTTACAGAGTGCATTCAAACATATTCTTTCCATAATATGTGCACGTGTCCCTGAGTGTGTCCTGTATCTGTGCATATGTACAGCTTCTGAGTGATTGTGTATAGCCAAGGCAGGAGTGCCAAAGCATACGAGTGTGTGTGTGTGTGTGTGTGTGTGTGTGTGTGTGTGTGTGTGTGTGTGTGTGTGTGTGTGTGTGTGTGTGTGTGTGTGTGTGTGTGTGTGTGTGTGTGTGTGTGTGTGTGTGTGTATGTATTGGAACGATACAGTGGCAGACTCCCGCTCAGCCTGTCAGGGAAATATAATTTGCGCCTTCAGTGCTTTTCACCTGGCTCATATGCAGCATGCAAATTTATTTCTCTAATAATCCGAGTGTGCAACGGCCCTCCGCAGGATTAATGACAGCATTCCTGGGGCCTCGCCTCCACCCCGGACCGCCTGAATATTACCCCCCCCCCCTCTCACACACACACGCACACACACACACACACACACACACACACACACACACACACACACACAGACACGCACTCTGACATGGAAAAATGGTGTTAGTTCTACACAGAAAAACGCCAGGGTATTTGTCCTGCGAGACAATCTAATGGGCTGGTGCATCATCAGATTGCAATGTCATTTCAAAAAACCTTGAATACAAATAATGGGGACAAGGGGGGGACGCGGAGGATAGATGGTGCATTTTCTAATCCAGTGGGCTAGTTATCCTTCATTTCAGGTAGAGTGGTGTCGCGGTGACACACACGGAGAAGAAAAACACGTTATTCAAATGAAGCGTGCCGCATTGTGCAGAGCTTGCTGCTTTTCCCCGGGACACATCGCTTCCCTTCCCCTCTTCCGCCGTTAATTAATCTTAGAGATCTTTTTTAGCATCCCTTCTCTTTCTCTCTCTCCAGCCCCGGCTTTTTCTAAGCAAACAGTATGACATATGGATACGGGAGAAGTATTAATTATAACCCCATGTGTGGGTGTATATCTGTGTGTGTTAGGAAGAGGGAGAAGGAGAGAGGAGGAAACAATGTGCCAGCGCCACCACCACCGCCTGGATCTGTCACAGGAGGGAAGAGGAAGAAACGCAGAGAGGAGGGAGAGGTGTACCGTGTGAAAGAGGGAAGTGTGTGTGTCCTTCTATTAGTGTGTTTAAGTGGCAGCCCAGCCTGGGTAGCCCTTCACCTGCGAACAGAGAGCGCCTCCATCACAGGTGAGGCCGTACAAAGCCCCGGTCCAGCCTGTCAGCCGCTGCCACCCAGCACAAAGCGGGTTCACTTCAGCGGGGGCTCTGCACCCTGACAGGCCGCGACTGCTGGTCACTTATCTTTTTAATTAGCTTTTTTCTCCTCAGCACTACCCTTCTTTCTCTGCCTGCCTTCTTTCTACCCGCTGTCAACATTCTGAACAGATTCACCCTGATCATCTTCTTTACATGTAATCAACTTCGAGCCAGGGTGACAATAACATGAATTATGTGGAAACCAGGTAGTACGTTATAATATACTCAGGTTTATTAAGGACAACATTTGAATCTTTAACAATAAAGATTTGACACAATAAATATACAGAAACTCTGTGGTTTGATACATGTATAACAATTGAATGTAAAAAAGCTGAATTACATGTTGAAATATAGTATTTAACCAGTACATAACATGTTAAACAGCATCATCTCCCATCATATTGATGTCAAATATATTATAAACATTCTAAAATAGTGATATTTAGAGGTGAATGTAAAGGAGGGGGAGGGGTAATCATTTAAGGAGAGGGAAAGGGTTCTTTTAAATCAGGTGGAGAGCAAAACTGGGCAATCAAGGAGCCAACTACTAAGTTTAAAACACAATTTATTCAGTAGAACATAACATTTTTACTAAGAAAACTATAATCAGAGCTGTCTAAAATATAATCTCAGTAAAAATATAGTCTAAAACTATGTTAAAATACAATTAAACGTAGTTAAAACAATACAAAGAATTCAAAGTATTTTCTCAAAACCAGTCTTTTCAGGGCTGTAAAGGTGCTCCGTCGACCCTCTCTCGGACTGCCGTGTCTTTTAGGCTGCGGCCACACGAGGACGAATTCGGTCGTTTGCGTTACTGTTTAGTGTCATATAGACCGTTCGGCCACACGAGGACGACCGAATACGGCTCTAAACGACTGAGGAAACAATAACGGGTCCCAAGGTGGATAGAAAGACATACGCAACTCTCTGGGGGGTCAAACGGCTCCGTGTGTGCGCCCTATACGGACATTTTCAGATCACTGATAGTGATTGCGCAATAGCCCCGCCTCTCCCCACCACTTCTGCTCACCTACGTTTACCCCGCGCCATTGCTGAAGTGTTTCGCCACCAACAACAACAACAATGGCGGATCGCAGAGTTGCTATCGTGCTCCGGACGCTATTGACCATGCTACAGTTGTTTGTGCAACATCTACAGCAATAATGATGAGGCAATAGCCCCGCCTCTCCCCACCTCTGCTGCTCACCCCCACGTCAAAGTAAACTGCACCCTGAATTCAGATTATTTAT
The DNA here is from genome assembly GCF_902827115.2 of Pseudochaenichthys georgianus. Lineage (NCBI taxonomy): Eukaryota > Metazoa > Chordata > Actinopteri > Perciformes > Channichthyidae > Pseudochaenichthys > Pseudochaenichthys georgianus. Next base: position 10,994,743 of record NC_047517.1, on the reverse strand, counting down.
CTTTCTCTCGCGAGTGAAGTCTAATCTGACAGGACGGAGACACGCAGCTCTGCTCACCTGCAGCTCCTCCCGCTGCAGCAAAACACACACTTCAAGTCAGATCATCACCCTTAGCTATTTTAATTACCTCTCAAACTCCCTAAACTAGTTATAAATATGTTTATTTTTACTGTCGGCCGGGTCACTCATTACTGGATCAGCTGCTGCATGAGACAGACACTGGCGCTGTCCGAAGAGAGGGAGGAAAAAGAGAGGCTCCATGTATTTTATTATATAGAGTCGTTATTCATTTGTTTTAAAGCTCAATAAATAACAAAGAAGACCTTTGAGCGGCACTTTTATAATTTTGTCCGGAAGATTTAAACTTTAATACACGCTGACTGGCGAAAAACTCTACCCGGTTCACTCGGCCCCCACCGCGGAGAATAAACAGAAGGGCAACCATGACAACCATGCTTCTTCGCTGCTTTTGTGGAGGAAGTTACAGCGCCACGTACAGGCTCGGCATATGTACTGCAGCTTCTCCAGCGGTTGGAGCTAAACGGAGCTGTCTCGTGTGGACAGACACTATCCGCATAACTATTGCGTGTGGACGGAAGCTTGTTTGCGATTGCTTTGCGTTAATCCTATGCGTTTAGCCGTTTTCGTCCTCGTGTGGCCGCAGCCTTAATCCCTTTGTTGCGTGTGCCTCTGCTCCTGGTGCGTTCTGCTGTCTCCTTCAGTCTCAGTCCCAGTTTCCATCTCTGCTCCTGGTGCGCGCTACCTCTGCTGTGCCCTTCAGCCTCTCTCAGTTTCCGCCTCTCTCAGTTTCCGTCTGTCCTCTGCTGCTCTTCTCCTTCCCTTTATAGGCGTGTACATTGGCTCCAGGTGTGGTCAATCAGCATGGCAAGTCCAATCCAAACATTTCAAAATAAAAGCATGCAGCAGGAAGTTAAAACCAGTTAAAAAGGCAAACACATTTCAGAGTAAAATCACACAATAAAAAAGGTATAAAACACACTACACTTAAAGCCATGCAATAATGAATAATTAAAATACATTGCCATGTGACATGAAACTTTTTGCAAGTTTATTTATATAACTATTTGTAATTTTTTTTTAAATGCAGTTGTCCTCCACTGCTCTTCATGTTGCCTATAGGTGAATTCAGACTGAACCTAACCCTAACTCTATATTGGTACCTTCAATGTTTTTTTGGAACCCCATTCATCTGATTTGTAAATGTGCGGGTCCATTTATAGTATGCGTTGACCTCTCATCTTCTTTTGAATTGCAGAATTGATCGAAGGTACTCTCACTGTAACCTTTCCTCTTTCTATTCACTATTAGTGCATGTGATTTAGTGTGTAAGTTCACAAAGACACTCTGATTCGAGTGTAGTGAATGAAGGTGGTTTTGTGCTTGTGTAGACCCTTTGACATTCACTTGAAAGTAATAGGCTAGCAAACACCATGGAATCGATCGACTATCAGACTGATCATGATTCAGTTTCATTTGCTAATATTCCTGGGGTTACTTTATCGCCTATATCCGGGAAAATACACCCTCTTCCATGCCCTGGTCATTGTTTCAAGTCAGATTGAAAACCTAAGACACAAGAATGAAGTTGGAGTTGACAGTCAATGTCCACAAAGTGTTTTTCCACACATAGCCAATTTACAGTCAAATAACTGTTTATTCTTTTACTTAAAAGTGATATCTTCATCAGGCAATAGCCGATAGGTTCCAAGATCGCACATGAGTCAATGCGCTCAGCCTCTTTTGCTCTCAACAATGACTTTTGTCCACCAAGACCTGCACACATGTGATTAAAGTCTGAGGATGTTTTATCAAACAGAAACAAGCTGATTCCATTATAAAATCTTGTCCCATTGCCCTCAGATTCTGTATTTATGTACAGATACCTCAATCGATGCTTACCGTTGCTTTTTGGCTCGGTCCAGAACACAAATTGAATTGATTGAATTGAGAGACAATTGTATTTAATGTTGCAATTTACTGGTTTGGTACATGTTCTATAGTTGGCCCTAGCAAAGCAAAACTTCATGAAAACATTATTTGACCCCTCACCTTCTCACCATGGCAATTAAACTTTCATTCCTTGTTTACCTTTATACAGGAGTCAAGGAAATAAATGTTTAGGGGTCATCACGGAGGTAAGCCTCTCCTGGTTCACATCTCTAATGTGTATTTATTATCAGTGTGTTACGCCCAGAAGTTAACGTGGAAGTTCTTTGGAATTCCTAAAGGATCCACAAAGGTTAAAAAAAAGAGGGTCGTCCAACCGCCATCAGCATTTCTGGGAAGAGGGCAACTCACCAGTGACCAATTAGATTCCAGGGCGGTGAAAAAAGGCCTGATTGGATAGTTATTCACCATGAGGCGTTGTTGACACCAATAGCATTAAGAGGAAGGGGTGTCATGATTCTGGACCTCCTAAAGCACACAAATACACAACAATAGGAAGTAATAACCCACTGAAGACTCAATCCCGAGGTCACCGTATACTGTACTAAAGCACAATTTAAAAAATGACAGAAAACAATATTCCTCCCCTTTCAAAACTGTGAGAAATGATGTCGTACAATAAAATCTTTCTGGGTATTCTTCTAGTCTTCCACGTGCTGATATACATATGCTTCAAACCAATAGGGCATTTAATACACTGAAGTAAAAGCTCATGATTTTACCTATTAAAATCCACTTCAGTCACATTAGGATTAAACATGGTTTTAATACTTGCCCACAGAATTTTAGCTCAATTTGTAATGTGTACATTATTGCTCCTCCACCTTATCAAAGCGCTTTGATATCTGCTAATAAAAAGCCACGATGTCACCTGTCAGTGTCCATCTAAGCCGCAGATGAAGACGTGGCAGCCTTTAGGGGACCAGAATACTATTAATGCCGCGTTTCATCCCAAATGGGCTTTTATTAGAATGAACGCCTAATTAAATTCTGAGATGAGGGGGCAGCGAACAATGCCAGACAGTGGCTACTTTGATTCCCCCCCCCCCCTTGTTTTAAAGTAATTATGCGGGCCTGACATGAGTGAGCACACTGCCGGAGACCCCTCTAATGAGTTAAGCAAGAAAAATCGCCGCAGTCGCCTTCCCTGGCAGCAGCTAATTGCCTGGCCACATCGGGCCACCGCTAACACTGTCATTTAAAATGTGCTTTTCTTCCATTTCTGCTGTTTTACATTTGGTTAATTAACATGTCTCTAAAGGTAGACTGTAAATAGTGGCAAAGTTAGTCTACTGTACATCGGATCACACTCCTGCTTGGAGAACTAGAAGGTGAAGGTCTACAAACTTTTACTTTGAAAGCATGAACTTTGTTGCTAAGAGCTTTGAAAGTCCAGTATTATACTAATGTAAGTGTGTAAAGTTATCTAAGCAGCTGGTGCAACATAACAGGCATCATACACATTCAGGAAAAAATGCCTCCTGATATACACACTTAATACAAGTTTGAATCCATGGAGGTACCCTGCAAATAAGTAATTATATATTAGGAAAGAGATAGACAGAAACGAGAGGGGGGAAAACATGCAACCATGTCTAATGTAACATAAAACAATTTAAATGAAGAATCTCTGAAAAGTGAATTGTTGCAAACACACCAGTTATGATTCAGTTATGACATTTCACTTTGCCTCCGGGCAACAATGTCCGAATCTATATTAATCAGATGAAAACTATTACAATCACACCAAAAAATGCAGTAGTAACCCTGTCAGTCACCACATCCCTCACGCATGCGTACACACACAAACACACACATACACACACAAAGAAAGACAGAAAGAAAGAGTATGACTTTGCCGTTGCATTTACAACAACCGCTAACATTTGCGAATGCTTCTGGACCTCCAAACAAGGGAATCAGTGAGACATCACATAATTATTCATATGTTTCACTTAACCTTTAACATGCAGTCCCATACAGTGCCCCAGCCAGCGTCTGCATATATTGGTACGGGATTATTACGAGAATGGCTAGGCATTTGTCCTTGTTTACGTGCCCTGTTGAAGGATCCTTGGCCGTGCTTGCCTACACTCCAGATGAATAGCATTCCCTGGCCCCCGGAGGCTCCCAACTTCTCCTGAGACCTTTAAGTGTTTGTTGACAGACTAACAGACTTTGGCTTGTTTAGCTTTCTCCACTTTCTAAAATCCAAAAGGTCACCCGTGATTCCTCCACCAGCGGTACCCACCCCCCCTCAAAAGAAGAAAAGGAAAAAAAACAAGACCTCAGGAAAATGCCCTTACGAGCGGACCTCGAGAGCTCTCAGGGAAACAAATAGAATCCCTGCTGCCACGGTTACCAAGTTTACCAACATGTCTCTATGGCTACAAATTACAAAATAGCTTGAAATGCGCCCACCCTCAGCTAGAGAGGCAAACAAAGAGGAAGAGGAACTGAACTTGGTATCTCTTGCTGAGTAGATTACCCAGCACGGATATACATTTCTGGATATGTCTTTGGCTGAAACATAAAGTGTGTAAACCCTGCAACACGCTCCATATGGCTTATTTGGGAGGTCACTGTCAGTGTCCCAACATGGGGTGTCGCAGTACAATGGAATTATCCGGTGTAACATGCATAATTCCCTACGAGCAGTGTGCACCCCGTTATTTGGGGTCTCTATTGTTGCGGTGTCGATGCTCATTATTATGGGGTGTCTGGTTCAGGCCATCAGAGAGGCTCTCGCCACCGAGGTCTCTGTGGAAATCGGCGAGCCCATCTCACTGCTTAGCAACCAAGCCCTGGGGCCTGTTTTGCACAGCTTAATTCAGATGAGAGTGCCACGCACAGGATTGGCTAAGCTCGTCCCTCGTCCACCCACTCTCCCTCGCTGACACACACACGAACACACAGCAGCGTTACCTAGTTTATCTCCTGTGCTCCCTCACTATCTTTCTCTATCTACATTGTTCTTCTGCTAGCGTCAATACTCTCCTAATAAAGGTGATTCTAGAAGACCAAAATGGCTCTGTGAGCTTTGTTCCCTAATAGAGAGATGTTCAGTAGCACCAAGGCAGTGTTGCCAGGTGTTTTTAGCAATTATTTTAAATGCGTTTTCAATATGATCCAAACTCCTAAATGTAAAATAATTTTCCTGTAGTAGTAATATGTTGTGGAGCAGATATATAATATCCAGTTTCATGTCAGTAATTGACCATGGAAAATATACCCTTGATCTTCCATTAGTGACCCAATTACATTTCTGCTACAACTGATAACATCTTGTTAAATGCATTTCCCAAATGTAGGTTAGTATGTTGTTGTAGTAGTTTTCTCCATCTATCTTATGTCTGTTTTTACTTTGTGTTACGTTTTGCGTTTTTCCCGCCTTATTTGATAGTTCTAGCCTTATTAGTTCCACCTGTACTCCATCAGCCCTGCAAACACCTGACTTCATGTACACCTGCGCTTGATTTCTTCATTAGTTCATATTATATTTAAGTGCTGACTTTCAGTGTATTCTTTGTTTAATCTTTGTTGGATACTTCTTTGCAAGACACACATTTAAACGGATGATTTCAAAAAATAATTATCGAAATCAAAGCAGCAGGAACAGGAATATCCTGACATTTAGTCTCCATTATTAGTCAAGCACAAACATCACTGATCTTCCTACACTATACCCATAATGCAACAAGATACATGTTTAAAGGACCCGCTGTTTAATGCATGCCTTGTAAAGCAGACTTTTGGTTATAAAACTGGTCTCCAAGCCCAAATTGAGCATCACTTTGATGACATCACAATGACAGATTTTATTTCCATTAATTTTCAACATTTTTCTTTGAAACCCCCCTCCTATCTAAGAAAAGCTAGTCATATATTTGCACATCACCTGCCTACTCTTATCTGATGTCTGTGGATCTGTGTTTTTTTTCTGTCAAAGAGCTCCCGACCTTTACCTTTGTTGTTGGTGACATCTGAGGTGTCGTTTCCATTTCCTTTGCTTCATGCTTTTGCGAATTAGCTTTTCGTCACAGATGACATTCCGGTCAAAACCTGTCCTTCAATAAAACCAAAGTTAAGGTAACTCTCCCTATATTTGCTTATATATTGATAATTGTGAGTCAAAAGCATTTGAATGTTTCTCAGTTTTTTTGTTTGATTCATAAAATAATTAAAGAATGACGAGGATGCTAGCTAGCTAACTAGCTAATGAGCTAGCGATTGACAGCCCGGTAATACGTGTTGACAGTGAGGACAACAAAAAAATATACTTTCAAAATGTTTTTTTTACAGATTTTTGTATACATTTAGGGCTGTCAGTCGATTACAAATATTTAATCGTGATTAATCGCATGATTGTCCATAGTTAATCGCGATTAATCACAAATGAATCGCACATTTTGTATCTGTTCTAAATGTACCTTAGAGGGATATTTTTCAAGTTTCTAATACTCTTATCAACATATGAGTGGACAAATATGCTTTATGCAAATGTTTGTTTATTATCATTTGAACAATGACAAATATTCTAATGAATGTTAAACACAACAACCTCTGAACATTAAACATATTAGCCTCAATTCAACCTGGAGCCTCTCTCATACAATACAAAAATACAATACAAAGTGTGTGCGTGCATGTGTGCGTGCGTGCGTGTGTGTGTGTGTGTGTGTGTGTGTGTGTGTGTGTGTGTGTGTGTGTGTGTGTGTGTGTGTGTGTGTGTGTGTGTGTGTGTGTGTGTGTGTGTGTGTGTGTGTGTGTGTGTGTGTGTGTGTGTGTGTGTGTAGAGACACTGTGATGGATCGTTGGAGCTATGTGCAACTCAGGGCATATGCTCGAACGGGAGCTGCCTGGACGCTGCAATCATGTTGCACTATCCGTGCTGAGTGTGCTGACTTTTCATACAATGTCCCACTGTCTGGCTACCTGCATAAAGTCAAGTGCTCTGCGCAGTTGTCAGTGAAATGTCGCTCCTCTGTTTTCATTGAAACATCTCCTTATATCCGTTAGCGCAGCTAGCTAGCACCATATGCTAACAACAACAATACACGTAAGCTGTGCGCATTCTCTCTCTCTCGCTCGCTCGTGCCACACATACACACACACACACACACACACACACACACACACAAGTGTTTCTGTTGCATTATTATGTAAGGAATCGTTGAGCTAGCTAACTAGCATACATTGTCACTATCTGCTAGCGTTAGCTTTAGCCTTCGTTTTCTAATAGTCTTTTTCATAGGCTATAAACAGAGGTCGTATAAGTATAGATATTGTACTAGAGAAAAAGTAGAAGTACTCAGATCTTGTACTTGATTAAAAGTAGAAGTACTCAGATATTGTACTGGAGTAAAAGTAGAAGTACTCAGATCTTGTAGGCTACTAGAGTAAAAGTAGAAGTACCAGAGTGTAGGAATAGGGGAGAGTGGGGTAAGTTGAGCCATTTTTTAGTTATGCTGTCCTCTAAGCAAGGAGAAATGACACAGTAAAAATTAAAACACACACCTATAATTCAGGATGTCTCCTATCAATGGCAATGATAATAATTAATATTTGATCAAGGGCAGTGAAAATATTACTTCTTAAAAGAAAAAGTCTTGTGGCTCAACTTGCCCCGGGTTAGGGGTAAGTTGATCCAGTTCAGGGGGTAAATTGAACCACTGTTCAAACCTGGGCATACCTGTTCAAACCTGGGCATAGCTACAACAATTCTTAAAGGTAACTATAAACTATAAATAACAAACCAAATACCAGCTTAGTTTTTCAAATATTTTTTATATACATTTCGATGAAATTGTTTGATTTTTTTTTTAACATGTTAAAAGGAAAAGCAATCATACAAATGGTGATACCATTTCATACATCTTACCAATCAAACACAGGGTAAATTCAACTTTAAATGTAGCCTACAATGAGCTCTTATTATCAACTGGGCCTACTTTCATTAATTTCTCCAATGAAAAACTGGCTCAACTTACCCCAAGGCCCATGGTTCACTTTACCCCATAGCCACCATTTTAGAAAAAATAGCCTAGCATTACAATTCAGAGTAATCTTTAGCTTAATGATTCGCATGGTTTAATACGCTGCCAACACATCAACATATACAATATATGTGTTTAAACCTGGATACATTTTTTTATTACATGACAGCCGATATAGCTGACACCTAGAAAATGTACTTTGACAAGCAAAAAACGTTTTTTGTAAAAATGTTTACTTACCAGACCACAATGAGTATCTCTCTTTCACAGGCAATGAGAAATGGATGGAGCTTGCATAATTTCTGGTCACTTGATTACAACTATAAGGCGTTTCCTGGTTACAGGGGGTGGTTCAATGTACCCACTGGCTCAACTTACCCCCTTCTCCCCTACTCTGTTACAGTAAAAGTCCTGCATTCAAAATGTTCCTCAAGTAAAAGTAAAAAAGTATTATCATCAAAATATAGTGAAAGTAGCAACAGTAATTGGTAGTCGTTGTGCAGATTGGTCCATTTCAGAATAATATATGATATGTTTTATAATGATTGATCATGAAAGTGTTCTCAAAGCTGGTAAAGGTGCAGCTAGTTTGAATGACTTTGTATACTGCAGGGTAGCTTGTGGATTTACTCCAGGTGGAACTAAAGTCTGATTTAACACTTGATTATATTTCACATCATTCATCCACATCTGTGAAGTAACTAAAGGTAGTATATACCATTTACCTCTGAACTGTAGAGAGAAGAAGAACAAAGTAGCAAAAACATTGAAATACTTAAAGTACAAGTATCTCAACATTTTACCCAAGTATAGTACTTGAGTTTATGAACTTAGTTACTTTACACCAGTGGCTATACAAATAGAAAGACTAAGCCTTGCACAGAGGCATGAAAATACATTTTCAAAATGCTCAACAGTGCTGCCAAAATTATAAACTGACTACTACACAATTAAAATAAATGCTTTTAATAATAATAATAATAATAATACATTTGATTTATATAGCACACTTTAAAGACAAACGTCATCTCAAGGTGCTTCACAAAGCTATAAGGAAAAATAAGTAAAAATATATCTAAAGGAGCATATTGGATAAATATATATATTTATATTAGATGTGACTCTTTAGCATTTCTGTTATTACCACTGCTGCTTTAGTTGTTCTGACTGCTAAAATCCTCTGTTATTCCTCATTTTAAAGCCGATATTCCGTGGGGTGGGGGGCTCAGATGCTTGTCACCTTTTTCATACCTGATGAGTTTGCATCCCTGACTACAGTTGCTTTAGCGTGTAGAAGCTAGTAAGCCTACTATTTCATTTGTTTTAGATAGGCACAACATGTTTCATATGCTGACCTTATTTTCCTGTTCCATGTTAAAATAAAACATTTTCAGTTGTACCACTGAGAAAGAGTAATTTTTTTCGGTCATGGAAAATTAGGTAAAGATAATGGAGAAGTCATTGAAAATCATTGGTGAAAAAGTGTATGAACCCTGATATGTGTTCTCAGCCTTGGAGAAACTTGACATGTTTTGGTACAGTACATGTGTCTGAACCTCTCTTTAGTGGTTCATTAATAAAACAGATATTTCAACGTGTGCCTACTTTGATAATGTACTGTTGAGGTTCATTTAAGTAGTTGTGTGCTATAATGTATTTACAAAGTGTGAAGAGGAGGCAACTTTAGCATAGGGAACCTGTTCAGGACAATTAGAGTCAAACTACTAATATAAATGCAACACTTTTGTTTTTGCTCCCATTTTTCATGAGATGAACTCAAAGATCTAAAACATTTTCTATATACACAAAATAACCATTCTCTCAAATATTGTTCACAAATCTGAAAAAATCTGTAATAGTGAGCACTTCTCCTTTGCCGAGATAATCCACCCCACCTCACAGGTATCAAGATGCTGATTAGACAGCATGAATATTGCACAGGTGTGCCTTAGGCTGGCCACAATAAAAGGCCACTCTGAAACGTGCAGTTTTGCTTTATTGGGGGGGTCTGGGGGGGTCCGAAAACCAGTCAGTATCTGGTGTGACCACCATTTGCCTCACGCAGTGCAGTGCAACACATCTCCTTCGCATAGAGTTGATCAGGTTGTTGATTGTGGCCTGTGGAATGTTGGTCCACTCCTCTTCAATGGCTGTGCGAAATTGCTGGATATTGGCAGGAACTGAAACACGCTGTCGTATACGCCGATCCAGAGCATCCCAAACATGCTCAATGGCTGACATGTTCGGTGAGTATGCTGGCCATGCAAGAACTGGGATGTTTTCAGCCTCCAGGAATTGTGTACAGATCCTTGCAACATGGGGCCGTGCATTATCATGCTGCAACATGAGGTGATGGTCGTGGATGAAAGGCACAACAATGGGCCTCAGGATCTCGTCACGGTATCTCTGTGCATTCACAATGCCATCAATAAAATGCACCTGTGTTCGTCGTCCATAACATACGCCTGCCCATACCATAACCCCACCACCACCATGGGCCACTCGATTCACAACATTGACATCAGAAAACCGCTCACCCACACGACGCCACACACGCTGTCTGCCATCTGCCCTGAACAGTGAAAACCGGGATTCATCTGTGAAGAGAACACCTCTCCAACGTGCCAGACGCCATCGAATGTGAACATTTGCCCACTCAAGTCGGTTCCGACGACGGACCGGAGTCAGGTCGAGACCCCGATGAGGATGACGAGCATGCAGATGAGCTTCCCTGAGACGGTTTCTGACAGTTTTTGCAGAAATTCTTTGGTTATGCAAACCGATTGTTGCAGCAGCTGTCCGAGTGGCTGGTCTCAGACGATCTTGGAGGTGAACATGCTGGATGTGGAGGTCCTGGGCTGGTGTGGTTACACGTGGTCTGCGGTTGTGAGGCCGGTTGGATGTACTGCCAAATTCTCTGAAACGCCTTTGGAGACGGCTTATGGTAGAAAAATGAACATTCAATTCACGGGCAACAGCTCTGGTGGACATTGCTGCTGTCAGCATGCCAATTGCACGCTCCCTCAAAACTTGCGACATCTGTGGCATTGTGCTCTGTGATAAAACTGAACATTTCAGAGTGGCCTTTTATTGTGGCCAGCCTAAGGCACACCTGTGCAATAATCATGCTGTCTAATCAGCATCTTGATATGCCACACCTGGCAGTAATAATATAATAATCCTTATATTTATTATAGCGCTTTATAAAAGACTTTCAAAGCGCTTTACAAATACACATTACACATACAGATCATACATGTAATGGTCATCTACTGTAGACAATACCCACAGGAGCAAATTCGGGTGAAGTGTCTTGCCCAAGGACACAACGGCCTGACGCAGTGGGGCGGGAGCGGGTTTCGAACTGGAGTTCCCCAACGCCCCCTTGATCTGATGATCAAACGCACAGACCACTGCGCCACCCGTCCCTGTGGGATGGATTATCTCAGCAAAGGAGAAGTGCTCACTATCACAGATTTTTTCAGATGTGTGTACAATATTTGAGAGAAATGGTTATTTTGTGTACATAGAACATATTTTAGATCTTTGAGTTCATCTTATGAAAAATGGGAGCAAAAACAAAAGTGTTGCATTTATATTTGTGTTCAGTGTAGATATAAATACCTAATTTTGAGTTATTTGACACAATTAACACTTCATGTCTTGTTACATAAGAATACATCATATTTGTTAAGTGTTATTATGGGAGAATTACTATTCTTGTGGTATTACTGCCTTATCCATATTGAGCAGAGCATATTAAGACCACAACTGATGTACAACAACTATTGTGGAAAAACTCTCAACTAATGGCTTATTTCTTGTAGAATATGGTCATTGTAACGAAGGTAACTTCGTTATTATGGACTGATGGCTTTGGGGACTTGTAATATTGCACATGTGGGTTTGCACTTTATGAAACAACTTCCTTTTGCACAGTAATAATGTCACTCAGCACTTTAGTGAACAGTTTGCACTTTATTAGCGTGATTTGCACAGTACAGTTTTACATTGCATATTTGCACATTGTTATATAATGTATACTAGTTATTGATGTAGTATTTATTAAATGATTAAACCGTATTAATTGGAATGTCGTCTGGCAGATGCTGGTCGGGTCCTCGGCTCCACCTGAAAGAGAGTTGAGTTAGCGAGAGTGCCGAAGGTGTTTATGATTGTGTAAGATTGACAGCGGATGAGATTTTTTTAATACATTTTTTTAGTCAATGTATTGAACATGTCAGAAACAAAAACATACAGCAATAATATATATATTCATTCTCTTTTTTTTCACTCAAATTAATAATCATTGTGTGCAAATAATATGTTTTAGCGTGTAAGTTGCATTCATTGTAGAAGTGAACACTGTGTAAAGGTTACGTCCATCGCTTACCCATGCTGTTTCGTTCTGTGTCCGCTCCAGTGTGTTTGGCCAAAAGGTCCTCGGGAAACAAACACTGACCAAAGAAGGTTCCGGGGCGAACCAAGTGGCGAGATAGGCGCAGGGGTTTCGGTTTTAGGTGGGAATGTATTTATTCTGTTCAGTTATAATTTTTGTTTTGGGTTAAATTAACAGATGGCTAGAAACAACTGGTAATGCTACTGTATGAACGTGATGTTGTGGATGTTCTTTATGACAATTATGATGAGATGTAGTTTTATTTTCATTACCTGTGAATGGTTTCTCCCAATTACATCCTTTGAAGATCCTCTATAAATGAACCAGTCTTCAGTCGGAGAGGGAGGGGTGCACCTGTACAGAGAGGGGTGAACCTGTACAGAGAGGGGTGAACCTGTAGTGGGGAACACCTACATGCTGGCTATCTGTTCTGTTGTGGTGTTTTAGAAATAAAAGTCACAACTCTACCTCCTCTCGTGGTCGATTATTTCACTGGAAATCCAGCCGCTAAAGGGTCGCTGTCTCACATGTAGAATAAGGCATTAATAAGTGTTTTATAATGACTAATAAAGAGCTAATAGGCTAATAGGCTACTGCTAATATGAATGTTAATTAACAACTAGTTGATGGTTAATTTGTGTACCTTAATATAAAGTGTTACCATACTTTGTTAGAGTGTGCTATTATAGTTGTAGTTATACATGTTCAATCCTTTGTTTCACAGGTTGGGAACCACGACCAACGGTGACCAAGCTCCTCACAAACTAAAATAAAGATTTCACACTGGGATGCTTTTACAAGTCTTTGCTTGGACAATGCTGCTCCAATGTTTAATCCAGTCATGCAAAGTACAAAAAAATACATTTTTAGGAACATGTTGACAGTGCTGAAATGTGCCCAAACAGCAGAACTAAAATAGTTGAAACTTTATTCTGGGTTGTCAGTTTCCTTTGAATTTGAAACATTTTCCTAATCATGGTCAGTAAAGCATTCACCACAGTGCTGTTGTTGCCCTTCCCTCACTCAATCACACCTGCCAATCAGAGTGTAGGCGCCATGGTAACATCAGTTTCCTGAGGTTTTCTGTTGGTGAAGTTTCACTAAGCGGCGCTCTTTCCTTTGTCTGCTCAGTCATCATGGCTATACCTGAACTCAGTTCGTAGTTATAATGAAGAACAATATTTCCATTGATACTGTTGAGAGATGACAGCAAGTTAAAAACATTGACTTCTGGTTAAATAACTATTGTGTTTTGTCAGTAGAGAATACCAAAATATTCATATGAAGAAATGTTTAAAACCGACACAATAATTAAACACCTTTGAAGAACCCTTAATTTTCTGTGACTTTCACTTTTTGTCTTTTCTCTTCCTTATCACTCTGTCACCTGCCCTCCTCTTTCCACCTGTTTCCTCTCTATCCCTCCCTCTTTCTCCACCTCACTTCGTTAAGTGGGTGAGAGTGGGAACAAGTGAGGAATCCACAATGGCGGCGGTGACACAGGCAACCAGCTGCTGCAGTGTTGTGTGTGACGGTAATGAGGACAGGGTCAGTGTATATAGACAGACTGAACGACAGAGGCACACATAGGAAGAGGGAGAGAAGAGGAGAGAGAAGACGGCAAAAGAGATGTGTTGACAAGGTAAAGGCGGGTTCATGCGGGTAGTGGAACGGGAGAGAAGTAGGGAGATAGAAGTCGACAGAATCCAGCTGATAGGAGGACTCTTCAGCAGTGATAGCCTCACAGGGGAAAGTACTGAGCTAAGCAACTTCTTCTCTCACACTGGGGCTCAAATAAGAGGATGTGCAACTGTACAAGTCGGGGTTCATGTAAGGATAGTTATAATAGTACCTTGTATAGCTCCTATCATGCAAGGATGCAGACCAAAGTGCCTAACAGAACAAGATGAGATGACATGACAATTAATTGAAATGAGGGAAACAAGTTACAAAACAATACATTAAAGAGGCCCTTTGTGTTTTTTTAGGTTTTCCCTTTCCTGTAATGTGTAATATAGGTTTTAGTGCATATGGTCTGCAAAGGTAACATCCCAAAGTTCCCTCCAGAGGGAGTGTCTCTCCCACACACTCCCCCCCCTGCCTGAAACGCCTTAATTGTACTTCTTTGTTCACTTATGTTACATAGTGACATCACTATGCAAGACTTGCGTTGCTATTGGCTAGCGATCCAACATATTTTACGTTATGGGCTTAGGTGCTGGACAGCTCTAAACGGTTAACCAATCAGAGTAGACTGGTGCTGCAGGAGAAGGTAGTATGAGAAAAATAAAGCATGTTTTAAACATGTCACAGTCGAGGCAGACAAACTGAAATATGAATGAGCATAATCTGTCCTGTTTAAGGCTAACATCTAGGTTAACCTTCCTGGTTAAGTTTAAGGATAAGAGGTTATTTTCTGTCATTGCCACAATAATAACATGGATGGTTTCATTTTACGTTCTCTGCAAGAAAACATTATGATCTCTGCCTTCATTGACTGTATGTGTGTTTCATTTCAATAGCATCTTGTGTAAAAAATAAAGGTAGTGGGAGATCTCAGTGTTCTTATTGGGACGTTATATGATAGGCAGCCACTGAAATATGAAGGTACTGGACTGTGTAAGGCTTTGTAGATCAGGTAAAGGACTTTAAAGACATACAGGTAACCAGTGAAGTTAGGTTTTTGTCTATGATTATCCAAAATAGATTCTGTTAAATGAGTATAAAGGCTTTTAATAGGTTGTCACATATTATCCTTATCCACCAACTGTTTCATCAATAATCTACAGACATGGTATGGTCATGACACCTTATAACTATAAATAAAAGCAGTAGTAGCAGAGAAGGCACTAGTTATAAAAAATGAAATGGAAATATTTACAAATTGTACAAAGCTACAACATCGACATATATTAATAAATAGATGCTAAGAAAGTCATTTTTATTTTAACAATGTTATGTCAGCTTTAAATGACAAGTAATCTTTTGACATGTTCCAAAAGCATCACATCTTTCTTTATATCAGTGTGAAGGATACTATAGCTTGTTCATTATGCCAATGTATTTCATGTATCAAATAATGCTGAATAAATCTCGGCTCACACAGCGTTTCTCATGGGTTATTGTATAAAAAGGTAGTGTTTCACAAAGTGTGTGACGCTGAGAAAAGGAGTGAAATGGAGTGAGACAATGGCGACCTGGACTCCCACTATAGACACAGCGTTTAACATCTTCACGCATGGCAGCTCAATTACCTGAGTGTAATTGCAATAACTCCAATACCTCTGCAGTCACGCTTGACAGTTTCCAGACCAGGTCCTGTAATTGCAGGTTGATATATGCAACTGGAAATCAAAGGGGGCTAGCGCATTAGCGAGAGAACAGCTAGGCTATGACTTCCATGGCAGAGTGGTGAAATTGCTAATGCACTAAAAAGCCGAAGTTATTAGCGGAGTTGTGAATGGCAAATTGGTGTGAATGCCAAATTGTCAGGGTTAGTATTGAATAAGATGGAAAGTTAGAAAGGGAACTGCGAGGAGGAGGGCCTGCAATGATACAATGGATGGTGTTCAGCTGTGTCTCATGATAGTAATGGGGCTTAAAGGCTGTCAGCAAGTACAGTACAGATCTACTTCACTCTTTAAGCACTCAGCAAAGTTAGACCAGAGATCACAGTCCTTTACCAAACAGGCCCAAGTCAAGATTGTGTCAATACAAGACGATTTAGCATGGCTTACAGTCAACAGGATGGACTGATGAACAGAACTACAGGGTTTCCAGATATGCAGGCTCTTAACTGTAAGGTCTCAGTATGCTCAGATCATAGTGCTTGAGACAGATTCTCAAACTTTCCGATGTCAGAATGAGGGTGTGTCTGAAATGCTCTAAGGTAGGATTTAAATGTCTCTCGGAGTCTGTCCTTTTCAACTCTTTATAATATTTTTGTCTTTTTTAGTTAACGTCCTTATCCCCATTTGATCATTCACAATTACTAAATGATCACGTAACATGTTATTGGCTTTGTGACAATGTCGTCATTTTATATTCTCAATCATTTAGAATAAAAAATGAGGTGAACAATAGAATTAGGGTTGCAAAAGCCCCCTTATTGAACCATGCCTGTGTAAGCTCCCTAAGGTCCTGTGTCCACATAGAGGCTTTTTCTAAGCGCCAGCATTGTTTTTCAAATAATTCGAATAACATTTGTGAAGACATTTGCGTCCTCTGCAAGAACTTCAAGTCGAAAATATTTAAACTTTTCAGAAAAGCGCAGGTATGAATTGAAGAAGGAGCATTTATTTGACTGCGTCCTTTTGACCACAGAACACAGACCAAAACACCAATTTGTTTGAGCAGATCGGCTGAGCGAACCCTGGATGTTGCTAAGGGCGAATGTTAAACTTCCTCACCGTACGTTCATTTTACAGATGTCATACTGAGCGGTGAACCTCATTAATACAACATGTCAAAGCAAGCCTCATCAGGTGGTTTTTCATGGTAAGAAAAACAATGGTAAACAAATAAATAGTAGCACAAACAGATAATAAAATCCAAGGGGACGAAGCTAGTATGTTATACAACAGCAGTATTCATTTGTCAAGATATCAATATCATAAAAACAAAAACAAAGCTCTGGGAGTGCTAGGGTTAGCACTGGTTCTTTGATTAAAACGCTTGGAGCAGGTGCCTTTTTTGCCAGAAAAGAGGGGACATTTGGTCACAGGCCTAAGGATAGATTACCAACTACACATTGTTGTTATTCAAATGACCCATTACTCATTGGCATACTGGAAAATCATCAATGAGTAGGCAGTAGGTTGTGGGGCTAAAAAAAAGCCCAAAAGTATAACGTTGCCCTTTGGCCCTGTAATGGGGTTAATCAGCCAATGTTAGTACCCCTCGTATACACTTCTGCCACTGCTGTTTTGAGCCTTCCAGACATCTGAGACAGCACCATCTGAGAAAAGTTAAGATCAGTCGATCTTACCATGACAGCCATAGCTTAATGTTTCACCAAGTCATAAGCATTTCCCTATGAAAGCTGTATTGGACTTATCTGAGATATATCTTCGTCTTATAGTGTTTTCTTGGTTTCAGCCACAATTGGATTGTGTAGACTGCACAATCCTATAATATCAATACAACCATTAGATCTCGGTTGCTACCCAGTCTGCAGTTATTGTCTTAGATCATTTGCAGTAACAGCTGTCTTTATAATTACGTTTTTCATTGCTCTGGCACTTTTACGCCACTCGTGGTCAAGTTTGCTTTGGGACTAACATTTGTGCGAAAAAAAAGCTTTTGATTGATTGATGGCTGTGGAGTCATGTGCGACCAGCCTGTATAAAAATCAGTAAAAGTTCCATCAAAAAGACCCCACTTAGCGCTACCGCTCCACTTTATTGTGGTCGTAAGGAAACCAGAGACGATGTGCGGTTGAGCCGGGCGAGCTAAAGGGCTTTGTGTGATTCCAACATTCCTCCATATGTCTCGGGACCGTCCAAAACCACAGGCCCTGACACAAGCAGCGGTTCCAGAGCCTGCTGCCAAGATCCACTGTGAGGAATATTCCTGTTCTTTATCCAAGAGCGCTCCATTAGGATTTATAGCAGGGGAACACAAAGTACTCCAAGAGAATCCCTGTCCAGAAAAGGTCCAAATGGATACACCAATGACAGCAGTAATCCACCATGAAAAGCACTGGACATTACAAATTATTTTAGAATCGTTGGTTACCAATGCCATGTTTATCAAAACAGTGAGACCCAAAAAACAAAGTTGGGATAATGTAAAAAGCTCTAGAATTCAGTCAGTGGACCAAGTTCTCCTCAAAAACCAATGTTTTTTATATAATATTGCAAGAAAAAATTGTTCGGGTATGTTTAGGATTAGGTTTAAACTGTTGTTTTAATCAGCACATGTAGTGGTGTAATTCTGGGTTAGGGTTAGAGGTTAAAATGTAGGGCCTACAATCTATTCCAATCTAATTGGTCACACTTACATCAAGGAAATAAATCAGTGTGCATGTATATATTGGCTGCTTACTGTTAAGCCAGTCATTTAATGTGGAAAACAGGTTTGCCAATGTTGCCTAGAATTCAGTCAGTGGACCAATTTCTCCTCGAAAACCAGTGCTTTATATAATCATGCCACTTTACTAACATTTGCAAAGGACAGTTAAAAGCCTACTTTTGAAAGATGTTTTCTTGTATTTATTTTGGATTAAGTTTAAACTGTTGTGTTCATAAGCACATGTGTTGCTGTAGGTCTGGATGATGGTTAGGATTAGAGGTCAAAAGCTAGGGCCTAACATCTATTCCAAAATAACTTATCACATTTACATCAAGGAAATCAGTGTCCACGTATTTAAATTTGCATCGAGCTGTTTACCAAGTTCGCCAATGCTTTTATATAATCTGACATTTTACATACATTTTGAAAAGACAATTGAAAGCTTGCAAAAACAAAGACACTCAAGCTCTGTCCAGAAACAACCTAAACGAACCTTGCATCACAGCTATGGCCTAATTGAACAACTGTAAATGTAAACGGCGACAATACAAAAGCACAAGTGCCATGAGGGATAATGGACGCTATAATCACGCAAGAGCGACGGGAACACAATTGCAACCCGGCCTCAGTATCTGAAATTCATTCTAACTGAGCCCCCCCCCCCCCTACAGCAATTACACTTCCTTAAACAGACTGTTAGGAGAGGGAGGGGAGGATGAAGAGGTGTGGCGGCATGCTAGGAATAACTGTTGGCCGAGGAGCTAATAGGCATGGAATGATGACAGATATCATGGAGTGGACGCCTTGCAATGACTGGGAAGGAATTAATAAGCAGGAATGGGTTAATAGTGCATTAAGAGCCAGCAGGAGAACGGCGGGAGAGAGGATGGAGAAGCTTCTGAAGTCAGCTGTGAGTAATCATCCCATGGCAAGCCTTCGACGATTACCATAACAGAGCAATTGAACGTGAAAAATTGATAATAGTATGGACATAGAAGTAAGTGTGTGTGTGTGTGTGTGTGTGTGTGTGTGTGTGTGTGTGTGTGTGTGTGTGTGTGTGTGTGTGTGTGTGTGTGTGTGTGTGTGTGTGTGTGTGTGTGTGTGTGTGTGTGTGTCTCGATGGCTGTGGGGGAGGAGTATAATGCACAAACCCTACTGGCTCTCAAGCAGAAGGTGGTGATCTTTTTCAACCAAAAGCACAAATGTAACCATAGAGTTGTTTCTTCTAGGAATAGGCTTACACTGTTGTGTTCATCCGCATATGTATTGCTGTACATTAGGGTTAGGGTAAGGGGTTTAAACTGGGGCCTACTCCATGATAAATTGTCACATTTACACCAAAGTAAAAAAATCAGTTTGCTTGTATATAATTGCTGTCTACTGTTAAGCCGGGTAGCTGTAATTTAATTTGTGGAAAACAGGTTTCCCAATGCTCTTAAGTTACTCAAAGTAAGTCAAAAAAAGTCAGATTGCAATGACAACGACTAGCAGGCTCATGATCCAAACATATTAAATGCATTTAGATAGCGCTTTTTCAAGTCTGTACAACTCCTCAGAGCACTTATACAAGTCATTATTCACCCATTCATACAGAGGCAAGGAAGTTAACATTCACACACATTCACACACCGTTTGTACAAGTATGTTGCTCAATGATACATCGACATGTTGACTGCAGTCGCTGGAATCAAATCAACGACATCAACATCAGGAGGATACGTCCCCAGCTGACCCGGAAAGCGACGCAGGTTCTGGTCCAGGCTCTCGTCATCTCACGCCTAGCCTACTGCAACTACTGCAACTCCCTCCTGGCTGGTCTGCCTGCATGTGCCATCCGACCTCTGCAGCTCATCCAGAATGCAGCGGCTCGTCTGGTCTTCAACCTTCCTAAATGTTCCCACACCACGCCGCTCCTCCGCTCCCTCCACTGGCTTCCGGTAACTGCTAGAATTCACTTCAAAACACTGGTACTTGCGTACCATGCTGAGAATGGATCTGGCCCTTCCTACATCCAGGACATGGTTAAACCGTACACCCCAGCGCGTGCACTCCGCGCTGCATCAGCCAAACGACTCGCTGGACCCAAGTTCCCATCAGCAAAAACACGTGGGTTTGCTATCCTGGCTCCAAAATGGTGGAATGAGCTCCCCATTGACATCAGGAGAGCAGATAGCTTACACACCTTCCGGCGCAGACTGAAAACTCATCTCTTTCGACTCCACTTCGAGCAATAGAACTATTGAGTCGCCCCAAAATAATAACACTTTCAATGAAGGACACTGTGAACTTTCCTTTAGCCAGGATTTAGAAATACTATGCTAAAGCGTCCTCATATTACACCCCTAACCGTTTCCACAAATGTACGACCAGACACCAAACAATAGTCGTTGGCATTTAACATGACACTAAGTATGGTCCTGGTTATAGTCCATACTTGTGAACATTTTTCTAGGGGAGGAAAATGGGCCTTTAGACTTGCTGTAACTTCTGTAACTTGGGTATTGAATGTCGTTTAGGGGTTGGTTTCTTGAACCACAAGGCCACGCTGCTACGATTTCCTCAAAGCTTTTGAGATTCATGAGTTTTGACAAGGCCACTAGTGTCTTTCCCTCTTTTTGGCATGTTTCCAGTGTCCAGGGTAGACTGTAACTGGAAGACATTTCACAGCTAGCAAGGAAAACACAGAGGAGTAGGAATATGATAAAGCTGAAAATCGATATGCCCTTGGCTTTACACCATTTGCTTCCAGTGTGTGTCAGAGGAAGCGTGAGACGTTTCATTTTGCATGATGATTCCTTTGGTCGGGCTATTATCCCCCCGCTCAGTCCACATATCTCCTCTAATCAAATGGACGTTCATCCCTGGGAACAGAGAATATCCACTCACTTGGATGTTCAGCCATTATATGATAGCTCAATCATAATGTTAATTTTATGGGGGTATTATTGTACAGGCAGACAACTGAAACTGAACACGACCAGAAGAAATACCTCTAGTTTGTGTAGCTATCAGCAATCCCGCCCTCCAATTAAAAATGATTTGCCTTAATTTTGTCTGAAATGGTGTGGGGACAATGCAATGTACTTGTATAATACAACACACCTACACAATACAATTTAGATGCTATATTAAAAAGTCTGCAACCGAAACCATGATAGTAAGACCATCAGAAAAGGCAGATGATGTGCATCCAACCAAGGTAGAAAACAATTATACAAATGATCCAATACTTTTGTCATACTTGTAGATCCCTCTAAGCAAAACATCCACTAATTTGACACTTCATGGGCTCTGCAGCGAAGAACTGAACAACACAGTCGAAGGTAAAAGGCCATAGTAAAAGCAAATTATAGCCTCTGTGGCTTACTTAGAATAAAAGGTATCCAAAGATACCTAGACACAAATAGAAGTATTGTATTCAAACCGTGACAATCTGAGTCTCCCTACCAGTCTATTCCTTACCAGTTGTATTGAACTCTGCCTAATATCTGTTCTACGGTGAAACGGCAATAATAATCAATAGTCAATATCATCCTAAACTGTTTTTCAGAAAGAACAATTTTGAAAGCAAAACCACATTTTACAACACTATTTCAAGAAGTCAAACAAGATGTGGTGTCCAGGCATTTAAGTTACGTTTATTTATTTAGTTCAAGACATGTCCAGTGTCTCGTCTCAAGACTCCCTGTTTTATTTTGAAGTAACCTCTCCCTGTCATTTCAAGTAACTAAATGTCCTGCCTTCGTGTCTCTCCCGCCTCAGTGATTGTCAACCCCACCCGTATTGTCTTCACTTTCCTCCTTACCTTGTGTATATATAGTATAATCCAATTTGTTCTTGTCTAGTGAAGCCAAGCCTGCACTCATCTCCTTTCATCCAAGTATCCACTGATCAAGTTTTTTGTGTTTAGTATTTTTGATTTTCCAAGTGAGCGTTTTTTGGTCTTTCGTATTTTTGTTATCAACCTGTAGATGAAAAGCCTTTTTTTTTTTTAAATGTTTACCTTGTCTCTGGTGTTAAGCGTTTGTGTCCTAAGATGTGTGTCATGCATAACTCAATTAAGAAACAAAACATATTTAAAAAAAAATAAAAATATGAATCCATCCAGTAGCCTTTTAACACAGAGGGTTCAACCGTTTCAAGGTCCACTCCTTTTGTAAGACATATCACTTGTTTGTAGGTGTGCCTTTCCTGTAGTTAGTTATATAGGGTTTTGTGCATATAAAAGGTCTGCAAAGGCTAAAATCCCACAGTTCCTCTCGAAAACA